>NC_082356.1:12599178-12918678 GCF_027477595.1 Haemorhous mexicanus | reverse complement strand
TTTTAAGTCAGGTGCTCACTGACATAGATCCTATTAGATATAGCACGCTGCAAATAAGAGCTGAAATAGATTTATTGTTATTAGCACATGGGTACGAGTGTTAGGAATTTTATAAGGAATATGTTGCATGAATCTTTTTAACCATTCTGCAGCCATTCATACGAAACTCACACAAGTACAAGACAATATGAAGAAATTGACTGGGAATGAGTGGGGTTTGCATCAATGGTTTGAGGGATGGGAAAGAACTGGGTGGTTGAAAGATCTCGTAAATGGAGCTTTGTTTTAACCAGTAGTCATTATGTCATTGCTTTGTGTTATTCCATGCATCGTGAAACTGGTGTGCCTCTTGCTAAAAATTACATTGGAAAAGATCTGGCTGGTGCAAGAAGAAGTGGCAATTGTGACAATGTATCTGAACCGCTTAGACTACGGGCTGCACCAGCCATCCAGCGTGGAACGGTTCTTCTCAGAATTTTCTCAGGGCCCTCTGGAATTCATCAAGACATAAGCCTTGCTAAAACAAGAGAGGAAAAGCTGAGAAACTAAATTCCAAGACCACAAGAACTCCAAAACGGGGGGGGGGGAGGGGGGGGGGGAACAAAGTACTTGGACTGTAAGGAAACACATCTTCTGAGAGGTGCACGCAGAATGCGTGGACAAGACAAAAGCATCAATAAGAAAAGCGTGACTAGCGTGTGCAGAGAGTCAGAATGAGTAAGTGCATCATGTAAACCATAAACGGCTTCTGCTTAATCCTCTTGGTCCATTGTGCAGGAGTCCTGAATTTCCCATAAGTGAAAGGGTTCTGATTTTAATGCTAGAGTTACTGTCCATACGATGATTCATGGGAATAGTTCTTTCAAATCCTTCCCTTGCTGACATCAGTCAGTTTCATCTTTTCCTGAATGTACTGCTGGCTATACATGTTATGAATAGAAGGGAATGAGTTTTAGGGATATATGGCAAGGAAATAGATTGGTAGCTCTGCTTCCATTTCCATTGTCTAAGAAGAATTCCAAATATTTTTGGCCCTTTCATAGACCTCTGACTCGATTAGCATCAGCAGGGAGGGACATTTAATTGTTTTTTCTCCTTTTTAGAGAGAAGCTAATGAAAAAGTTTCACCAGAATCAGAGCAGGCTGCGTAACAAGAAGAGCGTCATGAAAAGGCGCCAATCCTATCCTCTTAGTATTGCTAGTTGTGATTGGACTTCAATGAAATGTGTCAACTCTGTGTTCCTGGGTATCACATCAGTAACAGGTACTTCACCTGCTGTACTTCTCTCCTAAAGCTAAGAACAGAATCCCAAATAATCTTGATTCCAAGGTCCCAATTCACCCTGTGATGCTGACAGGTGAAAAAGGAGTGGAAGGTGCAGCAGTAAATGAACTTGAATGGCCTATCTAAATCAGCGGCCACTGATTTCCTGAAGGCCTTAACAGGTCAGTTGCCCCTATTTTTCTTGGAGTTCTTTTATTCTTTGGTCATGTTTTTCTTGGGATTCTTTGAATCCTTCCCCACCAGTTCAGCCTCTGCTCTCAAATCCTTTGCTGTCATTTAAAGTATCTCAAGAGCCTGGAAACCTGTTGTCTTTATTTATCAACCCATTATTCCCTTCCAAAGGTTGTTTGCCTCAAGTCTCATTCTTGCTGATTTTCTGCTAGTTCATTGTCAGATGGCAGCAGGTGTTCTGTAAGAGCAAGTACACGATCCTATAGCTTGCCTTTCTTTTTATTTGGCCTGTCTAGAAAATGGAATGACTGAACATCTCCAACAGGATTTTCTCTCCCCAATCTGTTTCACGGCAAGGGCAGATGCCAATCATCTACCTAAACTCTTGGTGGTGAAGAAACTAGTGGTATGCTGTTGCATATAGGTAGAACTTTCCGAAAGGAAGGCCTTGTAAAACCATGGCTGAGGCCCGTTACTTTGGGTAAGTAGAAAATGACTAGGGGAAAGTGAGACAGCTGAATTAGAGGTAGATCAAGAAGTTCTAGAAGTATTGCGTGTTCACAGCGTGGTGTATGACGGTTGGTTGAATTATGTTTGTTGTGGCTTAAAGCTATGCAAGTGATAAAGGCCTGACTGCTTCAAAAGCCTGGCTTTTGCAAGAAAGTGGCTCTCCTTTGTACCTGCCTGGGGACTCTGCGTCACTACGGACCCTCACGCCCAGTTTGCCAAGAAGATGATGAGTAGGAATGTTGCCGAGCTGCTGTGTGCATATGAAAGGAATGGCAGATAGTGAAGCCGTGGACAATTTCTGGGCTTTAGTACAATGCTGCTGCACTGGTGCCAGTTTAGTTGGTTTTCCATCAGTGGCATTTCTGTCTAGAAGTACACTGCCCAGAGTCTTTCTAGCATTTGATGCCATTTCCTTACTGCCATTAATACCTTCCTTCAGTTTCAAGGATGATAGAATCTCTACAGGATTTTGAAGAACCCTGTTAGGAAACACTATGCCAGAGGAGTCATCACTCCCTTTTCTTTTGCCTCCTTTGTAATTTTTATAGACTCATTTCCCATTTCTGCTAATGGCAATAAGAATACTGAGACTACTTAGCAGGGTTGACGCTCTCAGCTGCTTTCCTCTTTCCTACTGCTTCATACCGGATGTGACTTGATGGCCTCGTTTTGCAATCAGCATTTTGCTGTGGTTTGCTAAAACCTGGCATGCACTGCCAACTCACAATTTGTGTGTTGGCATTTCAGGGGCTTTGATGGGTTCCTTTCTGAGATTGCCATGCACTGGACTTTCACAGTCACAAAGAATTCATCCACCATCGGTCGAATTTCAGTATTTAATACTCTTTCCTGGAATGTAGGCAACCTAGCAGCAAGTACTAAATTCGCTGCAAGCCCTGTCTTCCCAAAGGACCATTCAAAAAGTTTGCTTTTCCCCTCTGACCAATCTGCCAGTATTTTGATGGAGAATTTGGTACCATGATAGAACCTCTTAGAAGGGATCTCATGGCAGACAACATCTCAGGCTTTCTTGAAATACTGGCTCCTTTGGATCTCAATTCCATTCAGAGTGCATTTAAGATTTTTTTTCCACTGAAGCCATTCAACAATGCCTCTTCTCTTTAAAATGTGATGCAGGTGAGAAAGATGGATCCCCGTGAAAGGTTCTATTGATATCAAAATTCGTGCCCTTTGGACTGTGCTGGTGGAAATCAAATACTAGTCTAGTATTTTGAATCCAAATAATTCCTCCCAATCAGGCCCGACAGGATTGTTTGGCTTTGAATCTGAGCACGTGGACAGTAGTGGATGGTCCACAGGTTGAAAAGAGTGTAGATTCTTCTCCTTCTTTTCATTGATGGCTCAGAGACTGAAAAGGCAGCTACAAAATTTTAAATACATCCCTTCAGATTCAAAAACTGTTCTTCTTAATTTGCATCTCCACCATAACAGCAGATGGTTAGAACTAAATTACCAATGGGAATTTTATAGCTTCTCAGAAATGAAACAGGACCTGGCTAATGGGCCTTAGCAGTAGCTACAAGTTTTTCAGCACAAGGCATCTCAAAAGCATTTTAACCTTACAGTACTTTTCTGTCTTATGCTTTCATCTCAAGGATGCAGGAAATAAACAAAAAAAAAAAACCAACAAAACAAGAAACCCCACCAAATTGATAATAAGCAAAATCAGTGACATATATAGAAACAGATCCCATGGTTTTTAACTTCCAAACTTGTCTTCTCAGCACACTCTCTACAATGGAATTGTTTCCCTATCTGCCTTGAAACATTTTGCAGCAAAAACACTCTAAGGTCCTGCTGGGTGTTTTGTTCAAAAATCACTTCTTCTGGTTTTCTGTCCATAAGCGGAGTAACGTGGCTGTGCTGGCAGCTGACCAAAGGAGGTAGGAAGAGTAATCATCATCCATAACACTGGGGCTAAAGAAATTTCCACAGAAAATTACCTGCCCTATTACTTGTTCACGTGTTGGGTTGAACGTTCAGAATCTGTTTCCATTTTCCCCATTCATAGAATGTTCTATTTCACAGAATTCCAGCCCCTCAAACATCAGTTCACGCCAGAACTGCCCGCCATAGGGGGCTGTCATAGGGGATCTGCTAATGTCCACAGACTCTTACCAGTATAGTGCTTGTCACTGTTGCAGATCAAGAACTTCTGAATAGTTTGGATTCATGCTCATTGAGGGGTTGAAAACAAGAAAAGAATGACTAGATATTTCCATGATCAAATCCCCTGATGGAATAAAAATAGGAGCATAATAAATGTATTCATTGTTCTAAGAAGGGAGATGAAGGCTCCAAATGATTACTTGCATACTTCCTGTTCTAAATCCCTTGTTATCTGGCAAATTGCAAAAGATTCCAGGCTTTTGCCAAAATGCAAACCAGGTTAAAATGTGAAGCCTTACAGTTTACTGGATATAAAACTTCATCATCCATTTTTAAATCTTTGAGATCGTTATGTACTTCCTATTACTACCCTGAGATTTAGAGCTGTAATTCAGAGAGAAAAGAATGCTATCTTGAATTCCTTCTAGTAAATCGGCACTCTCATCTTGTCGGCACTCTCTCCTCTTGGTTTTCACTTCTGAAACTCTGTATGGAAGAGTGCATTAATGCATAGAGCTCTGCATCAATTCTTTACAACAGTTTCCCCTGTAATTCTTCTTTCAAGGCAAACCTATAAAAATCCACACTTTCTTACCCCACCACTTCTAAAATTCTATTGAGAAGCAAAAAAAAAAAAAAAAAAGAAACCCATCAAACCACTAAATCACTGCTCCAATGAAAAAAGCAGTCCATTAACTGCTTTCTTAGCAGGTTCTTTACCTTGTATTAATATGGCAACCTTTTCTTGCTCTTCTAGATTAGAACCAAATTCTTACAGCATATAAGGAAACATAGGTTTACAGTATCTGATTCTTAGATACAGAAGCCCAGCAAGGAGTTCAGACATCAAAAGAAGTGTCTGTACAACAAGATTCAGCACAACCTTGAGACATATTAGCTATTTTTCAAGAAAAGCGGCCAAACTGAAACTTTTTAGACTTCTCTACAATCATGCGTGCCTGCTTCCAGAACCTGACCTTCGTTGCTGGAAACGAGCTGCAATGTTACTGTAAACAATGCTGTGAATGTAGGACATCGTCATTCTTCTCTTCCATTGAAAACCTCAAGTGGAGTCGCGTCACTTCTCTTCAAAATTCTGTATTTCCTTGCTCGCTTTCTAGCCAAAATGTATGCAAGGCACAACAAAGAACATAGCCAAAACCTTGAGCACAGCTTATGGGTTTTGAATGAAAAATCTCAGGATGGCAATACTGGATCTTCTGATCCAAAGCATCAGGAAACATTTCTTTAGAGGTGTTGGGAAAGATGAAAGTTTGACAAGAAAGTCTCACAGATATGTATGCTTGGCAGAAAGATTTTTCAATGTGGAGTCTGAAGAAGGAATAGAGTTGGAAGCAAGTTTTGATCTAGAAAAAAAGAATTGCTGAGCCAGTCTTACTGGATAACCGAGGATAGCTTAGTTAGAAGGAGGTTTTATGACATACAGCAAAGGATAAACCCACCCCAAACAAGGAGATGTTTTTACCAAGCAGGAAGCTAGCACAGGCAAACAAGTCAGCAAATGCTGCAAGCAGAAAAAGCTCTCCAAATTTTCCACTGTCAAGAAAACTGAAAAACAACTTTCCGCTTCAACTGTAATATACTGACTTTTAGTGAGTGGAGAATAGCAACATATGGTAATTAGAGTCGTTAGGATAGGCTATAGGTAATAGTTAAGGGATAGATTGGTTCTACTGTATGAAGATGCTCAGCAAAGTGCCAAAACCAAAGGGTCTCCAGGCCTGCCTGCAGCTAGAGCTGACAGCTGTAGGTACAGGCTCTGTTGCCCACTACCCTGGACTGCTGCAACGTCTTGGATGGAATAAACTGCATTTTGGAAAGCCGCCTGGACTCTCATATCCCTCCTTTAGGCTCTTCCATGGAGGTGAAAAAAGCCTCTGGGTATTGTACAAAAAAACAGGTATGTAATCTAGAGTTGCATGACCCAATATTTCCATTGAACTGGAACAATTTTTATCAATATTATGGATCCACTTCTTTTCAGTGCGTTTGGTCAAAAACATAAAGCATGGTTTAAAAGACATTCTTGGATGCGTACTAAGTACTACGAATTAGTTAAGGTGTTGGTTTGGCATGGCTTGGTTTTTGGTGGGGAGGGAAGAAGCCAGCCCCAGAAGTGATTTTTTGTGCAAAGCTCCTAGAAGCTTCCTCCATGCCTGGCAAAGTGAATCCCTGCTTGGCACTAAGAACAGACATGCTGCTGAGCCAATTACAGAAGCTGGTAGCGCCTTGGTGATATATTTAAGAAGGAAATCAAAACTGTAGCCAGTTAACCTTGAAGTTGGGAAATTTTTAGGTTGGCACCTCTTCTGCTTTGAAAGCCAAACCAGTGAGACACTCTGTTGCAGTGTGTGTTTATTATTGTACTGCAGTTCTAGTGGTCCGTTTTCTAAGCCTTCCTATTTTGTGCTGTTATAGCATATGTTCTTATGAATGGATTGTTCCTTTCCCCCCAGTATTGTTGGCTTTTGCCCTAGCTGTCCCTCTCCCCAAAGACCTGCCCTTTTGTTCCCTGTCCCTTCTCCCATTGAACATCAACCCCTCCCCAAGCCTGCCCCTTTCTCTAGAAATTTCCTTCTCAATTTTGTACCCTTCAAAACCCCATTTGTTTCTTCAAGTTATTCTCCTCCCCTGTAGTCCCCCTACTGGTTTCAACATTGTATTCCCCTCCTTGTCTTCCACCCCCAGTTTCTCCCAGTTGGTTAAAGATTGTATCCTCCCCTGGGACCTTCCCCCCATTTAGAAGTTGATGGATGCCTTTGAATCAGTGTCTTTCTGTCCTTGACCCTCCAGGGAGTAAACTGAAACATATGCAGAAGACCTCTCCCTGTTCCTTGTCCCTGCCCTCAGCGCAGTTCTATCCCCAAGGCAGTCCACCTGTGCCGTAGAGCAGCTGTGCCCTACAGCTGCAGCCCGGCTTCGACAGCTTTCTTGGGGCGGCCCACTCTCGCTGTCGGTGTCGGGAGCTAGTTGGGCTGAAGAAATCCAGCACCGCAGCAAGACTCCAAGTCAGAAATCCAGTTTATTAGGAAAAGGGGGAAATACCTAAATCCATGCAAGAGTACAAAAGAAAAACCACTGACAGAGTCAGAATACAAGCTGACGTCCTGCTAGTTAGGGTGGTGAAAGCAGTTTGGATGAAATGGTCTTGTTGAAGTGGTGATTCTGTAGAAACCATCTGGTAGCTCTCGTCCTCTGGAAAACCAGTGGCTAAGGCCGGCCGTTCCTCTGGCAATGCAGTAGAAATAGTGCTTCTTGCCTTCCAAAACCCAGATGATATCCAGGTGGGGATGCTTAGCTCCTACACCCTGGGCAGAGCATCTCCCAATGGGCTGATATCGTTCTGAGTCATGATGTGGGTCCTTGATTACCCGTGAAACAGAAATGGCTCCTGGAGGGAGTTATCTCTGAGTCATGTGGCAAGACATTGATGGGCCCATTAACAGGAGAGAAGGAAAAAACGATGCCACCCCTGGTTTCCGCAGTTCTGGAGGGTGGGACTAGGATGCATTTTGATATTGTAAGCTAGGACAATACAGGATGCAGGTTTTTGCATTTGCAGGAAGTTTGCATGGATTTGAAAAGTATCCTCATAGCAGAAGCACAAAAGTATTCTCATACCCCTTTGAATCATCTTCAAATGAAGCAATTCTCCCAATAACCTAAGGCATGAATGACTTGCAAGTGAGTTGAAGGAACACGCCAAAGATAAGTAGTGTTCAACTGCAGAGAATTGTTTAGGGACATCATACCCTAATATTTTAAATCAGAAAGCATGGAAGGACCGGTCTTTTTTTCTTAGTTGACTACAGAACCAGCGGTCCTTTGCAGGAGGGTCTTTGGATTTAGGATGACACTGGCAACTAAGAGCATGGCTACGCAGAAGGTGCTACTTTTAGACCAGAACATTCAACTACTAAAGGCAGATAGGAGAATAGCTGATTAGTGACAGCTCCGAAAGGAGGAGTCTGCGGCTTGCCCCGTGGGAACAGTAGTAGCACATTTCAATTTTAGAAAACCATTCATTTCAGAGGACCAGGCATCAGTGAAAAGAAAAGGTCGAGTAAAGAGATCCTAGTGTTCTTCTGATCAGAAGCATCTTCCTCCATATGAGAGTATTTAGGAAAGGACAGTGCGTTCATAAGGAAAGGTGTGCCAGTCACAAAACCTGCAGAACAAGGCAAGACAAACTTATATATTTTATTTGCTATTTTTATTTCACCTGCTAAAAAATGATTTTTTTAAAGACTGAATGTTATGAATTCTGCAAAGCTGTCTTTTTGAACGTCTTCCTACCCGTATTAAACACCGAGGTGACAAAGAGAGCAGCAGTGGAAGGAAAGCTGGTCCATCTCCCCCTCCTTGTAGCTTTAGGCCAGTGAGCCATTAGAAGTTGGTCACTTCATTTGAGATAAATAGCTTTACCAAGAGAGAATACTATCCAGCCTTGATCTTTCCTTTGGAGCTGATCCACTTTGTAGTCATCAATTCTTGACTCAGTTGGGGAGAAAGAATGGCATTACGGCCATGGATGTTAGAGTGCGCTGATGGGAAATGAAGTTTTCATCTTCCGGTCCTTGCTTCAGTAAATATTCCAAATTCATCAGAAAGAAAATTCGAAGACCAGGAATCCCCACTCAAATGACCTACTTCAAATAGTCTGCACGCATAAGAGACATCAAGCAGGTGCTCTCATCTGTTAGGGGAATACCCAGCCAGTATATTATTGTCTAGTTAGGAGGCAATCATTTTGGAAATCATTGAATTTTTTGTATTGCAAGTGAATGGTCAACACATTTTATTACTGGATTAGGTAAAATCATGTCTTCTGCATCCTTTCAGAGAGGAAGCTTACCTGGATCTAAAGCTGCTCAGCTCCATGATGGGATGCTTTGTCTTCAAAGGGAACTCTAGTCTTCGTCCTTTTGGATTGCTTCCATAGCTTTTCACTCACTCTTCAAGTACCTGTTAAAATGTCCTCTTATCCCATGCAAATTTTTATGGGCATAGTCACTGAATTGGGAAGTATTCCATAAAGTCCACAGGCCTTGTTGAGATGGATGCACAGGTCTCAAGGGTGTTAGCCGATGTTATTCTGAGGCCACTCCTGATCATGTTGGATGGATCATGGTGACTGAGGAAAGTGCCCAAAGACTGGATGAAAGCAAATGTCACCCATCTTCAAAAAAGGCAACCAGGAGGACTCAGAAAAGTACAAGCCAGCCAGCCTCATTTTGATCCCCAGGAAGTTGATGGAGTAGCTATTCCTGGAAAGCATTGCCAGGCACACGAAGGAGGACAGAACAAATGTAGTCAGCATGGATTTACCAGGGGAAATT
Organism: Haemorhous mexicanus; assembly: GCF_027477595.1. NCBI lineage: Eukaryota > Metazoa > Chordata > Aves > Passeriformes > Fringillidae > Haemorhous > Haemorhous mexicanus. The sequence continues at coordinate 12,909,222 of NC_082356.1, read as the reverse complement.
GGTGCTTGACGACTTTTTAAACTCCTCCGGTGAATGAACTTGCCTGGTAGATGAAGAGAATATCATCTGCCTGGGCTTCAGGGAAGTTTTTGACATGGTTTATCTACATGGCAGCACACATACCTACGGGAAGGAATAGTGCAAAGAGCAGGGAACCAGTGTCTTTTCAATGATGCTCAGTGAAAAGACAAGAGGCAGTGGGCACACACTGCAATACAGGAGATTGCCTCTGAGCATCACAAAATTCTTTTTTACCGTGACGGTGACTGAACCATGGCACAGAGTGTCCAGAAAGATGGTTTAGTCTGGATCATTGAAGACATTAAAAGTAGGCCCAGATATAATCCTGGGCAACAGGCTCTAGGTATCCTGGTTGAAGCAGGGGGATGGGACTTGGGGAGCCCCACAGAGCCCTTCCACCCTCATTCATTCTGTGCTAGTGAATTCTCTTAGAGATGCATTTCAAGGACTGGCATGACAAAGCTCTGTGCAGAGTGAGATCCAAATGGACATGGGATTTAAGTTCCTTAAGTAGTGTTCAAGAAGAATGTAAAACTCCAGGAAACCTGTCTCTTCCATAACTGAATCCCTTTCATGGGAAAATTCCCAGCTCTAGAAAGATCCTCTGAGACGCATGCTTAAGACTGACACTGGCAGAGCAAATTTCTCCCTATGTGTGTCTAAGAACAGTTAGGATCTTTACCAAAAGTGTTGTCAACGTAGTCACAGAAGGCATATTGTTAAGAAGTGACAACTTACATCAGAATGGCAAATATTGGTCCACCAATGAATTACTGTATGGGAATTATCGACTTGTATTCCAAATAAAAAAAAGGAGTTGGTCTTTATTGAACTCTTTCATTGCAATATTCATAAGGGAAGAAAAAGACCTATGTCCTTAACTTTCTTAATTCTAACAAAGATTTAAAACATTCCTTGTAAAAAGCGTACCTTAATTATCGGTCTATGAAACAATTTGAGTTGGGAAAAAAGTCCTAAAATTGTGTAGACAGTTGCAGAGAAAGCAAGAAAATAGGAAAGAAACAAAAACAGAGAAAAAGAGTCATCTTGAGTCTGCTAGCTAGTTCTAGAAGTAGTCTGCTAGAAAAAGGAAACCCCAGTTGAATTTCAAATGTGTTCATGCACTTGATTCAGTAACTGGTCAATGTAAAAACCAGTCCTTTCGTACAACTTCCCCCAGCAACAAAAACTTCAACAGATTGACACCACCATCATGCCTGTCCCAGATGTATTTAAAAGAGAAATGATGATTTTCTTGAAAATCTATTTGCGTCAAAGTTGCAAGACATTGGAGGGATTCTCCACATTCTCCTTCCTCCATGCGGCTTGAAAGTATATTTGATAAAATATGCAACAAAGCATGTGATTTACAAGGTAGAGTAAAATGGATGACTTGGGAATTGATCTCTTTTGGATATGAAACTTATATCCACTCTCTGGGAAGTTTCTAAAAGAAATGATGCAGCTGAGGCATGAATCTGCCTCTCCGAGTGCTAAGCAAACATAGACACTCCTCTTCACATGGCCCCACCTTCCGCACACACCTAGGCATGCACAGAGATCAGCATAGCAGATCATGAACACCTTGGAAAAGACTGAAATGCTAAATAGCTCTCTTTGTGGACAAAATAGCCGGTACACTATTTCAAATATCTGGTACAAAAACTCTGTGGAATATCTACCTCATATTTAAAACACAGGTTTTCATTGAATTCTGTTTGCAGAATATTTTCCTTCCATTTGTTCCTTTAAAATTCCTTTCTTCTATGTCTAGAAATATTTTCTTCTAAAAATAGAAAAAATTAGATGATGTCTTTTCAGAAGAAAACATTGGTTTAGACAATTTTTAACCATCATGGTATGGAAGAATTTATTTGTCTCTCACTAAGGAGGAATAAGTATTTTGATCATAGATCATTTACAGTGAAATACTTGACATTTTTAAGATGCTTTCAATCAATTTTGATCCTCATTGCTTATTCATTGTAAACAGTAAGTTTTCAGTGCATGGAAAGTGTGTGTGGTAGGTCGACATTAGTTCAAACACCAATTCCAACTAATGGCCAGGCTGAACTACAGTCAATAATGTCCTGAAGGATATTTTGCCGCCTTCTTTGGCACTCCTTGAAATCCTAATGATTGGCATGAAGTGTTGAAATACAGAGATTTTCTCTCAGAGGGTGTCCCATGGTGAAACCCATCCCATGTGTTTGATGTTGTAGTTCTTATCGCTTTTAAAATGTGATATCTTCTGCATAGTTTTCATGAAGCTTTCTGTTATAGTAGTGAAAAATCACAGAGAAATGCAATTTTGTACAACTTTGAATTTACCCCAAGAGCTGAGAGAAAATTTGTTCGTATACCTCAATCTGAGTCTCTTCTATATTCAAGCTTTGTTTATCTACCATCAAGGGTGGCATTCGTTGCTGTTCAAAGCCCCATCCAAGCTGACCTTGAATACGTTCAGGGATGGGACATCCACAACTTCTCTGGGCAACCCGAAGCAGCGTTCCAGCACCCCAACAGCAAAAAATGTCTTCCTTTCATCTAATAGAGATCAGAAATACTAAATCTAGGTATATAAACTTTAAGGAAAGGTTTGAAATTCTATTGATTTGAAACCATTTTGATAGGAATACTAACTTCCAGACGACTGAAATATGTTGATGGCCATTTGAGATTGACACTTTTTGAAAAAGTGCATGGAATTGAAAATTAAAACCAGCAAAATGAAAAACTTCTTGCCATTTTCTTTTAAATCTGATCTTCAAAATGGCATAGGTCAGATATCTGTGCTTCATGCAAATCTCTCAGATACTCTCAGACAAAAGCTTTTCTTTCAGACTAAACTGCGGTTTAGGTAGAACACGAGTGCTTAGTGAAGGTTTTTCTGGGCATAGGGGGATTTGTGTGCACAAGAGGTTTTATCCAAACTGGAAAATTCATCCCAGCTGCATTTGTTCATCATTCCTACTGCATCAGGCCTGAAGATTCTGTGAAAAGTATCCTGTGGACCTTGAACATAGCTCATGTGAAAGAGATGAGAGGTGATGGAGAAGTTGAGGGAGAGAATCAAGAGCATATGGCCCAGTAAAGGCACCAGAAGGTATTTTTTCATGTGGTCCACAGCCCAAACAATTGTTTAGCACCGTTTGAAGGCTGTGTTTGACCAACAGGGCTGAAGCAGGTCTTCAAAATATCCAGTAGATCAAAATCCATGGAAGCAAATGACCCTGGCCAGTCACCCTCCTGCTGATCATTCACCCTCCATACCAGCTGATCAGGCCTAAGAATGCTGCTGCAAAAGTGTTGTGAAAAAGGTAGGCACATTTTCACAGAGGCAGGGATAAATGCCCTTGGATAGTGATTCCAAGGGATAACTTGATGGCGCAAGTTAGGTACTCTTATCTACTGTGCAATATCGAAGTTGGTGAGTTCACCATCTGTAAGCATCGCTTTAGAAAATAAATGTTTGATCCTCAAAACGATACTTCCTATGTCCTGTCTACCTGCTTCATTTCAGCCAATGAATAGGCTACGTTCCATCAGCAAAGTGTTCATGATCATATGCTTCTTTAAACTGTGGTCATTCTTTCTTTTTTTCTAAATCAGACACTGTCTATTCCTAAGATTCAGATGTCCATGGGTAGGGGTGTAATTAAAGTTCACTGTTAAAAAATATCCTTCTTGTTATCTTTTTAATAAATTACTGAGATGTAACATCAGTCTGAGAGCTGAAAGAAACCCCTTCATTTGCTGTTTGCCAAGTATCATCTATGTGATACAAATTCTATTTGACCCATCCACTGCCATCTAATACTACTAGTAATGCCTTCACAACCTTTTCTTCATCGTTAGGGATTTTGGAGAAGTGAAAGATTTGAACACAAGCAAGGGCATTTGTTCAAGATGCTCCAGAAAGAGCTGCCCTCTGTTCTCTTCCTTGCTGCCTATGTTAGCAGGAACCTGCAAAAAAAAAGAAAGATAACTAGAAAGAGTGTTACTTTTAGTCTAAATTTGGAAATGATGTTTGGAATACCCTGTTAAATGACAAGGTGCTCTTTTCAAATATGGCATCTTCAGGGGAAAAGTCAGTTTAGAGAGGTTTCGAGACAGTTGCTTCTGGAAAAAAAAAAAAAATTGGAGGTATCCGAGGTCCTTAGCCATACCACTTGGAAGATTGATTCAAAACACAGTTTCTTCATCTATGAAGAACAGAGGACCATAGATGCAGCTCATTTCAAAACGGAGTTCTTTATGTGTCAGGTTGGGATTTACTGGACATCATTTCTTGTAAAGTCGAGGGACTGCAATTAGCTCTCCAATAATTTCCTTCCCTGAAATTCATCTGCATTTGCTCCTTTCTCCAGCGTTCCCATTTCTTAGTGCTGGTATACTCCATCTATGCATTAGAATATTCAACTGGAGTGTGTGTCCGATATTTTCTAGTTCAAATTGGCTGGAACGCAATGGATAGTTCCAGTTGCTTGTATACAGTAGTTTTATTTTGACAAGTTTTCTTTGAACAATGTTTAAGCAGCAGTAGCAAATCGGAAGTACAGCTTGCAGCAGGGAAAGACACTTCTGCTTGCTCAAGTTTCCTGTAGTCAGATAGATGCCAAAAGGCTTTTCATAGTACTACTACTGTCTTGTAGGAATACTTAATCTAATCCTACCTTTGATACAATCACGAATGGGCTACTTTTCTACAAGGTGGAACATTTTTCTTTTAATAATATGTTTTTTTAAGTTGAAACATGAACTTGTGCACCAGTCAGGTGGAATGTACTCCTACTTCTTCATAAGTTTCACTACCTTATTTAGAAAATATTGACTCTGTGTAACTACAAAAGAAGAATTCTGGGCATCTTCATTCTATGGATGTAATTTTTTTTCTACGATGCTGTTCTTGTTTTCTATGGAACTCATTTTTACCAATAGAAATATTTTTCCCTGACACCTATGGAAAATACCTATGTTTACTCAATATTGCAGCCTCAGTACACTGTTTAGAATTATTTCAACATGGTCCCAAGCATATGCGACAGCTAGACAGCAGAGGTTAGCAAGAGTGAGTGGGAATAACTTCTGAACCATTTCAGTAGATTTCCCAGGAAGGGCTTGCTTTCTGCCCCTGCAAATTTTCCCAGAGATATTGTCTGGTGAACAGTTGCATCAAAAGAGTATTTTTGCCCAAACCTTGGGCCAAGCTCTGTCTCAGATTTACTAATGAATGCAAAGAGGGTGAAAGTGCTGCTTCAAAGCCCTCCGTGTGCTTTCCGTACCAAAAGGGAGGTGACCCCAGAAATAAGTTTTTGATCTCTCTTCAAAACACGAGGCATGTCACCACCTCATTCATCTCTTTCTGGGACTCAGCATCTAAAGACAAAAAGCCCTCTTGCTTGCTAAAATGTGTTCAGCAAATAAACCCTTGTCCCATCAGCAAATTTGAACACAGCTGCATTCCAGTCAATTCCAATGCTGGCAGGGCAATACTCTAGCCCAGTAGTAACATGCCACTGTTAGAAGACTGTGTAAAAATCTTTGTGTACAAAGTAATGGGAGGGAAAAATAGAATTGGGAAGAACTGCACATTGTTCTGGTAAAAGCCTCCTGCCACAGTCTTACAGAAGTCATTTTCTGGTATCATTTTTAAGAGTTGGAGTTTTTTAAATTTTGTACAAGATAAAATCTTACTGGACCTTGAAGTTTCCCTGCTAGAAGTACAGCCATTTCTTAGTAGAATAGAAGTAAGCCCTTTGAATATGTACAAATGGCCTTTCAAAAAACATATGCTATAGCCCACTGTGAAAGGAATTAGCTATAAAAATAGAAATTCAAAGGTTTAAAAAGGTTTTGAATAAAGTAAGTCTAAGGTAATAGAAGAAGAAAAAAACAGCAGTTTTCTTCTTCTGCTGAAAAAACAACTCCCAGGACATTGTACTCTACAGGTGTATTATATCACTTTCTGAAAAACTGAGTAAGTTTGCTATTTCAAAAGGTTTTCATTAGGAAGGAAGAGATTCCTTTGGAAAAAAAACTTCAAATTGACTTGACATGAATGTTATGACACTTCACCAATCATGAAGAAAAATTCTCATCACTTGATCTGGAAATCATGACGGTAACGGAGACAAGGATGTCTAAGCCGTGCCATCAGGAACATCAAAAAGCATTAGAATGCAGGTAGGACTGAGCTCCTGAACTAGTGAAAAGAGAACGCAACCAAAACTTTTTCCTTTAAGAGTCTTCAGGATGAACAGCAGATCAAATGTTTTCCTGTGAAGTATTTATGAATAGAATTAACCTTTAAAAGAACATTGTTTTCAAAAACCTGTGTCCAGTATCTCTTAGAATGATACAGAGTTCTTATTACTAGAAAAAAGAAAAGCACTTTTTTCCAAACTGTTGTGCACTTTTAAACGATCTACAATAAAAAGAGTACTTTTTCATGCTGGGCATGATGTTCATTACAAAAAAGCCTTGTCGCACGCTTGGTACTCTAGTGTCTTGATTAGCATCGTTTTTTATTCATTGACTCTTTTTCACCTTGAAATAATGGCGTCTTTGTACTTATGCAGCATCCATGAAGAATTTCTTGGGTGTCATTTTGTACTCGATCCTAAATGTCAGCTTCTGCGTTCTGCCATCCATCTAGCTTTCCCATTTGATGCAGCTTCTGAGAGGTCTTTTCAGAATTGAGGACTACCTGCAAGAATGATGCTAAATGCATGCATTTTACTCCTTGGTTAATGCAAAAGAGTTTTTCCTTTACAGCATAATAATAATAAGAAAAGAATGATGGTGGATTCAATTCTTATAGTAATACAAAGAGGACTATTTTCATTATTAGAAACCAAGCAAGTCATATTTATTGCTCATGCAGTACAACCACTAATGCAAATTACCCTGTAAATTCAAAATGAATCTGTATCACAGGAGTGGATTGAATGTCTCTCTTGATATCTGTTCCTTTGAGATATGTCACCAGACTATGCTAAGACCAAGTTTTGGAACTGCTCATTAAAATTCTACTCTCACAGTGAAGCTGAGGAGGAAACACAGCTCACTACAGTTACCTTGTGGCATGCCAGTGCTTCCTTTCAATCACAATGGTCTTCGTTTTTAAGTCCCTGACATCACAGGCATCATGAAACATCCTTTGTGCAGGAAGGAAGAAAATATTCTTCTCATTGATGCTGATGGGTTAGCTGACATGCAAAGCAGTTAATTCAAAGGGACAGAGCAATCAAGTCAATAGGAAAACTCACCACAGTTTTGTTTACTCCCCTAAATCCTTACTATCCCAAAATACAAGAACAGCTGTAAAAGCCTTGTGGCTACCCAATTTTTTTCCTAGACCTACATGGTGGGGTAAGAGATAAACAATCCCAAACTATGGTAATCCACAACAAAGCATTCTTGACATCATATTCAGGTTCTGCATAGCGAGCTCTTCCTCCTGATCAAGTTATTCCATCGCAATACTTTGGGGAGTATCTCAGAGGGCTGGCTGTTTTTTAGTTTGAAAGCATCTTGATCATTCAGGAACCCAGTAGCAAGGACAAAGTTTAAAAGAAGATAGTGCTATGCATTGATTTTCATATATGACAGAGATATTTCTACAACACAGAAGGCTGACCTAATGCTTCACGACAACGTGGCTGAAGTGGCATCCTGGTCCCCATAGGTTTTTCTCTTTACTTTTAGCTGCTTTCTTACCAGATGAATGAGCTGAACTAGCTCAAAACAGAATCAGATAAGTGCCAGAGCTTTCAAACTAAAAAAAAAACAAAAAAAAACCCCAAAAAAACCAAAACAGATGCAAAAAGGTGATTTGCAAGTGCATTTGAAAACAGAAGTTTTTTGTACTTTTCATAGATACATGGCATTCTCTGGAATGATATTGCTCCAATGCTTTGGGTTTGGTTTTGTTTTTGTTTTTTTCCTCAATTCTAAATGTTATACATTCTTTTTTGGCCATTTTAGTAAACTGATTTTCTGATCCATGTGAAAGACAGTCCGAAGTTCCCTGCATTTGCCTCACGACCGTCCCCAGGACAGACATCGGGACCCTGAGGACCCTGACTGGAATGCTGGCATGCCGGTCAGAGAGGAATGCCAGAAATCCTGAGGCCCCTGAGCAGAATTCTGGCCTGCCAAGTGATTGTTGGCAGCTGTGTCTACAGTGACTGCTTCTAGCAGGGCCTGCCAAGAGGCGACGCGACCTATGGGCCTGCACGTGCTTCGCGACACCAGCCCAGGAATTTTCCCACCTCTTGGCCAGATGAACTTGCAGGGGAAACTGTGGTAGCCGCCCCATGGAAAATCCTTCATCTGCTCCACTACCACCGTGAGGGACGGAGATTGAAGCCCCCCTCCCAAGGACTGAGGCTGAGACGCCCGTAATTCTGATCCAGGGCTGCTGGCCTGACTGAAGCAGGATGCCTGCTAAGTGTTGCCTGCAGATGTATTCGCGGGATCCAGACTGGTTTCCTATAGAAACCAGTCCTGAAACAATAGCTCCCACTCACTGCTGATGTTGATATTGACTTCTCCTGCTGAGAACATGGACTGTCTGTACCCGTCTTCAATACCATTTTCCCTCTCAGCAATTTCAATAGACTTGCTCTTTATTGTATCTGCTCCCCCTCCGCCATTTCTAGATCTGTTTCCCCCCTCAGCAATGGACTAGAATAGAACCTTGAGATAACCAGGACTTTGAGATCTCCCCTAGGAGAACTCCATCGGCTGGGCTGCGAGGACTTCATCTCTCTCCATTTGGTAGCTATACTCCCTCTCTCTTTCTCCCCCTCTCTTCTATTCTTTTCCTCTCCCTAATTCCTTGAAGGCATTTGCTGTTGTCATTCTAGAAAGGTGCATTTGTTTGGAGTGATACAGCAATCCCTTTTCCATCTTGTCTTTTGCCCTCCGAGATCAGTCAAGAAAACATCATCCCCCCCTTGGTAGGAGCGGATCAGAACAATATGTTCTTTCCAGCTGAAATTGGTTCTAGTCAATAGAAGCACACTGGTAGGTAAAAGTAGACTGTAAAAGATAACCTTCAGAATGTATTTCCCATGTCTTCCCATTCAAGCAAGTGAAGAAAGCAGACAGATCTTCAGATAACATGCTATGCGAATTGAAAGGAATCTTCTTGGAGGCAACTGTGAAACTCACGCAATGAAATAGAGATGAGAGAGATGAAAGGGTCACATATGATGTCAAATCTATTCTTTTAATGTTTGAATGAAAGAAGATTTCTTGAAGTACAATCCTATAAAATGAAGGTGAACTTGCAGAAGCAAGTGAACTGGGTCTCCTTTAGAAACACAACGTTTTCTAATGAAACTGAGCATTCAGGAAGGCAACCTTGAAATCCAAAGGATTTAGAAAAATACAAATACCAAGACTGGCAGTTCGTTATCTTTCACGGTCTCTTTAAGATAAGATTGATTTGAACTTCCACTTGTAGTAGGTCTGAAGACATTAGGAATGATGCAATATGAAAAAACCAAAACAAAACAACTTTCTCAAAAAGCTTTGAGAAACTAGAGAAATGATGATTTTTAGTGGCTAGGTAGTCCTTTAAAATTTGTCTTGGGGGGAAAGAGATAAAAAAACTGACTGAGATCAAATGACTGTGGAGTATATTCCAAAACAGTAATGAAGAAGGTAAGGGGCAAGAGCCTGTTAGAAAATTACTATGCTGGCTTCATCTGTTGAAAGCATTCCAGAATGGTTGAAATTATGAATCATATCTTGTGGGATTAAAAAAAAAAAAAAAAAAAAAAAAAAGAGGAAGAAAACAGAAGGAAAAAAAATATTTTGAACATACATATTTTTCCATTCCAAGATGGTATAATGGCTTTATTTCATTTTGTTCCTATGACCGGTTAATAGCTTATGAAGTGTTTAGCAATAGAGAGTGAGAGTGTTCACACTAACCATACCATTTGGATGTGTCTCTTTTACTTTCTAGAGAAGCAGATATGGTTTAGCACTCCACAATTCAGTCCCCAAAAGTGAGTAAGGGTGGCAGACTTAACCTAACTGCCCAGTCCACCAAAATGCCTAATTATCTTGAAAAAATGCTTTGCTCTATCTCATTATCTGGACATGTCTCTCCAGCTCCACTTTGAGCTTCTTGATCTTTCATCTACAGGATGAGATCCAATTTAGCTTAGCAAGGATGTAGCCTTTCCAAACCATATCTTTTACTTTCTGTATTCTTACAAGTACATTTCTACCGCAGGGACCAGTTTGGAAGATCCTAGTTGTTTTATTCCTTAGAGTATGTTGCTGCATTAATTAGCTCTTCTTTGAAGTTTTTTCCCTGCTCAAGTGTAGGGTCAGTGATGAAATGATTGTAATGCTAACTCCTTATGATATATTCTGCAGGCTTACAGAGTATGCAGCAAAGTTTTCTCTTCTTCTGAGGACATTCTACTCTTTTGATGAGAAATGCTGAAGGTCTGACTTCAGTTGCAAAGGTATCTGATTGAAAGATTGCAAAATTGTTAAGTCTAGTAACAGCAGGAAATGCATGCTCTTGCTCTGTATGTAAATGTCGTGTCAGCTGCTGTTGGGATAAAAAGCACGAGCATAAGCAAAGATATCTGCAAGGATAGAAAAGAAACAAAGAAGATATTTGTTGTGATTTCTGCACTAAGGAGCAAGAAGAAGCATGAAGCGCTAATTTCAGTGGCTAAGACAGTATCATCCTTGGGCCAGTTCTCGTCAACATCTTTGGAACCACTTGGACTCGGCACTTGAAAGAATATTAAGCAAGTTTGCCAGAGACGCTACATTGGGAGGAGCTGTCAACTAACTCCCTTGAGGCCAGTGAGACACTGCAGAGAGATCTTGACAAATAAGAGAGATGGGCAATTATGGCTGGCCGGGAGTCTATGCACAAATCACGAAAGGGGCGGGACTGCTGGGGAAGGCGTCCCAAGCTGTTGTATTTTCCAGCATCAGTCTCATGACATGCTTATAACAGTGGGAAGATGCCAGCAGCTCACGTCCCCAGCAGCAGAAAAACAACTTGATGTTACAACTTACTTGAAAAACTTTTTGACCAATCCCACAAAGCAAAAGCATATTGACAGTAGTTCTTTCCGATCCCTAGAAGCACACATAACTTTGGTTCAAAGAACGCTTGCTTCTTTTGAATAAAAGACCTGCTTGTAAGCCTTAAGATAGAATGCACAGAGCTCCATTATTAAGCTTAGAACTTCCTAACATCTGGCTAGATCTACTTTCCTGTAGCTTAGGGAGTTCTTCTGGTCAAGCGTTAATACACAGGCCATTGTTCTATTTGTCCTTACTTCTCTCCTTCTTCTATCATTTTTCTGCTGACAAACCTTATGACTACTGCTTAACTGCAAGCACAGTTCTGCTGTCTCTAAGGCCTGCCTTTTGCAGCTTTCCCAAAATCCTCTGTTTTCAAGGATTGCCACAGGCAATCCCCAACCTTAGGGAGTTGTGCGATGGCAAGTGCTGGATTCAGCACCTGGGACAGGGCAATCCTGCTCTGTGTGTGTATAGACTAGGGAGCCAGAGGCTGAAAGGAAGCCAGGCTCCTGGCCAATGGCAAGCTAAATGTGTATCAGCAGTGCCCTGGCAGCCAGGAGGGCCAAGCCTGTCCTGGGGTGCATCAGGCACAGTATCACCAGCTGGGCAAGAGAGGGCATTGTCCTGCTCTGCTCTGCTCTGCTCTGCTCTGCTGTGTTCTGGGGCGGCCTCACCTTGAGTGCTTGGGGGCAGTTTTGGGTACCACAATGAAAAAAGACATGACGGTATCAGAAAGTTCTCCAATGAGGTTTACAAGGACAGAAGTGGAGGAAATAGCATGCAGCTGAGTCAGGGGAGGGTCAGGTCCGGTATCAGGAAAAAGTTTTTTAACCAGAGGATGGCTGGTCACTGGAAGAGTCTCTCCAGGGTGTGGTCACAGCATCACACCTATCTTGAGTTCAACAACCTTTGGGACATTGCTCTCAGGCATCTGGTGTGATTCTTGAGGAAGGTCCCATGCAGGGCCAGAAGTTGGACTTGATGCTCCTGACGGGCCCCTTCCAATTCAACTGATTCTACCACTCTATGATTCTGTCCTGGCCACTCAAGGTATATTGCTTGATCTCACCAGATTTTGACCTGCACTTGTTGGTCAGAATTTGTCACTACTGCCTAATGATATTTACCACAAAAGACAAAGGGCCTTTTCTCAATTTTCTCAAGAAAGTTGAAGATGCACCCTAGAATCCTAAAAAAGTCTTTTCCTTGAAACAACACTGTCTCCTGCCCAGTATTCTTTCCAGATCTTAAGGAGAAAGAAGGCAAAATGAGGGGATGTATTATAATGAAGCACTGTCAAGTTTCCGGACCTTTAGCAGTATATTTGTACTTCCACTATTCTTTTCTATAAAATCACAGTTTTGTAGAGCGTGTCATTTTCTAGCAAGACACATTTTTGCAACTGAGCCCATCAGTCTCTGTGAGAATATATTGTCAAAAGCACAAAACATATGATTGGGCAGTGGCAAGTGAGGGGAAAAAACAGTATGGGAAGCAGCTCCGTGATACTACAGTAAGACAAGGAGGAGGAGGTGTTCCAGCTGACAGAGCAAAGAATCTTCCACAGTCCCTGGAGATATCCTAGTGAAGCAGGTTGTCTCCCAGCAGTCCCTAGAGAACCATGGAGGAACACATACCTACAGTGCAGCTGCTGGAGGGCTCCAGGCCACAGCAGGTGAAAGTGCCTTGGAGGAAGCTGCAGCTTGTGGAGGGAGGGCCAGAAAACCATCCTTGACCTCTTCTTTAGGGGAAGAGTATGTGCAAATGTTTAACAGTTGCTAACTCGAATCTAGCCTCTTTCCAGTTCTTGTCGTAGGTAAGTAGGACAATACAAGAATTAGAAGCCTAAACTGTTTTGCATGAGGCTCCCATTCCCTCTGCCACTCCCTTAAAATTTACTTTGAGATGAAATAAAACTCATGATCAAGTTCTTAAGGCTTGATGGTCAGGCTTCTCAGAAAACAGGGAGTGCAAAGAACTCTTGTCACTGTCATTTTTTTTCATAGAACTAAAAAAGTTAATTTACTGTTTTCTAAGAACTTACGAAAATCAACTGGTAGAGGTGGTGAGAGTGAAGAGTATAATTAAGCTGGAAAGAGACTATCATGTAGCTACCTCATCTGCATAGAAGTTTTTTTACCAGGAACTCTGGACTTTTAAACAGATTTAGGACACAATAGTTATCTCTGGGAATGTTTTAGTAAGTCTAGAACATTCATCTTTAAATAGCTCGATCTGTTTTACCGTTATGACTTACGTTTTAAATTTTATTTGAGGAGAAATATTTGCCATTCAGATCATTTCAAGTTCTGAAGCATTTCAGTTGTTGACAGTTTTTGCTGTCTCCTGAGAGCAGGAAAATAGTCCTGAAACCAATACTGGAAGAAACTAGATGGAAAAATTAGTTTTCCTCATTCTTTTCTGTCTATTCTATGAGGCACAAGAGCAAAACCACTGCTATGAGTCTGAGTTGCCTTACCACTCATGGATGACAACCTTGTAGTGAGTAGTCTGTTATTTGCACACATTTCTAATGCTGGTTGTTACCTGTTTTGCAGAAAGATCTGTAAAGTATTTTCACGGAAAGGCATTCCTGAATTGCTTCACTTATCTCTGAAGCAGAGAACTAAGCTGGCACTCTGCTTCTGAGATCTTCCTGTGCTCGCCCCCAAACCCGTTTCCTTCAAATGCAATTTACTTTCAACCAAAGCACTTCATTACTTCATCAGGTAATCTCTTGTTCTTATGTTTGGGGGAGTGTTTTAAAACGGTAAGAACATATTCTAGTAAGAAGGTAGAACGTCAGTCTTAAGTAATAGACATCACTTGGCTTTGGTTCATGCACCATAACAACAGCAAGGAATGTCGTTTACAATCAATAGATGGGTTGGGGAAACCGGCAACAAGTTTAGGAATCTTTCTCCCATTAATTATGCCTTAAAATTTGGCTCTTAGCATTTCAAGTGTGTTTTTATTAAAACAATCAACTATTTATTACCTGTACCACAATGAAGCACAATCGGCAGTGCCTGTGCATCCTTCAACAATTCCAAGAAGAAGAATGGTCTGAGCCTCCAGTGTAGCTCATTACCATAAGTTGGAAAAAATTTCTTGGACAAATTTCTTTTGCATCCTTCTAAACCTTATGCAGCACTTCTTTGCCAATCTAACTTTTTCTTTTCTCCAGGAGATGGTAAGAACTCGAGTACCTTCATGAAAAACGTCGTGGGACGCTTGCTGTGCTGGCAGATTTCCTTTTTGAGAAAATGCCTGGAAAAGCTTCTCGCTAAGGTCTAGGCGGCAAGAGACGCAGAAGACGGGCATAGGCAGCTGTCCGAAGGTAGGTGCCGGTCCCGGGCGGCTTTCGGCAGAAGCCGAGGTTCGGAGCGCACCGCGACCGGCAGAAAGCTCTGTGAGCGAAAAAGCCGCTTCATCGCCTCCGGCAGCCGGAGAGCTCGGCCGACGCTGAGACGTCAAGAACGAAACCGCACAGCACTGGGATTAAGTAAGAAGCTCTGAAACTGAGGGAAAACGATAACTAACCACTTTCCAACAGTTTCAACTTACATTACCATAAGTAGGGGAAAAGTTCTTGGACAGCTTTCTTTTGCATCCTTCTAAACCTTATGCAGAACTTCCTGGCCAATCTAACATTTTCTTTTCTCCAGGAGATGGTAAGAACTCGAGTACCTTCATGACAACCGTCGTGGGACTCTTGCTGTGCTGGCAGAGTTCCTTTTTGAGAAAATGACTGGAAAAGCTTCTCGCTAAGGTCCAGGCAGGATGAGACGCAGAAGACGGGCATAGGCAGCTGTCCGAAAGTAGGTGCCGGTCCCGGGCGGCTTTCGGCAGAAGCCGCGGTTCGGAGCGCACCGCGACCGGCGGAAAGCTCTGGGCGCGAAAAAGCCGCTTCTTCGCCTCCGGCAGCCGGAAAGCTCGGTCGAAGCTGAGACGTCAAGTACGAAGCCGCACAGCACTGGGATTAAGTAAGCAGCTCTGAAACTGAGGGAAAACGATAACTAACCACTTTCCAACAGTTTCAATTTACATTACCATAAGTAAGGAAATTGTTCTCAAACAACTTTCTTTTCTATCGTTCTTAGCCATTTGCAGCACTTCCTGACCAATCTTACATTTTCTTTTCTCCAGGAGATGGTAAGAACTCGAGTACCTTCATGACAACCGTCGTGGGACGCTTGCTGTGCTGGCAGAGTTCCTTTTTGAGAAAATGCCTGGAAAAGCTTCTCGCTAAGGTCTAGGCGGCAAGAGACGCAGAAGACGGGCATAGGCAGCTGTCCGAAGGTAGGTGCCGGTAGCCGGATTCTTCTAACAGAAGCCGCTCTTCGGCGGGCTCTCTTACCTTCATAATGGGTTTTGCTGGAGGAAGCCGCTTTTTCGTTTCCGGGAATACCTAGAGAGCAACACTAGCTTAAGACGCGATTGGCACCATTATGTGTAGTTTTGCTCGTTCCAGCAGGAATAACTGCGTTCTTCCTTACGCTAGGTGGCGCTGCTTATCAAGGTTTGGCTGCTTTTAATCATTTGGGGTGCTGGATGTTCAAACGACTTATCGTAACTTCTTCTATTTTAAGTCAGGTGCTCACTGACGTAGATCCTATTAGATATACCACACTGCAAATAAGAGCTAAAATCGATTTATTGTTACTAGCACATGGGTACGAGTGTTAGGAATTTTATAAGGAATATGTTGTATGAATCTTTTTGACCATTCTGCAGCCATTCATACGAAACTCACACAAGTACAAGACAATATGAAGAAACTGACTGGGAACGAGTGAGGTTTGCATCAATGGTTTGAGGGATGGGAAAGAACTGGGTGGTTGAAAGATCTCGTAAATGGAGCTTTGTTTTTACCAGTAGTCATTATTTCATTGCTTTGTGTTATTCCATGCATCGTGAAACTGGTGTGCCTCTTGCTAAAAATTACATTGGAAAAGATCTGGCTGGTGCAAGAAGAAGGGGCAATTGTGACAATGTATCTGAACCGCTTAGACTACGGGCTGCACCAGCCATCCAGCATGGAACGGTTCTTCTCAGAATTTTCTCAGGGCCCTCTGGAATTCATCAAGACATAAGCCTTGCTAAAACAAGAGAGGAAAAGCTGAGAAACTAAATTCCAAGACCACAAGAACTCCAAAACGGGGGGGGAGGGGGGCAAAGTACCTGGACTGTAAGGAAACACATCTTCTGAGAGGTGCACCCAGAATGCGTGGACAAGACAAAGGCACCAATAAGAAAAGCGTGACTAGCGTGTGCAGAGAGTCAGAATGAGTAAGTGCATCATGTAAACCATAAACGGCTTCTGCTTAATCCTCTTGGTCCATTGTGCAGGAGTCCTGAATTTCCCATAAGTGATACTTACTAAAAGGGTTCTGATTTTAATGCTAGAGTTACTGTCTATACGATGATTCATGGGAATAGTTCTTTCAAATCCTTCCCTTGCTGACGTCAGTCAGTTTCATCTTTTCCTGAATGTACTGCTGGCTATACATAAGTTATGAATAGAAGGGAATGAGTTTTAGGGATATGTTGCAAGGAAATAGATTGGTAGCTCTGCTTCCATTTCCATTGTCTAAGAAGAATTCCCAATATTTTTGGCCCTTTCATAGACCTCTGACTCGATTAGCATCAGCAGGGAGGGACATTTAATTGGTTTTTCTCCTTTTTCGAGAGAAGCTAATGAAAAAGTTTCACCAGAATCAGAGCAGGCTGCGTAACAAGAAGAGGGTCATGAAAAGGCGCCAATCCTATCCTCTTAGTATTGCTAGTTGTGATTGGACTTCAATGAAATGTGTCAACTCTGTGTTCCTGGGTATCACATCAGTAACAGGTACTTCACCTGCTGTACTTCTCTCCTAAAGCTAAGAACAGAATCCCAAATAATCTTGATTCCAAGGTCCCAATTCACCCTGTGATGCTGACAGGTGAAAAAGGAGTGGAAGGCGCAGCAGTAAATGAACTTGAATGGCCTATCTAAATCAGCGGCCACTGATTTCCTGAAGGCCTTAACAGGTCAGTTGCCCCTATTTTTCTTGGGGTTCTTTTATTCTTTGGTCATGTTTTTCTTGGGATTCTTTGAATCCTTCCCCACCAGTTCAGCCTCTGCTCTCAAATCCTTTGCTGTCATTTAAAGTATCTCAAGAACCTGGAAACGTCTTGTCTTTATGTATCAACCCATTATTCCCTTCAAAAGGTTGTTTGCCTCAAGTCTCATTCTTGCTGATTTTCTGCTAGTTCATTGTCAGATGGCAGCAGGTGTTCTGTAAGAGCAAGTACACGATCCTATAGCTTGCCTTTCTTTTGATTTGGCCTGTCTAGAAAATGGAATGACTGAACATCTCCGACAGGATTTTCTCTCCCCATTGTGTTTCACCGCAAGGGCAGATGCCAATCCATCTACCTAAACTCTTGGTGGTGAAGAAACTAGTGGTATGCTGTTGCATATAGGTAGAACTTTCCAAAAGGAAGGCCTTGTAAAACCATGGCTGAGGCCCGTTACTTTGGCTAAGTAGAAAATGACTAGGGGAAAGTGAGACAGCTGAATTAGAGGTAGATCAAGAAGTTCTAGAAGCATTGCGTGTTCACAGCGTGGTGTATGACGGTTGGTTGAATTATGTTTGTTGTGGCTTAAAGCTATGCAAGTGATAAAGGCCTGACTGCTTCAAAAGCCTGGCTTTTGCAAGAAAGTGGCTCTCCTTTGCGCCTGCCTGGGGACTCTGCGTCACTACAGACCCTCACGCCCAGTTTGCCAAGGAGATGATGAGTAGGAATGTTGCAGAGCTGCTGTGTGCATATGAAAGGAATGACAGGGAGTGAAGCCGTGGACAATTTCTGGGCTATAGTACAATGCTGCTGCATTGGTGCCAGTTTAGTCGGTTTTCCATCAGTGGCATTTCTGTCTAGAAGTACACTGCCCAGAGTCTTTCTCGCATTTGATGCCATTTCCTTACTGCCATTAATACCTTCCTTCAGTTTCAAGGATGAGAGAATCTTTACAGGATTTTGAAGATCCCTGTTAGGAAACACTATGCCAGAGGAGTCATCACTCCCTTTTCTTTTGCCTCCTTTGTAATTTTCATAGACTCATTTCACATTTCTGCTAATGGCAATAAGAATACTGAGACTACTTAGCAGGGTTGACGCTCTCAGCTGCTTTCCTCTTTCCTACTGCTTCATACCGGATGTGACTTGATGGCCTCGTTTTGCAATCAGCATTTTGCTGTGGTTTGCTAAAACCTGGCATGCACTGCCAACTCACAACTTGTGTGTTGGCATTTCAGGGGCTTTGATGGGTTCCTTTCTGAGATTGCCATGCACTGGACTTTCACAGTCACAAAGACTTCATCCACCATCGGTCGAATTTCAGCATTTAATACTCTTTCCTGGAATGTAGGCAACCTAGCAGCAAGTACTAAATTCGCTGCAAGCCCTGTCTTCCCAAAGGACCATTCAAAAAGTTTGCTTTTCCCCTCTGACCAATCTGCCAGTATTTTGATGGAGCATTTGCTACCTTAATAGAACCTCTTAGAAGGGATCTCATGGCAGACAACATCTCAGGCTTTCTTGAAATACTGGCTCCTTTGGATCTCAATTCCATTCAGAGTGCATTTAAGATTTTTTTTTTCACTGAAGCCATTCAACAATGCCTCTTCTCTTATAAAATGTGATGCACGTGACAAAGATGGATCCCCGTGAAAGGTTCTATTGATATCAAAATTCGTGCCCAATGGACTGTGCTGGTGGAAATCAAATACTAGTCTAGTATTTTGAATCCAAATAATTCCTCCCAATCAGGCCCGACAGGATTGTTTGGCTTTGAATCTGAGCACGTGGACAGTAGTGGATGGTCCACTGGTTGAAAAGAGTGTCGATTCTTCTCCTTCTTTTCATTGATGGCTCAGAGACTGAAAAGGCAGCTCCAAAATGGTAAATACATCCCTACAGATTCAAAAATTGTTCTTCTTAATTTGCATCTCCACCATAACAGCAGATGCTTAGAACTAAATTACCAATGGGAATTTTATAGCTTCTCAGAAATGAAACAGGACCTGGCTAATGGGCCTTAGCAGTAGCTACAAGTTTTTCAGCACAAGGCATCTCAAAAGTATTTTAACCTTACAGTACTTTTCTGTCTTATGCTTTCATCTCAAGGTTGCAGGAAAAAAATAAACACCAAAAAAAAAAAAAAACCACAAAAAAAACAAAACAAGAAACCCCACCAAATTGATAATAAGCAAAATCAGTGACATATATAGAAACAGATCCCATGATTTTTAACTTCCAAACTTGTCTTCTCAGCACACTCTCTACAATGGAATTGTTTCCCGATCTGCCTTGAAACATTTTGCAACAAAAACACTCTAAGGTCCTGCTGGGTGTTTTGTTCAAAAATCACTTCTTCTGGTTTTCTGTCCATAAGCGGAGTAACGTGGCTGTGCTGGCAGCTGACCAAAGGAGGTAGGAAGAGTAATCATCATCCATAACACTGGGGCTAAAGAAATTTCCACAGAAAATTACCTGCCCTATTACTTGTTCACGTGTTGGGTTGAACGTTCAGAATCTGTTTCCATTTTCCCCATTCATAGAATGTTCTATTTCACAGAATTCCAGCCCCTCAAACATCAGTCCCGCCAGAACATCCCGCCATAGGGGGCTGTCATAGGGGATCTGCTAATGTCCACTGACTCTTACCAGTATAGTGCTTGTCACTGTTGCAGATCAAGAACTTCTGAATAGTTTGGATTCATGCTCATTGAGGGGTTGAAAACAAGAAAAGAATGACTAGATATTTCCATGATCAAATCCCCTGATGGAATAAAAATAGGAGCATAATAAATGTATTCATTGTTCTAAGAAGGGAGATGAAGGCTCCAAATGATTACTTGCATACTTCCTGTTCTAAATCCCTTGTTATCTGGCAAATTGCAAAAGATTCCAGGCTTTTGCCAAAATGCAAACCAGGTTAAAATGTGAAGCCTTACAGTTTACTGGATATAAAACTTCATCATCCATTTTTAAATCTTTGAGATCGTTATGTGCTTCCTATTACTACCCTGAGGTTTAGAGCTGTAATTCAGAGAGAAAAGAATGCTATCTTGAATTCATTCTAGTAAATCGGCACTCTCATCTTGTCGGCACTCTCTCCTCTTGGTTTTCACTTCTGAAACTCTGTACGGAAGAGTGCATTAATGCATAGAGCTCTGCATCAATTCTTTACAACAGTTTCCCCTGTAATTTTTCTTTCAAGGCAAACCTATAAAAAAATCCACACTTTCTTACCCCACCACTTCTAAAATTCTATTGAGAAGCAAAAAAAAAAAAAAAAAACCATCAAACCACTAAATCACTGCTCCAATGAAAAAAGCAGTCCATTAACTGCTTTCTTAGCAGGTTCTTTACCTTGTATTAATATGGCAACCTTTTCTTGCTCTTCTAGATTAGAACCAAATTCTTACAGCATATAAGGAAACATAGGTTTACTGTATCTGATTCTTAGATACAGAAGTCCAGCAAGGAGTTCAGACCTCAAAAGAAGTGTCTGTACAACGAGATTCAGCACAACGTTGAGACATATTAGCTTTTTTTCAAGAAAAGCGGCCAAACTGAAACTTTTTAGACTTCTCTACAATCATTCATGCCTGCTTCCAGAACCTGACCTTCGTTGCTGGAAACTAGCTGCAATGTTACTGTAAACAATGCTGTGAATGTAGGACATCGTTATTCTTCTCTTCCATTGAAAACCTCAAGTGGAGTCGCGTCACTTCTCTTCCAAATTCTGTATTTCCTTGCAAACTGGTCAAATAAGGATAAAGAAAGCGTTCTGTTCATTCGGTTTAAACCTAATGTTCAAAATGAAAAAAAAAAAATCCATTCAGATATGGTCTGCAATAATACAGTAGAAGAGAAGATGAACCAGACTGGCCTACAACAGAAAGAAGTGAAGCAGAATTTGGGAATTTGGAAGACCTTATGATGAATAATCCAAATAAATAAATAAAAAAAATATTGCCTACCCAAATTCAATCGGTGATTCACAGACAGAGAAAAAGTACTAATTACTACTCATATTTCTTTCATTCTCAGACAAGAAGTTCAATGATCCTCTTGAATGCACGGAAGATTCTTGGAAAAGACAGCAGCCTTCTTCTTCACCACATACTCCTCAGAACTCCAGGAGACAAATGATTTGAGCTGTGAGGATCTTTCTCTCTGTAAAACTCCTAGAGCATAGCCAAGATTCTATTCCTTTAGGGATCCTGGCCTCCCTGGGGGAGTGCTGGATAGTCTACATCCCGGTACATCAGCCAGACACTCCACCTTATTTCCCATGGCTACTGCAGCAAGGACATCATCTACACTGGCTTTCTAGCCAAAATGTATGCAAGGCACAACAAAGAACATAGCCAAAACCTTGAGCACAGCTTATGGGTTTTGAATGAAAAATCTCAGGATGGCAATACTGGATCTTCTGATCCAAACCATCAGGAAACATTTCTTTAGAGGTGTTGGGAAAGATGAAAGTTTGTCGAGAAAGTCTCACAGATATGTATGCTTGGCAGAAAGATTTTTCAATGTGGAGTCTGAAGAAGGAATAGAGTTGGAAGCAAGTTTTGATCTAGAAGAAAAGAATTGCTGAGCCAGTCTTACTGGATAACCGAGGATACCTTAGTTAGAAGAGGGTTTTATGACTTACAGCAAAGGATAAACCCACCCCAAACAAGAAGATGTTTTTACCAAGCAGGAAGCTAGCACAGGCAAACAAGTCAGCAAATGCTGCAAGCAGAAAAAGCTCTCCAAATTTTCCACTGTCAAGAAAACTGAAAAACAACTTTCCGCTTCAACTGTAATATACTGACTTTTAGTGAGTGGAGAATAGCAACATATGGTAATTAGAGTTGTTAGGATAGGCTATAGGTAATAGTTAAGGGATAGATTGGTTCTACTGTATGAAGATGCTCAGCAAAGTGCCAAAACCAAAGGGTCTCCAGGCCTGCTTGCAGCTAGAGCTGACAGCTGTAGGTACAGGCTCTGTTGCCCACTACCCTGGACTGCTGCAATGTCTTGGATGGAATAAACTGCATTTTGGAGAGCCGCCTGGACTCTCACATCCCTCCTTTAGGCTCTTCCATGGAGGTGAAAAAAGCCTCTGGGTATTGTACAAAAAAACAGGTATGTAATCTAGAGTTGCATGACCCAATATTTCCATTGAACTGGAACAATTTTTATCAATATTATGGATCCACTTCTTTTCAGTGCGTTTGGTCAAAAACATAAAGCATGGTTTAAAAGACATTCTTGGATGCGTACTAAGTACTACGAATTAGTTAAGGTGTTGGTTTGGCATGGCTTGGTTTTTGGTGGGGAGGGAAGAAGCCAGCCACAGAAGTGATTTTTGTGCAAAGCTCCCAGAAGCTTCCTCCATGCCTGGCAAAGTGAATCCCTGCTTGGCACTAAGAACAGACATGCTGCTGAGCCAATTACAGAAGCTGATAGCGCCTTGGTGATATATTTAAGAAGGAAATCAAAACTGCAGCCAGTTAACCTTGAAGTTGGGAAATTTTTAGGTTGGCACCTCTTCTGCTTTGAAAGCCAAACCAGTGAGACACTCTGTTGCAGTGTGTGTTTATTATTGTACTGCAGTTCTAGTAGTCCGTTTTCTAAGCCTTCCTATTTTGTGCTGTTATAGCATATGTTATTATGAATGGATTGTTCCTTTCCCCCCAGTATTGTTGGCTTTTGCCCTAGCTGTCCCTCTCCCCAAAGACCTGCCCTTTTGTTCCCTGTCCCTTCTCCCATTGAACATCAACCCCTCCCCAAGCCTGCCCCTTTCTCTAGAAACTTCCCTCTCAATTTTGTACCCTTCAAAACCCCAGTGGTTTCTTCAAGTTATTCTCCTCCCTGTAGTCCCCCTACTGGTTTCAACATTGTATTCCCCTCCTTGTTTTCCGCCCCCAGTTTCTCCCCGTTGGTTAAAGATTGTATCCTCCCCTGGGACCTTCCCCCCATTTAGAAGTTGATGGATGCCTTTGAATCAGTGTCTTTCTGTCCTTGACCCTCCAGGGAGTAAACTGAAACATATGCAGAAGACCTCTCCCTGTTCCTTGTCCCTGCCCTCAGCGCAGTTCTATCCCCAAGGCAGTCCACCTGTGCCGTAGAGCAGCTGTGCCCTACAGCTGCAGCCCGGATTCGACAGCTTTCTTGGGGCGGCCCACTCTCGCTGTCGGTGTCGGGAGCTAGTTGGGCTGAAGAAATCCAGCACCGCAGCAAGACTCCAAGTCAGAAATCCAGTTTATTAGGAAAAGGGGGAAAAACCCAAATCCATGCAAGAGTACAAAAGATAAACCACTGACAGAGTCAGAATACAAGCTGACGTCCTGCTAGTTAGGGTGGTGAAAGCAGTTTGGATGAAAAGGTCTTGTTGAAGTGGTGATTCTGTAGAAACCATCTGGTAGCTCTCGTCCTCTGGAAAACCAGTGGCTAAGGGCGGCCGTTCCTCTGGCAATGCAGTAGAAATGGTGCTTCTTGCCTTCCAAAACCCAGATTATATCCAGGTGGGGATGCTTAGCTCCTACCCCCTGGGCAGAGCATCTCCCAATGGGCTGATATCGTTCTGAGTCATGATGTGGGTCCTTGATTACCCGCGAAACAGAAATGGCTCCTGGAGGGAGTTATCTCTGAGTCATGTGGCAAGACATTGATGGGCCCATTAACAGGAGAGAAGGAAAAAACGATGCCACCCCTGGTTTCCGCAGTTCTTGAGGGTGGGACTAGGATGCATTTTGATATTGTAAGCTAGGACAATACAGGATGCAGGTTTTTGCATTTGCAGGAAGTTTGTATGGATTTGAAAAGTATCCTCATAGCAGAAGCACAAAAGTATTCTCATACCCCTTTGAATCATCTTCAAATGAAGCAATTCTCCCAATAACCTAAGGCATGAATGACTTGCAAGTGATTTGAAGGAACACGCCAAAGATAAGTAGTGTTCAACTGCAGAGAATTGTTTAGGGACATTATACCCTAATATTTTAAATCAGAAAGCATGGATGGACGGGTCTTTTTTCCTTAGTTGACTACAGAACCAGCGGTCCTTTGCAGGAGGGTGTTTGGATTTAGGATGACACTGGCAACTAAGAGCATGGCTACACAGAAGGTGCTACTTTTAGACCAGAACATTCAACTACTAAAGGCAGATAGGAGAATAGCTGATTAGTGACAGCTCCGACAGGAGGAGTCTGCGGCTTACCCCGTGGGAACAATAGCAGCACATTTCAATTTTAGAAAACTATTCATTTCAGAGGACCAAGCATCAGTGAAAAGAAAAGGTCGAGTAAAGAGATCCTAGTGCTCTTCTGATCAGAAGCATCTTCCTCCATATGAGAGTATTTAGGAAAGGACAGTGCGTTCATAAGGAAAGGTGTGCCAGTTACAAAACCTGCAGAACAAGGCAAGACAAACTTATATATTTTATTTGCTATTTTTATTTCACCTGCTAAAAAATGATTTTTTTTAAGACTGAATTTTATGCATTCTGCAAAGCTGTCTTTTTGAACGTCTTCCTACCCGTATTAAACACCGAGGTGACAAAGAGAGCAGCAGTGGAAGGAAAGCTGGTCCATCTCCCCCTCCTTGTAGCTTTAGGCCAGTGAGCCATTAGAAGTTGGTCACTTCATTTGAGATAAATAGCTTTACCAAGAGAGAATACTATCCAGCCTTGATCTTTCCTTTGGAGCTGATCCACTTTGTAGTCATCAATTCTTGACTCAGTTGGAGAGAAAGAATGGCATTACGGCCATGGATGTTAGAGTGCGCTGATGGGAAATGAAGTTTTCATCTTCCGGTCCTTGCTTCAGTAAATATTCCAAATTCATCAGAAAGAAAATTCGAAGACCAGGAATCCCCACTCAAATGACCTACTTCAAATAGTCTGCACGCATAAGAGACATCAAGCAGGTGCTCTCATCTGTTAGGGGAATACCCAGCCAGTACATTATTGTCTAGTTAAGAGGCAATCATTTTGGAAATTATTGAATTTTTGTATTGCAAGTGAATGGTCAACACATTTTATTACTGGATTAGGTAAAATCATGTCTTCTGCATCCTTTCAGAGAGGAAGCTTACCTGGATCTAAAGCTGCTCAGCTCCATGATGGGATGCTTTGTCTTCAAAGGGAACTCTAGTCTTCGTCCTTTTGGATTGCTTCCATAGCTTTTCACTCACTCTTCAAGTACCTGTTAAAATGTCCTCTTATCCCATGCAAATTTTTATGGGCATAGTCACTGAATTGGGAAGTATTCCATAAAGTCCACAGGCCTTGTTGAGATGGATGCACAGGTCTCAAGGGTGTTAGCCGATGTTATTCTGAGGCCACTCCTGATCATGTTGGATGGATCATGGTGACTGAGGAAAGTGCCCAAAGACTGGATGAAAGCAAATGTCACCCATCTTCAAAAAAGGCAACCAGGAGGACTCAGAAAAGTACAAGCCAGCCAGCCTCATTTGGATCCCCAGGAAGTTGATGGAGTAGCTATTCCTGGAAAGCATTGCCAGGCACACGAAGGAGGACAGAACAAATGTAGTCAGCATGGATTTACCAGGGGAAATTGGTGCTTGACGACTTTTTAAACTCCTCCGGTGAATGAACTTGCCTGGTAGATGAAGAGAATATCATCTGCCTGGGCTTCAGGGAAATTTTTGACATGGTTTATCTACATGGCAGCACACATACCTACGGGAAGGAATAGTGCAAAGAGCAGGGAACCAGTGTCTTTTCAATGATGCTCAGTGAAAAGACAAGAGGCAGTGGGCACACACTGCAATACAGGAGATTGCCTCTGAGCATCACAAAATTCTTTTTTACCGTGACGGTGACTGAACCATGGCACAGAGTGTCCAGAAAGATGGTTTAGTCTGGATCATTGAAGACATTAAAAGTAGGCCCAGATATAATCCTGGGCAACAGGCTCTAGGTATCCTGGTTGAAGCAGGGGGATGGGACTTGGGGAGCCCCACAGAGCCCTTCCACCCTCATTCATTCTGTGCTAGTGAATTCTCTTAGAGATGCATTTCAAGGACTGGCATGACAAAGCTCTGTGCAGAGTGAGATCCAAATGGACATGGGATTTAAGTTCCTTAAGTAGTGTTCAAGAAGAATGTAAAACTCCAGGAAACCTGTCTCTTCCATAACTGAATCCCTTTCATGGGAAAATTCCCAGCTCTAGAAAGATCCTCTGAGACGCATGCTTAAGACTGACACTGGCAGAGCAAATTTCTCCCTATGTGTGTCTAAGAACAGTTAGGATCTTTACCAAAAGTGTTGTCAACGTAGTCACAGAAGGCATATTGTTAAGAAGTGACAACTTACATCAGAATGGCAAATATTGGTCCACCAATGAATTACTGTATGGGAATTATCGACTTGTATTCCAAATAAAAAAAAGGAGTTGGTCTTTATTGAACTCTTTCATTGCAATATTCATAAGGGAAGAAAAAGACCTATGTCCTTAACTTTCTTAATTCTAACAAAGATTTAAAACATTCCTTGTAAAAAGCGTACCTTAATTATCGGTCTATGAAACAATTTGAGTTGGGAAAAAAGTCCTAAAATTGTGTAGACAGTTGCAGAGAAAGCAAGAAAATAGGAAAGAAACAAAAACAGAGAAAAAGAGTCATCTTGAGTCTGCTAGCTAGTTCTAGAAGTAGTCTGCTAGAAAAAGGAAACCCCAGTTGAATTTCAAATGTGTTCATGCACTTGATTCAGTAACTGGTCAATGTAAAAACCAGTCCTTTCGTACAACTTCCCCCAGCAACAAAAACTTCAACAGATTGACACCACCATCATGCCTGTCCCAGATGTATTTAGAAGAGAAATGATGATTTTCTTGAAAATCTATTTGCGTCAAAGTTGCAAGACATTGGAGGGATTCTCCACATTCTCCTTCCTCCATCCGGCTTGAAAGTCTATTTGATAAAATATGCAACAAAACATGTGATTTACAAGGTAGAGTAAAATGGATGACTTGGGAATTGATCTCTTTTGGATATGAAACTTCATATCCACTCTCGGGGAAGTTTCTAAAAGAAATGATGGAGCTGAGGCATGAATCTGCCACTCCGAGTGCTAAGCAAACATAGACACTCCTCTTCACATGGCCCCACCTTCCCCACACACCTAGGCATGCACAGAGATCAGCATAGCAGATCATGAACACCTTGGAAAAGACTGAAATGCTAAATAGCTCTCTTTGTGGACAAAATAGCCGGTACACTATTTCAAATATCTGGTACAAAAACTCTGTGGAATATCTACCTCATATTTAAAACACAGGTTTTCATTGGATTCTGTTTGCAGAATATTTTCCTTTCATTTGTTTCTTTAAAATTCCTTTCTTCTATATCTAGGAATATTTTCTTCTAAAAATAGAAAAAATTGATGATGTCTTTTCAGAAGAAAACATTGGTTTAGACAATTTTTAACCATCATGGTATGGAAGAATTTATTTGTCCCTCACTAAGGAGGAATAAGTATTTTGATCATAGAACATTTACAGTGAAATACTTGACATTTTTAAGATGCTTTCAATCAATTTTGATCCTCATTGCTTATTCATTGTAAACAGTAAGTTTTCAGTGCATGGAAAGTGTGTGTGGTACGTCTACATTAGTTCAAACACCAATTCCAACTAATGGCCAGGCTGAACTACAGTAAATAATGTCCTGAAGGATATTTTGCCGCCTTCTTTGGCACTCCTTGAAATCCTAATGATTGGGATGAAGTGTTGAAATACAGAGATTTTCTCTCAGAGAGCGTCCCATGTTGAAACCCATCCCATGTGTTTGATGTTGTAGTTCTTATCGCTTTTAAAATGTGATATCTTCTGCACAGTTTTCATGAAGCTTTCTGTTACAGTAGTGAAAATCACAGAGAAATGCAATTTTGTACAACTTTGAATTTACCCCAAGAGCTGAGAGAAAATTTGTTCGTATACCTCAATCTGAGTCTCTTCTATATTCAAGCTTTGTTTATCTACCATCAAGGGTGGCATTCGTTGCTGTTCAAAGCCCCATCCAAGCTGACCTTGAATACGTTCAGGGATGGGACATCCACAACTTCTCTGGGCAACCCGAAGCAGCGTTCCAGCACCCCAACAGCAAAAAATGTCTTCCTTTCATCTAATCGAGATCAGAAATACTAAATCTAGGTATATAAACTTTGAGGAAAGGTTTGAAATTCTATTGATTTGAAACACATTTGATAGGAATACTAACTTACAGATGACTGAAATATGTTGATGGCCATTTGAGATTGACCCAGACGGATCCATGGGAAATCTTACCTGGATTGTGTATCCACACCTACCCGGGAAGGTGACGGCCGTGCCGTCCCGGGCCCTCCCTCTAGAAATGGCGCTTACCACACTGTTTAAGGTTCCCCTTTTTCCTGCCCAAGTCCTTCTTTTCCTGTCCCCAACTTCCCCTTTCCCCCTGCTGTTGGAACCCAGGGCACAGGGAATGTCTCCCTGCCTGTCCTGAGAAGTCCTTATCCCCAGGAGAACACTGCTTTTAACTTTTGTCCATGGAGAAAGCTTCCAGGACTTTGGAAAGAAGTGGGATCTACGAGTGTGTGAAATAGAGAGTAGTGTAGTTTATCACAGGGTGAAAAACTGAGAGCTTTGTGTTTTTAGTCTGAGGGTGGATAGAAGGGAGGATTTTGGGCATTGCCTGATCTCCTTCTTGTTCTTCATCTCCTCCATTTTCTGCTGTGTTGGGAGCACAGGGTGATTGGTTGGAAAGAGCTGCAATGCAGATGCTGAGTGGCAGACAAAGAATTAATTACTGGTAGAAAGGTAGAAATAAAATGTGTTCTAAGAGTTAATTGGGCAAAATTATGTTAAAAGACCTTGAACCTGTGTGTCCTATGACTTTTGGTGCCTTCTCTTTGTACGCTAAGTCTGGTGTGCAGACGGCGTGCTGAACTTTTGGTAAGAGAAAAATAAACAACAGCCTGAAGACAGATAAAACCAAAGGTTCCGTTTTTTTCTCAATCCTGGCACAAAACTTTTTAGGGGTGTCCCCATCAGGGGATCCTCAGGGGGGTTTTCACACCTCCCTCCTTCCCCCCCTTTCCTGCCTCACTGCTCAGCCCCACTCCAAGCCCTGCACCCGGGACCCTCGCCACTTCACAAAAGGAACCAAAATTAACCTCAAATCCACCCAAAATTACCTCAGAACCCATCCTGAGGGGCTCTGGGGGAAATTTGAGGGGAGTTTTGAGGGGATTTGGGAAGATTTTGGCTGGGTTTGAATCTTTTACCCTCTTGGGCACCCCAAGATACTAAAACCACCGAAAATTTCCTCCAAATTAACCCAAAATTCACAAAAAGTCGACCCAACAACCAGGCAGTTGGGGGAAAATTTGTGGGGTTTTGAGATTTGGGGGGATTTTGTCTGGGTTTGAATCCTATGCCAAATTTTGTGTCCAGGAGGTAGCAAAACCACCCCAAATCCACCCAGAATCAACCCAGAATTACCTGAAATTAACCCAAAATTACCTCCAAATCAATCCTGAGGGGGTTTGGGGGAGATTTGGAGGGATTTTAGGGGGGCATTTTGAGTGGATTTGAATCCTATGCCCACTTCAGCATCCACAAGGTACCAAAATCCCCCAAATCCATCTAAAACTACCTGAAATGAATGAAAAATTCATCCTGAGGGGATTGGGGGGAGGTTTGGTGGGGGGTTTAGGGGATTTGGGGGTTTTGGGGGGGATTTAAGGGGGCTTTTTGGCAGTCATCATCATCCAAAAAACAACACCCCCTGCCAAGCTGATATCAAACCCTAAAGACTGTGCCCCTCGTGAAGAGGAGATCAAAGAACTGCTCCCCTTCTGGGGAGGAGATCAAAAGCCAGAGCAGACTGAGCTATTAACTCATTAAGTTAAAACATATTCATTTAATCAAGTATCATAATTTCTGTAACTTTATCCTTTGTGATTAAGTCTCAAATGCTTTTCTATTCCTTGTTAATTTAGCTGAATAATATTCATTTTGGTTTTGTAAACTATTAAGTCATATTCTTGATGTTATATATGGGGTCCCATATGTCTAATTTAATAAACCACAAACTTAAAATTAAGCAGCAGTTTTAACTGAGATAAAACAATACAATCAAATAGAATCCAGTAGTTACAAAAAGGAAATTTGGCAGTGGTTTGGATAAAGCATAACCAAAACTGCTCGATCAGGGTATGGGGAGGGCTTCCCACCCTGCCTCACGTGCAAAAGGCAAAAGGATCCAAACACAACTTATGTACTGTGGGCTAATACATATTCATCAATATTTTCCTGTAAATCTCCTCCTGTTTCTGACTCTTGAAATCGACATCACCACACTCACAGCACATGCTCCCACTGTAGCTAAGGGGGCTTCTGGCTCTCTGGGGCTCTCCCTGGAGGAAGGCCGACAGTCTTCCTCACTGTCCTCTGAATAACCTGACAGGTTGTGCATGTGCCCCAAGTCCTGTGTTATGTAAGTAAGCATTATGCTCCAATTAAGCCTTATTATTTTATAGAAAAGAACACTCTTTTAGACTCCCAGTCTGGAATCGTCCCAACGTTATTCATGTCATGGCCGATCCTGTCCTGGGAGTTGTCTTAATTTTGTCTTGATGCCAATTCTGACTTGGGAGTCTTCCTAACTTTTGTTCATCAAGGCCAATTCCAATCTCCTGTATCCTGTTTCCCACATGTATCATCTACAAAGAAACCCATCTGCTTCATACCATGAATCACATGTATCTTTCCAATTATATTCCAAAAATATTGATATAATTACAATTTTGTTAGCACAAATTATATCCATTTATCACAAGAGGCCAAAAGTTTGGAAAAGGATTGAAAGAAACGCTCTGATCATGACGATGACAAAAAAAAACCAAACCAATTTATTTTTGACAGCAAATGAACACGGGCTGCCCTCCAGTCCTCCCAGGCTGGCAGGCTGAGGGGTGCCGTTCCCATGGCATGAGGTGCTGGCAGCCTGCGGAGAGAAACCAGAGAGCCACGGTCAGTCGCAGCAGGCTCCTGTCCCCCTGTCCTGACACGGCCTGTACCTGGGCCAGGCTGCTGGCTGTGCTCAGAGCCCAAACCTCCCAACCCATTCTCTGTTTTTAGAGAAGGGCAGCGTGGCAGGCCACGTTTCACCTCCTCTGCTTAATCACGGCACAGCAACTCCTCAGGAGCTGCAAGAGCAGAATGCCCGTGTGCCCGCTGCTGCCTGCTCAGAGCCCTTCTGCCAGCCGAGCTGTGGAGCCGGGTGCCCACCTCTGGAGAGCTGCTGCCAGGAGAGGAGCCGATCCTGCACCAGGTCCTTGTCCTTCTGGAAGGGGCTGTCCCCTGCAGATGGTGGCCCCTGCGGTAGCATTGGCACTGGACACGCTCCACGGACGCTGCAGGCACTTCCCCGTCCAGTCCGGGAAACAGGTGTAATCCTCCTGGGAAAAAGAGAGAACAATTGCATGAAAGTCAATTCAAAACAAGGCCTGGAAACAAGAAAAAGCACAAAGCCTGTCACCGTTTCACAGGCCTGAGGAGGGTCTGATCACTCCATGCGAGAATTAAACCCATCCATGCATGGGGAAAATCCCCACCTTTCCTGCCCGTAAACACGCCCCTTCCTAAAGGGCCTGCAAAGCAGATCAGCTGAGGCACGGCTCCGGAATCCATCCCCCCCGCCCCTGCCACCCCCCCTCCACATGGATGGACTCTTTTGTCAGGCTGGCTGCCCCCGCCTCAGCCCCTGCCAGGCTGGCTGGCAGAAGCTGTCAGCAAAGCCAGCAGCTGGTTCCCTTTCCACAATTTCCTTCCCCTGTCCCACGAAAAGCAGCCCGGGGGCCAGCAGAAAAATTAATATTCCCCAGCGCTGCCCAGTGGGGAACCTCCGACATGTGGCCAGGCCGAGCCCTGCCCTGCCTGGAAGCCCCAGCATCCCCCCACCCCTGCGCTGGCTGGGGACTCATCTTGATTTCATCGGGGCACAGAGCGTGTCCTCCAGGCAGGGGCCACAGCCAAAGCATATCGGCTCTGTCCCACCAGCGGCCAGCTCCAGGATGGTGTTCCCAGCTCCATGTCGTGCTCCAGAAGAACACACCGGCTGTGCCTCAACTTGCAGCGACATCACGATGCCACTGAGCTGCAGGGGGATGTTTCCCCTGTCCCAGTCCGTGGCACCTTCACTGCACTGCCACCACTTCTCCAATAGGACGGGGAGCTTGGAGCCGCTCCCTCCACAGCTCGCTGGGGACCAATGGAAGCATCTCCTTGGCTGCGCTCTCTCCTCCGCGCCACAGGGAAACACTCTGGGGTTTTCTTCCAGCGCCATGAGACACGTGCTGCTGCTACTTCCTGGGCTTCTGTATCATACTGTGCACAGGCATGCAGCTCTGCTGTCTCCTGGGTCAGGCAGGGCTCCTGCAGCCAAGAATGCTCAAAAAGGTCCTCCAGGGACGGCCTGTCAGTGGGGTCCATGCATAAACAGCACCTGATGAGGTGCTGGCACTCTGTGGAGAGAAACCAGAAACTGCCGCTCTCCCACATTCCACAGTGCTCAGGCCACACCAGGAGTGCTCAGAGCTGCAGCCAAAAGCTTCCCATCGATCCTCTCTTGCAGAGGACGCCAGCACAGAGGCACAGGTGCCACCTCCTCCAGCTAAGCCCA
The DNA here is from genome assembly GCF_027477595.1 of Haemorhous mexicanus. NCBI lineage: Eukaryota > Metazoa > Chordata > Aves > Passeriformes > Fringillidae > Haemorhous > Haemorhous mexicanus. The sequence goes on along the minus strand of NC_082356.1, from coordinate 12,876,390 downwards.
GCAGATCCACCTCCTCACCAGCTACAAGAGCAGGACGCTTCTGTGCCAGCTGCCCCTCCCAACCCTGTTCTTCCCCTCGTGCCTTGAAGGCGCACCCCCACCTTGAGACACCCAGATGGGGAAGCAGAGTTGGCCCCGGACGATGTCCTCCTTGGTGTGGAAAGGAAGGTGCCCGCAGACCAGCTCATAGAGCAGGATGCCCAAGGACCAGATGGTGGCTGGCTGGCCATGGTAGCAGCCAAAGAGGATCCACTCCAGTGGGCTGTACTCTGGCGCTCCTATGGGACACAGGCGCAGCTCATCAGGCATATCCTGCTCCCTCCCTCCTTCCCTCCCTCCCAGCCAGCTCCCGTTCCACAACAGCCAGCCCCTGCCCTGCCAAAAAGCAACTCGGCTGCAGCTGGCTGAAGAAGGATTCCCCCTCCTTCCTTCCCTCCCTCTTCCCCCTCTGCCAGCCAAGGGGGGAACCTCCGTTGCCCGGCTGGGCCCCAACTTTGAACTCACCTGACATCTGGGTGTAGAACGTGTCCTGGAGGATCGTGCCGCACCCGAAGTCGATGAGCTTCGTCTCGCCCGTGGCCAAGTCTATGAGGACATTCTCGGTCTTGATGTCGCGGTGCAGGACGCCACAGCTGCTGCAGTGCCGCACGGCCTCCAGCACCTGGCGGAACAGCCCCCGTGCCACGGGCTCCGTCAGGAAGCGCCGCTCGTGCAGGAAGTACCAGAGGTCCTGACAGCGCTCCGGACGCTCCATGACCAGCGCGAAGCCCTCGGGCACCTCGAACCAGTCCAGGAGCTGCACGACGCCGCGGAAGCCAGGCCGCGACACCATCCACAGCAGCGCCAGCTCCAGGGGCACAAGGGCGCCGTTCTGCTGCGGGGGCACCGCGATGCCGTCAGCGGGGCCGATGCTGCGCCACGCCTCGGGCAACCCCTGCCCGGCCTGGCCACTGCTCGCGATCGCCCGGCCCGGGGTGCTGCACGGCCCCCGCTCACTCCACGCTCGCTCCCCTCGCAGCGTTCCGGCTGCCTTCACCCCGCCCGGCACGCCCCGCCGGCTCCTCCCGCTGGCCCCGCTCACTCACCAGCCGCGCCCACTCCGAGATGCGGCCCACGGACACTCGCTTGATGGCCACCTGCGAGCCAAGGTGAGCGGCGGGCTGAGCTCCTCGCCCGTCGCCCGCCGCCCGCCGCCCCCCTCCGACCGGCCCCGTCTCTTACCGGGGCGCCGTCGGCGAGCCGGGTCCCGGAGTAAACGCTGCCGAAGCCGCCGCTGCCCAGCAGCGAGCCCTCCCTGTAGAGCTGCTCTAGGGGAGGCTTCTCCGCCCGTGCGGGCAGCACCGCGCTCCCGCTCTTCTGCTCGGGGCACCCGCCCGCCCGGCGCGCTGCTGCTTGCCCAGCCGCCCTGGGCTGCGGCGGCTCGGGGCCGGCGGCCGTGCTTGCGAGCGGCGGAGCTTGGAGCGGGGAAGCTGCCGGCAACTCCGTCGGCCACGGGGCGGGAGCCGGGCGGCAGCGGGGCGGCTGCGGGCGGAACCGCGGCAGGGGCTTCGTTCGGTGCCGGGGCCTCGGCCTGGGCTGGGCCAGAGCCCGCGCCAGGCGGAGCCAAAAGACCGTGCTGCTCCGCCAGCACCAGAGCGAACAGCTCTTCCAGCGGCGCCACAGCCAGTACGGAGAGAGCCCGGCGGAGGCGGAACCACGGCGGGCCGGGCAGGGGCGGGCACGGGGCGGCCCCGCCGAGGGGCGCCTTGCGGGACGTGGCATGAGCCGGCCTGGGAGAGGCGGAACACGGACGGCACGGGACGGGACGGGATGGGGAGCAAGTGGAAAGTCGAGCGGAAAACCGATCGAGAGAAGCGCTGCTGCTGCTGCTGCTGCTGCTGCTGCTGCTGCTGCTGCTGCTGCTGCTGCTGCTGCTGCTGCTGCTGCGGAGCCGCCGGAGCTTGCGGCCGTTCCTCCGTTGCCCCCGTGAACCCAACGGAGGAGCCGCCGCGCGCCCCAAGGAACGAAAGAGAGAAACAAACAAATCACACCCCAAAGTCATTCCTATTAGAGAAGTAGCCAAAAAACCCAATGTAGCAATATAGAAAAGTGTTAGCTTGTGGCTTCTTTCTTCTTTGCGTGAGACGAAGCATTTAATGGGGAAGAATTGCCTCTTCTGACAATTATGCACAAGTGGAGAGGAGCAGAGCATTTAATTTTCAAGTAGAAAAGGGAAATCATGTCAGTAATGTCATCTCTTTTCATCCTCTGTTGAGACAGTTGCACGCTGCCAAAAGACATGGTGTGGAACTTGGGGCCAAGTTTCTTTTCCTGCCAGAAGATGAGGAGGGGAAGTATCCCAGAATCATGGAGTTGTGGCATGGCTTGGCTTGGAAGGGATCTGAAAAATCCCATGGCTGCAACCCCCCTGCTGTGGCTGCGGACCCCTTGCACCAGACCGGCTTGTCTAGAGCTCCATGCAGCCTGCCTTGAACACTGTCAGGGATGGGACATGCACACCTTCTCTGGGCAACCTGTTCCAGGAGAGTCTTTTTTCTGAATCCCTTACCTAAACCTATTCTCTCTCCTTTTGGATCCATTCTCCCTTGTCCTGTCCTTCCTGCCCTCGTACAAAGTCCCTGTCCAGCTTTCATGTAGGTTGCCCTCAGGTACTGGAAGGCCACAGGTGGATCAAGCCTCGGTCTCTTTCCCAGGCTGAAGAAGCCGAGCTGTGTCAGCCTTTCCTTGCAGGAGAGGAGCTGCAGCCCTCGTACCATCTCGCTGTCCCTCCTGTGCCCTGCTGCAGCGTGTCCACGTCCTTGCCATCTGTGCCGGGGAGCTCGGCAGAGCCGGACGCAGCACTGCAGGTGCAGGGTCAGCGGCGGGGAGGAGACACGGCCCTGACAGCAGCTCTGGGAGCAGCGATTGGCGATGGGCTGCCTGCTCTGCAGAGAGCCGGGGCCCTTGTGCCTGCCCTTGTGCCCAGGGCACCTTTCCCCGCCACTCGCCCGCCCGCTCAGGGGAAATGCACCCTGTGCTGCCCCTCAGTGCCGCCCCTCGCCGCTGCCCCGGGGACTGCCCGGTGCCAGCTGGAGGGCCCCAGGCCTTGGCCTCACCCTGCTCAGCCCAAGGCCCTGGAAAAGCAGATTCAAACACCCACCCAGAAAGTGCCCGAGGATTCCAAGGTCAATCTTTTGTCACCAGCACAGCTTTTCTCTCAGTCTGGACAGGATTAGAAAATCACCAGGAGAAAAGAGCATGAATAAGTTCTGCCTTGGCACTACCTCAAGGTGTGGGGGTACCAGTTGTCGGTTTCACTGGCTCTGGATTGAACGGGACTTGAGACAGTAGTTCATGTTCGGAATCAAGTATTCATTATTTCTTACCACTAAAGCAGTCTCATAATATGAGTTCAGCAGCTTTTCATTAGAAGGCACAAAATGGCTAACAATCTCGTGTTCCAAGGTCTTTTAAGACTAAACTATTCAATTAAGAACTCACACCTAGATTATTTTCCCTTTTAACCCAATAACAGATCCCAAAGAGTCTGCAATGCAGAATTTCTGCCATATTACAAAAAGCCACCCAAACCCATGAAGAAGAAGGAAGAAGAAGCATGAAGAAGAAACCCAGGATGACAACCTGTGCTGTCCATCTTGCTTCCATCCACAACATACTAAAAATCCCAAAAACTAAATTTCTCAGAATTGCCGGGGTCTCTCTTTCTAGCTGGTCAGAGTGACCCCGACTAAAGTTCGAAAGTTTCTTTTCCCAGCCCGGTGCTTGAAGAAGAAGTCAGGGCTCTTCATTTTTTCGGTCTCAAGATTGTTTATTGCATCTTATCTATAAAGTTCTTTCTCCCTGTCCAGCCGAGATCCGTTTGGCAGGACAGCCAGAGGCACTCCCCCTTCCTCCAGGGCGGTGTTATCTTTATATACTACAAACTACGTGTACAATATTTACAGTTATTTTCCAATACCTATCATCTATATTAGATAGTGAGTTTTTACTTTAGACCAATCTAAAAGTGCCAACATCACCAGACAAGATGGAGGTAGAGAAGAAGAAGAAAGGCTAGACACGCCCAAATCCCTCCATCTTGTCACCAGAAACCCCTATACCAAAAATCCTAAAACCTACATTTAGACTCTGTAATTATTTTATTCTTACACTATTTACACTATTGTGGCTTTTATCTCTTTCTATAAAGGTGACAAGTTATTCCGTGGTTCATAATCGAACCCACTGGTGTTCTGGGCTGTGTGCCAGGGTCTCCGAGCCCCCTGGCAAGGGTCTCAGGAAACTCCGGACTCCCAAAGGAATGTCCTGAGTTCCGACATCTCCCCCTTCTGTTTGCACCAAGAAGACCTCTTTGGCAGCTTGGTTGACAACCCGCCATATACACAAAAGAATGCATGGCGCAATGAACAAGAGAACTAAAAGCCCTACTAAAATATAACAAGCAATCATCTAACAACAGTTCTACAACACCACTGATTCCCACACCCATGAAGAGACCCAAAGTCCACAGTCTTCTGTGGGCAAAACACAAGGGTTGGAATCTCTGTGCAGTCCACATCTCTACATCTTCTTTTCTGCTTATGGAATGGTCAGCGTTTTCTTGCCCACGCTTCTTGTCAGCATTGTCTTGCACTGGATGGAGTTTCACATTCTTCACTGAGATTCACCTGGACTTTTGTACCTGCTAAAACACAAACAAATCCACACCCCCGAAGAGACTGGAGGATTTTCTCAAAATCTCGGAGGTGAAGAATGGATCCTGATATGAAAATAAAACATTGATCAACTCTGTTTCAGTCTCTATGCAATTGCATAGGGAAATGTAAAATGACAGCAATTAGAAATCAATTAGATAATACACATAACCAATAACACATCTGAAATCATACAATTGTCAAACACTACAACACTGAACTGTCAACCCAGAGTCTGCGACAGCTGATGAACCTTACAACAACAGAGAACTGGAGAATCCATGTCCGGATTCATGTTTCTCCAAACTCCTTCTGAAAACAGGCTCAGCTATCATAGACGGTCAAATTGCCAAGCCAAAAGGACTTGAATACTTTTTGATGCAGAAAACATCTGGGCTGATTGTCAATCACTCCATTCAAGTAGAGCTAGGACTTGGCCAGAGCCCGAACTCTAATTGATGGATATCACTTAGCACATTCTTAAAATGAGACTCTTAAAAACAGCAATTATGAATAGGAAACCTTAGGATTAAAGATCTATCAAACCATTAAATAATTGGATCCTTCTGAAACTTCTGTTGGGATAGAAATTCTTCAAACACAGTAGACTTCTTGAATTCTTGGCTGAAGTACCTCTGTAATAACTGAAGAAACAATAAATGAAGAAAACCACAAAAGCGGCAATTTGGATTTAAAAGAAATCCAAAAACCTGTGAGTAGTTAGGAAATAAAGACAAGATTCTGAAGAGACGTGGCTTCTCACAAAAGAGATAGTGGAACACTGGCTGGCTATAAACACTACAATACCCTGATAATAATTCTTATCACAAATTCTGAGAATTCTCATTATATAATCAACTTATCAACAGGAAGTATTTGAAGGAGTTAAGACAACCTTTTTAAAGTATTCATATAACATTAACAGCAATCCTTATTTATCAGTATTACCTATAAAATCTAAAAATAACAAAGGTTACAAACTCACTGACAACAATCCCTAAAACTCTGAACCATTGGAGAATCAGCTGATGACCCCACAGATAGGATCTGATTGATGTTTCTCAAATGCTCTGTCTTCAGAGACACTTTGAGTAATTGAATCCTTACTAATACTTCTATCTTTATATGGTGCCGTCTCTCTCCCTGAGAGGCATTTTTCAAAATAGATTTCCATCTACATCATATTTGGAATAACATTGATTTGCATTGATTTTCCCTTCTTTTTTCTGTATCTTGGGCAAAAGCCTGGTGCTTTCTCACTTTTCTCTGATTTTTGGACAACTTTTTTTTTTTTTTTTTCCACGCCCATCTTTTGCATCTGAGACTTGATCATCTGATAAATGCTGTTTCTGTCACTTCTGTGGGACTAGCCTGTTGAAGAGCTCGGTGTGCCTCACTCAACATGTGCTGCACCCACGAAAAATCTCCAACTTGAGATTTCGATGGAGGCTGAAACTGTGTGCTGGCTGCTGCGGTTGGCTGGGTGCCCGTCCCGCGTCCGCGAACTGGGGAAAAAACCCTTCGCGCCCCGACTTCCGGGTCCTGCATCATCACCACGCGTCTCCTGCGTCTGCCTACGGGCACCGCTTGGAGCCCTGCAGCTGCTCCAAGTTTACCGCCCGCGTCTGACGTGGACGCTATGATTTGAGAGCCCTTCCCGGACGTCCCGCGGGTCTCGCCCTGCGCGCGCGTCTTTGGCACTGCGCCAGCTGAGGCTGCCGCTGTCGGTGTCATGCTCACAGCCCCCGCGCCGAAACTCGCGTCCCCCACTGCCTCTGCGCTCCCCCCGCCGCTCGCCGCCGCCGCCGCGCAGCCACGCTCGCCGCGAGAGAGCAATCCCTCCTCCCCCTCCGGTCCCCGTTCGCCCCCCCTTTCCGACTTGGACGCTTTTCCCGTCCCTTTCCCCTGCTGTTTTCGAGAACTGGGAGGGTTTGCCCCTACAGGGCGTTCTTGCCCCTCCGATTCGCTAGATGAAAATTCTAATTCATCTGGGGTAAGGACCGTATTTGCGTCCGAATCGGAACCCGAACTCCCCGCTGTTTCTGGGGTTTCAGGGCGTTTTGGAGGCCTCCTGGGCTTTCGGGGTAGAGGAATTGGAGGCGGTAAAGCTGCTTCCCACTCCCTCTCATCGGGAGCTATTTCCCGCTCCCTCTCATCGGGAGCTATTTCCCGCTCCCTCTCATCGGGAGCTATTTCCCGCTCCCTCTCATCGGGAGCTATTTCCCGCTCCCTCTCATCGGGAGCTACTTCCCCAGGGCTGGTTGGGACCAGAGACAATCTCTGCTTTGAGCTTTGCTCTCCTCCCCCCGCCCCTGTGGGATTAACAATTAATGACCTTTTAGCTCTACTCCGGGATCTTGCCGTAATTGCCTCTAACATGATCCTTGCTGGGGATAAAAGCTTCAAGGCCGTTTTACCTTTTTTCAGAGATTTTCACAAGGTGTGTGGCTGCCAGACCTTCTAAGGCTGACAAAATCCTTAACTGTTCCTGAGAGCATGTCCCCTCCATGTTCTCAAATCTCAACCTTCTTACCAAAAGCTGAATCATTTGCAAGGTCCGTCCGGAGGTCGCCCTGGTCACTGGCCCCACCGCCAGATCTGGATGCGAGTCTGTTTAGCAGAAGTTGAATCTTGGATCTTCTGTGTGGATTTTTTTTTTTTTTTTTTTTTTTCTTTTTGGGAGTGCCTGCTTCTTTTCCTTGTCCTTTTTTGTTCTCTTCACGGGCTGTGTTTCAGCGGCTGATGTCTGGTGGCGTGGCTGCCTGCCAACTGCCCACCTGGGTGCTTTCTTGCTGCTTAACGTGTCGTGGTCTCTCTTTTGCAGCCCATCTCTTGCAGCCGTCTCTCTTTCCGCCCATCCGGGTTGTTCTCTTGCCGCCCAGCTCTTGCAGCCCACCTGGGAATGCCAAATGCCGGGTCTTTCTTGCAGCCAAGCCAGGGAACGCCAGTTGCCGCATCTTTCTTCGAGCCCACCCAGGGACGCCAGTTGCCGGGGTCTCTCTTTCTAGCTGGTCAGAGTGACCCCGACTAAAGTTCGAAAGTTTCTTTTCCCAGCCCGGTGCTTGAAGAAGAAGTCAGGGCTCTTCATTTTTTCGGTCTCAAGATTGTTTATTGCATCTTATCTATAAAGTTCTTTCTCCCTGTCCAGCCGAGATCCGTTTGGCAGGACAGCCAGAGGCACTCCCCCCTCCTCCAGGGCGGTGTTATCTTTATATACTACAAACTACGTGTACAATATTTACAGTTATTTTCCAATACCTATCATCTATATTAGATAGTGAGTTTTTACTTTAGACCAATCTAAAAGTGCCAACATCACCAGACAAGATGGAGGTAGAGAAGAAGAAGAAAGGCTAGACACGCCCAAATCCCTCCATCTTGTCACCAGAAACCCCTATACCAAAAATCCTAAAACCTACATTTAGACTCTGTAATTATTTTATTCTTACACTATTTACACTATTGTGGCTTTTATCTCTTTCTATAAAGGTGACAAGTTATTCCGTGGTTCATAATCGAACCCACTGGTGTTCTGGGCTGTGTGCCAGGGTCTCCGAGCCCCCTGGCAAGGGTCTCAGGAAACTCCGGACTCCCAAAGGAATGTCCTGAGTTCCGACAAGAATCAGAGTGGACCAAGGCCCAAAACCTGGAGGTGATAAGAATGGACTAAAACCAGAACCAAGGAATCTGCATGCTCTAAAAAGACAGATCAAAGGAAGAGCCATGCTAAACAATTCTTGGAACAGGTAAACTAGTTTGGGGAAAAGTTTGCTATGCATGAGGGTCCATGAATATGCAACAGGCCGATGTAAGGGAAAAAGTATATCAGGGGGATCCCCGAAGGGAACAGGGTGCTCCTGGCTGAGTGCCAAGATGCACCCGGCCATAATAACCTTTGCTCCATGGTCCTGGTCTCCCATTGTCCTTTACTAAACTCTTTACATTTTCACAGGAGAGTGAACATGGTTTTCACATTTAGGAACGGTTTAAGTTTTTTCACTTTTCGCGGGAGGGAGTTTTGAAGAGCTGCAAGTGGCTAATCTGCCTGCAACAAGGACCATTCCACGGGCTCTTGTCACCTTTCCCAACACGTCTGCTGCAGCTCATGGAGGGTGAAGCCCTGGAGGCTCCTTAGGGGCGGTTATGGACGATTGCAGGCAGCGCCTCAATGCCCTGGATCAGAGGTGCCCCCTCCTGGGAACCCCCACGTTTTCCAAATAGGCATCATCTCCTTCAGGGTGCTTCCTTAAGAATCTGAGCTGTACATTGATGACAGAGGTTACAATCTAAACCATTCCTATCAGCCAGTAATATAATTCAGGTGTTAAGATGTTGGACTGTTGGAGGACAGAAGACAGATGATGGACTTTGGACCTGGTTAACATAAGAGATTTGATACCAGGATGCCTTGGAAAAACAAACAGAACTTTGAAAATTAGACCTTGATTGCAAGAAGGGTTTGCTAGAAAAAAATCAGATGGGTTTGCTGGAAAAAGAAAATCCCATTAAACTCTGCAAGCAAGGGATGTTGTTTTATGCATAAGTTTGTGTAGGTGATTGTAACCTAATCACTGTAGTACACTTTACTAGTCTCCCTAAAATAGTATATAAGTGCTTGTATCCCACAATAAAATCGGATTCTGATCACCGAGTCAGTCTCCCCGTCTCTCTCCATCGCTGACACTTCCCTGATAAAGAACTGTTATTCCTGCTCCCATATTTTTACCTGAAAGCCCCCCTTAATTTCAAATTTATAACAATTCAGAAGGAAGGGGTTTACATTTTTCCATTTCAAGAAAGGCTCCTGCCTTCCTTAGCAAACACCTCTCTTTCCAAACCAAGACACAGGAGCCACCTGTATTATACATGCAAATACTTCACACAAAAAAACCAAGAGCCTCAAAAAGGCAAAACAGCTTGGTAATTTGTAGAAAGTAACTCTGATCAAAAATAAAATGTGTGAATAGATCAGTCTGAAGATGACATTCACAATTTTCCTGGTGACATTGTGCACTGTACTGTAGCAGTGGACAGTCACTGGACATAGCCAGTAGGATAACTAGATATGCTTTTCAAACTTATTCTAAGTATTCATTGAATTATTCATTGAATTCTCATCCTTCTGTACACTTCAGCTCTGCTGCAAACTTCAGAGACTTTTTTGCACAAGCTTCTAACAAGTTACTCTGGATCCATAATTCCCGAGACAAAATAGAATCCAAATTCCAAGTGGGATTACTCTTTTCAAAGCCTGCAGTCACACAGAATGAAGCAGCACTTAAATCATCCTGTGCATCCCATACACATAACAGTCCAGTCACTGACCATCTGCAATAATTTTTTGACTTTTGCTACAAATTACCTTCAAGAATAAGCTACAAATAATATCTTGAACTGGTTTAAATTTAGGGATGGCACTGCAATTGCCCAAAAAAATTCTAAGGGTACCTAGTGCTGTTGCAGTAATACAGAAGAACTGTGTGTATTACTAGTTGTTATTCATATTAGGTAAAAATGGCTCAGCTCAGCTTTGCTAAGCAAGAAACAAGTCATGCAGAGTTGAAATGATGGAGTTGGGACAGTGTAGCCAGTCTGCTTTTTGTGAGAGATGCTGTTAAGGAGTAGCAGTAGTAATGTGCTCATCTCCTGTAACTTTGCTCCTTGTAATCTACTTTCCACCTCAGCAACTTTTTCTGCTCTTTTTCTTTCTTTATTTCTTCAGCTGAGTACTAAAAGGAAACACAGAACTGCAATGTTGCTACCAAAATAATAGATTTTTTTCAAACTAAAAAATACTCACAGCTTTTAGAAAACACAACAGAAGTGTTGGAAAGTATAAACAATACAAGGTATTGAACAGTGTTTTTACATTATACTACATCAGCCAAACAAATGGATAGTAGGGCTTGAGGAACAAGGATATAATTGAAGTTTTGTTAAAAGGGCTTCTTTTGGTCTCTGTGTGGTAACTGTCATCACCCTGATGTAAATACTCCACAATCTATTTACATTTTCCTAGGCTTATTTTTTTGCAATCAGCTATGATTTTTAAATTTCTCTTGTACCCATCACTGAAATAGCTGAGCACAATCTCCAAACAAGACAAATGGTAAAGTAGCAAAGGGCTGCAATAACTGAGCAGCCAACAGGATAAGCCACACTGGCACCTATTGGCTTTGCCAAATCCTCTGTGAGTGCTTTAGTTTCTTTTCCTCTTTGGTTTAAAATGCAACACATTTTCATTACTTCTGATGGCTCACCTCTGAAAGAAAAAGGCAGTAGCTGTTTTTGGCAGGGTAAGTTGCATTTGCAAATTGGCTCACCTCCTTGGCAGCAGAACTGCATTTTTTCTTATCAAAGCTGTTCCTCAGCTTGAGTGTGGAGAAGGCACAAAAGGATGAGAGAGGCTGGTGGAGCTCTGATGGTCTGAGGATCCAATGGTGCAAAGAGCTGGAAGGTGAAATACCTTTTCTTGAGTTCAGGGTCATTAGGGAAAGGGAGTGTGTGCCTGAAAGCTCAGTTCTGTCAGCCATATTCACCTAATAAAAGGGTTTTTTTCCTGCACAAGGTTTTTTTCCTGCACCCCAATGCCAAGGGATGGCAGCTCTTTCTGTTGTGGGGGCATTGCAGCCTCCAACTGCAGAGTATGCAAACTGAGCTGCATTGAAATGTGTTCTCCAGGGCTCAGTTTTGGGGCTGGTCCTGGTTAACTTCTTTATTGATGATCTGGAGGTGGAGATTAAAAGCACCCTCAGTAAATTTGCAGATGCCCAGTTGGGTGGGAGTGTGGATCTGCTGGAGGATGGGAAGGCTCTGCAGTGAGACTTGGACAGACTGGATCAATGGGCCAAGGACAAGGGCGTGAGGTTCCACAAGGCCAAATGCCACATCCTGCAGGTCACCAGCCGCCTCAGTGTGAGCCAGAGTGTGCCCAAGGTGGCAAGAGGCCAATGGCACCTGGCCTGGATCAGCAGCAGTGTGGGCAGCGGGACCAGGGCAGTGCCTGCCCCTCTGTGCTGGGCACTGCTGAGGCCACAGCTCGAGGGCTGTGTCAGCTCTGGGCCCCTCAGGAAAAAGGACATTGAGGGGCTGAGTGTGTCCAGAGAAGGGCAGCAAGGCTCACAAAGGCTCTAGAAAACATGTCCCATGAGGAGTAGCTGAGGGAGCTGGGTTTGTTCAGTCTGGAAAAGAGGATCAGGAGGGACCTCACCGCTCTCTCCAACTCCCTGACAGGAGCGTGCACTGAGGGGGGGCTGCTCTCTTCTGCTGGGCCTGCACTGAGAGCCAGAGGAAGTGGCCTCACGTTGAGAGGAAACTCAGGTTAGACTTTAGAAAAAAAATTTCACTGCTCAGGTGTTCATGCCTGGGAATAGGTTGGCCAGAGAGGTGGTGCACTTGCCATCCCTGGAGATGTTAAAGATGCCTCTGGATCTGACACCGGCAAATGGTTTAATGGTTTAGGGTTTGCAGTGTCAGTGCTGGGCTGACGTTGAACTGATGGTGTTCAAGATCTCTTTCACCTCTAACGGTTCCACAATTCCAAGCGCTTCCCGCCTGGCTGAGGGGAAGGCTCAGGGCTGTCCCGAGTCCGAGGGCGGCCGCGCCCTGAGGCGCTGGGGCGGTGCTGCGGCTGGGCACCTCCTGAGGGGCCAGGCCAGGCTCTGCCCTCAGCTCCGCGAGATCCCCGCCCTCAGCCCGGCGGGGCCTCCGCTGTCCTTCAGCCCGCAGATCCCACACCTCAGCTCCGCGAGATCCCACTCCTCAACCCGCAGATCCCACCCCTCAGCCCACATATTCCATCCCTCAGCCCGCAGATCCCACCCCTCAGCCCGCAGATCCCATCCCTCAGCCGGACAGCGCTTGGCAGCGGGCACCCGCCTCGCCTCGGGGTCTGCCCGGAGTCCCCTGCGCCACTGGATCACAGGTACCCGAGCCGTGCCCCATTTCCCCCCTCGGGACTACCCAGCCTTCCCATAGAAGAATGCAGCTGCTGTTTCTCTTTAAACTGTTGCTTTCCAACTCCACCCCCCTCCCCCCGCCCTTATTTTAAATTTGTATATGTTCTTTCCCTTTTGTATTTGGGCTGATCTGGGGTGCTTGCTAAGGCTTCAGAGTGGAGCTCTGATAAGGAGCTGTGAATCACACACGGCCCATCTGAGGGAGGAGGGTGCGAGGGAGCTGAAATAGGCCAGGACAGCCCCAAGTCCTGTTCCACAGCGCAGCATCCTCACGGCCTCAGCTGCTGCTGTGGGGTTTGGTTTCCACAGGACGCCAACAACCCGCACTTCTCCCCTCTGGCCTTTGCTCCCTGGGTTTCGAAGGATAAGTCCTGCTCGGGCTGGCTGGTCTACTGACCGTGCCAGCCATGTGCTCTGGTGCTGCTGAGCACACACATTGACAGATCTGCACTCCTCCAGGAGTGGTTTCTGAGGTTTGAAGCAATGTTACTGGGTTATTTTCCGTAACTGATGGAGAAGAATTTTAGATGCAACATTTGCTAGCTGTTTGTTGAAGCAAATCTAGTTGTCTTTCCACCTTGCTCTGTGATGCAACAACCGAGGTGAGCTATTTGCATCTAATTAATGTATGCTGGCTTATCAATACTATTTTGCGTGCCTCCTGTAGGTTGCAAAAGTCAAAAAGATGCAGGTAAAGGTCAAGATGTGTCCTTGTATACATCCAGTTTTAAACCCCTTGTGCTTCTTATATTGCATAATTGTATAAACATGTATTAAATGAAACTCTTCTGAAAAGCAATTAGCTCCAGAGCGAACTCATTTTTACAGCCTTCCTTTTGTTTGGGTGAGTTGTGTTTTTTCTTAGGCTGGCAGGGTGGTGGCAGTAGGACAAAAAGAGGTGAGGAAGGCTGGCAAGCTTTTCCTTGTTGTGGCAGGGTTGGATTTGCAGGAAAATGAAATGCATGTCTGTTATCACTTCTGAAAGACTGCAGGGAGACGAACTCTCTCAATTCTTGCTGTGTAAGGGAAGCAGCAAAGGAATGGGGGCAATCAGTAACTCCCAAGAGAAAGCAAGGCTGGCTGTCTTCATTAGGATGACAATGATTTTGCTGTGAGCCACTTTTTTTTTTTACTTTGATTCAACTTGGAGAAGGAAAATGAATCCATTCTTAAGCTGCATTTGCCACTGATTTAAAGTTTCTACCTGGAGCTAAGTAATTTTTGGAGAAATTGTAAGAGGTTACTGTGATGCTTGCATCAGCCTTCCCTGTTTGGGACTTGGGGCATGTTTGAGGGAGCATCTTTGTGCCTCCAAAGCTGAATGTCACTCTGCTGCTCTGCTCTCAGAGGCTGCCCCGTGGGGTTTGTGAAGAAGCAATGCTGTGGGGTTTTGTGGGTTGCATGGTTCATGTAATGTGGCAATGTCTTTGGGGAATTTCAATGGATTCTCACTGTAATGAACATGTCCCTGTGCTCACTGCCCTTGGTTTGATCAGTGCTGCCAGAACAATGCTGATGGTTTGGTGGCTCCTTGAGCAGCAGGAGGCCGAGTGTTTTAGAGTGTCCACCCCCTAAGTAACATGACTTGGTCTTAGTGCCAGTTGTTGGCTGATGGCAAAGTTGGCCACTCTTGTAAGGAAAGTTGGATCAGCTTTGTTGTGATCAGTGACACAGAGCAGGGGATGTTCTTTACTGACAGTGCCTCTCAGGGGTAACATGGAACGACCTGATTTCTGCAGAATGTCCACTCTCAAAAGGTGATCACCTGTTAGTTACAAATGCAGGGCAGTTATCAAAGACTGTATTTCCAAAGGAAAACTTTGCCGTACAAGAATACATTCAACTCTCTGTGTGTGTGTGAGATGGCAAAGTAAAAGCAGAAAACTGGGAAAAGTGCATTTTGGAAAAATGGTGTCATTTCTACTGCATATATTATAAACACTGCTAATCTGAACAGAACTGAAAAAACTTTTTCCTTGCTGTTGTAGAACAAGAGCAGAGATTTAAAAAAAATGAACACTCAAAAGGTGCAGATAAATCAGTGTGGTAAGATATCTAATATAATTTGTCATTATAATTTGCATCAATTTTGCAAAGTTTTAGTAGACTGTGATAGGCCTGTTGTGGGGTGGTGAGCAGTTGGGAGAACATGCTTTTCCTAGTTTCCACATTTTGGATACTGTACTGGATATGCAAAGGGTAAATCCAACGCCAAACCTACACACATAGTAAAACACACCACCACAAAGTCACTTTTATTGGTTTTAATTTGCTAATATTTATCCACATTTTTATTGTATTTTAACTTCTTTAAGAACCCTCAAACCTTGTAAGGGTTTACTGTTAACAATACCTTCTGTCACTGTTAGAAATAATTATCAACTAAGTCTTTTAATGATACCCCAAAGACTAAGAAGCAGATTTTCCAAGTCTGTTTTCCCACCCAGGGTTGTGTGTAGGTGCCCAGAGAATATTTTGTGTTCTGTCTCCACCCACCTGACTGAGGGCTCTGCTGCTGTGCTGCATGGTTTATGTCTCCTGTACCTCAGTACCACGGAGCAGCCTTGTGCTCTTGGACTCTTTCCTTACTACTCCACAGATTTTCAACTGCACTCTGAATTTTATTTGCACTCTGAATACTTTAATGGCTGTGTATTATTTACACTTAATGCACCTTGCAACTGTGACTGTAATATTTAGTAGTTTACATCAGACTTACTAAGAATTACTAGTAATGAAAGGCCAGAAATATTAAAAGGAGGCTGTTACTCTGCAAAGGAACTCATGCTCAAATAACAAAGGATGGACAGAAATATTTCTAGGTTTGTTGTTTGTGGCTGAATAGAAGTGATGTAGCTCCATTTTGGCTCACTTGCCCCCCTGTTTTAAAATACACCTACATTTTGACAGGTTTATTCTAATACTGACTAGATTAATAGAAAAGATAACAATTTAAATGAAGTTTTTTGTGTTTGCTCCTAGATATTTAAACCTTACTGACCTTACTGCTGGAATGCCTTAAATCTCAGATGGACTGCCCTCTGTCTCAGCAGGAGGCTGTGGTCACTGTCTATTCCATTTGCCAACAAAACAGTAAGAAAGACTTTTCCTTAGAAACAATGCAGGCATTTATGTTCCCCATATATGCCAAGAAACTGGTGGGCACTGTAAAAATGTCTAAAGGACATAAGGCTTGAGATGTTGGAAAATCTTAGAAGCCTTTCATTTTGCAGAGAAACAGAAGCAAAAGTTTCTGTTCTTTTTTCCTCTTGTGGGTGAAGCAAGCGAATACTTTGGAGGAATTGGTGGTTTGATGTTTAGAAATGACCTTGCCAAGTCGAGTGCTCATTGCATCGTAAAGGAAGCAGCTTTATTTACATTGGGGATTATTCTAGAGAGTAAAGGCAATAAAAATAACACTGTATTTCTGAGTGTGCTATGGCCTCCTGTCATTACTTGTGCTCCTGCTTTGTCTCCATTTCCTTTTGGTCTCACAAAATGAGACTACAAGATTGTCAGTTGGAGCAAGGGCAGGGAAGGTGCCCCAGTTGCTCTGTCCATCCCCAGATTTGATCTGTGCCTTGCTGACTTGTGCACACAGGGTGTCTTTAAGTTACCAGACAGCTGCACTCCCCCTCTCCCTCAGCAGCAAGTGTTCAGTGACTCCTGGATTGTTCCAAAGCTTGCCAGGGTCCTGCTTGGTGTAGAACTCACTGCAGGGGGAAGCCCTCAGGCACTTCATAGTCCTGCCCTGTCTCTGCTCCCCACATACTGGCCACAACTGAAACTTAATAATTTAGGATGATGAGTAGCTTACTTTAGGACTTAATGGTTTTCACTTTTTGTTTCAGTGTCTTGTCAGCAGACTTTGTGTACTTCTACATTGCTTGAAGAACTCATTTTATTTTGAATTAAAAAGGATTCTGATGTGAACTTGAAAAGAATGTTTGTTTCTGTCATCTTAGTACTGGTGTCAAATAATGGTAAGTTGGTTTTTTTTTCTGTGTTACGACAACACTCCTTTTCTGTTTGCCAATCTGCAGTCCAAACTTTGGAAAATGCAATAAGCAATGTTGTGGTGAAGTGAATTTATAAAGGTGAATGTTTGCATGTAACTGAACCTGAATTGTCGAAGCAGGTCATTGCTCACTGGGATTTCCTTAAACAGCAGAACGTGGTCTAGTTCTAAAAAGAGAGTTTGCAAATGCAAACCCATAATTTCTGAGAGTGTCTAGAAAGAGAGAGACATAGGAAGGTTATTTACCAATATGTTGATATGATTTTATATTTCCTTCTGGGGAGGATATGTGCTTAGGAAAGGGAATGTATGTATGTAAATTCAACTTGCTGTTAAGATTTTGTCTGCAGTTGCATTTGTCTCTGGAGTCTTGTGTGTGTTCTCTTTTAGAAAATGGGCAAAGCCATGTCAGAGACACAGGCTGCATCAGCCTGCTGCTGCAGTTGTTCAGGTGAACAGGGTTGCAATTCAAACAGACAAATAATAGGCTGGTTAGCAGCTATGTTTCCTTGGCTATCTGGGACTTGCTTGCATTGTTCTCAACAGAGCAACTCTCTCCACATCTGAGAAGAATCTGTCAGCTGAAAACACTGATCCGTGCTATCAGCTCTGGTCCTCAGTGTGCAGCACTCTCTGTGCCTGTGTCAACAACCCCCAGCACGGGACGTGTTTCTCTGAAATTGTGGAAGAAGTTCAGAGATATTCTCCAAATTGGTAACACTTTGGTTTCATTTTTACTGTTCAGCTGAAGTTGATTTCATTGCGTTTTGATTTGGGGTAATTTGTTTTTACTTTTCCAGAAGATAATCAGAACATTTGCTGTGGGGTTTTTCCCTATGCCAAAGGGTGGCTCGAGAGTTGCACAGAGCCTGAGATAGTTCGTCCCATCTGTTCATTTCTTGGTCTCACAGTTGCAAACAACTGGAAGTGCAGCTCAAGCTTTACACAGCTTTGCATTTGATAAAAGGAAATTTAATACGAGAGCTAAATGGGTTTTCCGTTCTTGTCAATCTCTACAAAGTCATTTGCTGTTCTTCCCACTTTTACTCTGACCACTGTACTCCACCATCTTTACTTACACTGCGCTGTGCTCAAGGCCACAAATAGCCACAGTCTGCTTACATTTGATAGGGTCAGTGAAACTGCTGGGAGCTGTTCTGATTAAAAGTGTGTCTAAATTAAAGTCCTTGTGACATGACTGAAAACAATGACTTAGGTAGAACTCAGGCATGATGTTTGCCATTTGTGTGCACATATCAGGGTCATGTTTTCCTGGAACTATTTTATATGCAGTTACTGCATTTCTTGAGATTAATGTATCTCCGGCTTCTGTTATATAAGAAATGTAATGACTGACACATGCACAGAAAAACTCTGATGGACTTACTTGGTGAAATGCTAAAAGAATTCGCAAACTCTGTTGCTTAAATCACATTTTTTCTTTTTTCCACTGAGCAGATGTGCAGAAATCTTTTGTTTCTATTGGAGGACTGGATACATTAGCCAAAGTTCTCCTTGAGCTTATGCATGATTCCTGTTTGTGTCACTCCAGCATGAAACTTGCAGTGGTAGTAACAAAGACTCTGGATGTCTGTATTGCGACTAACTGTGAGTGGAAAGACATTTTTGATCTGTGGCAACTTTAAAATGCTATTTTTAAAGTCTTGTGCTGGTGGAAAAGTTGCAGAAATGAATGCTTAAAGGCAGTTAAGTTCTACACATCCCAGTGGATGTTGCAATGCTTTTTAAAACTCAGAGGTGTAAGTGGGGAGCGATTCAGTTCATCTGAGGCGGATTACTGTCCCATCATTGCTCAAATAAATGCAGTGAAATTTAAACCCAACTGAAAATTAAAACTGAGATGCTCCAGCCCGTGCTGGGTAAGTAAAGCTGAGCTCTGGGCCTGGATTTGACCAGTCAGTTTGGATCCTGGAGTTATGCCTATGGCTGAAAAAAAAATTGTGGAGCTTTAGGAAGCTTTAGTCATTTAGAGGTGGAGCTGAACGGACGTGGTGTTTCTGCACAGCACACTCTGCTCTGGTTTGCTGGCCGGGTACTGCTCTCCTGATGAGGTTTTGTGTTTTCCACAGAAGGTTTGCAGAAACCTGTGATCCTGACGAGCCTGTGCTGTGGCCATGGTTGCTGTATCTCACACTTCTGCCATAAGAGCTTCAAATGGAAGTTCCCAAAAGTTGAAAAACATCAGCCTGCACTAGTTGTGAGGGTAGTTTCAGGTCTGTTGGGTGTGACAGGACTGGGCCTCAGCGTGGATGCTCTAGCAGTGGTGTTGCCAGTGCCAGGAAGGGCTTGCCCCCTGCTCTTTTTATGGCAGATACTCTGCGTGTCAAAGCTTATTCAACTCTCTCTGGCTCCATGCTGGAGCTGATCAAGGACATGGAGAAACTCAGCAGGGATCTCCAGAAGTTGCACAGTGCAAAGCCCTCCTCATTCATCAGATCTTCTGCCTCCTCTCCATGGAGCACAGACTGGGAGGATGGGCAGGGCTGGATTTGGGAGCAGCACAGGAGGGGTGGGGTAATCTGAGCTGTTCAAGGTGGAGCAGGGCAGGGCTGAGCAGGCCCAAGGCTTTGAGGGCTCTGTACAGTTCCCTCCAAACCCAGCATTTGATCCTTGGATAATTCCTGTAGACTCACAATCGACTTTCTTTTCCTTCCAATCATTTTAACCAACAGCTGCCATGAGTGTTGTCTTGGCAAAGTATCCCACTGTGTCAGAGCTGCTGAAGCTGCTGTCCTATGAGACACTGAGCACAGGAGAAAAAAATCAGTATTATTCTAACAATTGGACACTGTACTGAAGTTTGTGGTAAGATTTGCTTTTTCTTTTTTCCTGTCTGTCAGCTTCTCCTAAATTCTCATCCACTGACTCCTCCTGTGGTGTCACTTCATCAAGACTGGAACACGAGAGAGAGTTCAGTTAAATAATACGTCAGTATTTGGACAAAAAGTTTTCTAGGAAGTTCCATCTTTAAATTTTAAAGCTTGTTAGCAGGAAGTGTCTTTAGTAGCTTTGAAAAGTAGACTAAATATGAAAGAATGCTGAGCTGGGCTTAGGTGTCACAGGGAATAATTAATCCAGACCTGAAAGCTACTACCATCCAGACCTAGCAAATGGGTTGTCTTGAGCCCCCTTTTCATGGTCCTTGGCACATACAGCTTTTCTCCACTGCTTACAAGGCCGGGAATATTTGTAAAAGCCATGTAAGAGCATTGGTTTCAAGACCCAGAAGCAGTTGGTAGCTCTGAAATGGTTTTGTTATGTTCCTCAGGGCTTGCCCAAGCATATCTGGTACAAATACATCACCTCAGTTGGTATTTTGTGGTAGTGCAAGCAAAGAGAAAGGGAAATTCATTTGTACTTCTGGTTTTTCTCATGTATGTTTAGAGAAACAAGAAAAAGGCCTTTTGCTCAAAAAGGTTGATTTTTATCCTCCGAGTGCCAATAACATGTTCAATAATTAGCTCAAGAGGTCATAAATTTATTTTAACAGACATTTTTTCATGAAGAATTAGTGAAACAAGACTTAATGGAAATAGTCTTTTAAATAGAAAAATTATTTTTAAATTATTTCAACAGAAAAAAGGTTTCTCTTCAAATGTCAACACTGTCAAAATAAAAACGTTAAAAGTTCTTATTTCCTTTTTTAAATTAAGTTTAAAGAAGAATGAACTATGTTTACAAGTTACCAGTTACATGATTCCGTATGTGAATGAGATCACAATAAAAATTCAGCCAATGACATAAGAAATGAGGAGGAACAGATTGGCTAGACCAGGCTTAAGGTACTGATTTTATTTGCTAAATAGAAACCTTGAGATTTTGATATTTCTGCATCCCAGGCCTCACAGAAATGTTGCATATCTACTCCAAGAGCAGGTCATGGAAGAGAAGAAATACAGGAGTCATTATTCAAATGATTTAGGCCACAATTAAATGAGCTTGGAACTCCATCGAATAAGTGGTCTCAGTTCTTGAGTTTTCTTACAGCAACCTGAGTTCTGGTCAAATCATCCTGTGGGATGTAAAGCTCTCCTGGTGTCACTGCAGCAGGCTCGGGTCTGGAATGAAAATCTCTCTTTCTGCAGAAACTTGCAGAGAGTTGCCAGTATTGGCCCCTACAGTGACTGTAAGGTGAAAGTGTGTGGGGCTGAAACCAAACCTTTCCTTTACCATGTCCTGTTCTAGAAGAGAACCAGTGTGAGCTGCCTCAGAACAATGGTCTGCCACTCATGATTCAGGTATTGACAGAATCTCAGGACGAGGAACTCGTCAAAGCTGCTACTTTTGTGCTGCAGAGCTGCAAACAAATGAGTAAGCTTGCTGTGACTGCTTTAAAAAGGAGAGGGATTGTTTCCATCTCTGTGTTCTGCTCATTCCCCAAGTGATTTTAACTTCTGTGGCAGATTTTTTTTAATTCTGTATACTCCAAAATATGTTTGTTTTCTGCACAGAAATTGCCTATTTGTCATCAAGAACTGACTTAGGCAAAAACAAAAAAGAAGTAAAAAAATTCCAAGAGTGTTGCAAAAATGCATTTGTGAAACCTCTCCATGTAGGGCCAGTTCTTAAGCTTTCCCATCTCTAAATTGTTTGGAAAATATCAACATTGTCATTTATCACCCCGAGGATACTTTCTTCCTGGGGGTGTACCACTAGAGGGAGGGAATAAACCAGGAGATAATCAAGCCTGAAATCACTGTGTCTACATTCATTTCCAATCTTAAGAAATCTTGATCTTTTTTTTTCTAAAGTAGGATGTATTTTTGGGCCCCCTGTTTCAGTTTTTTATTAATTATCTGTACAATTCCTCCCATGAAACAGAGAGACCTTGTCCTCTAATCTCTAGAGTGTGGAGGGTGTGCAGTTGCTAATGAGGAGAAAACAAACCTGTATCTCCATTTCTGTGCTGCAAGCACAACGGAGAGGTTTGTGTCAGATTGAGGTGTGGAGATTTGTAGTGTCCATTACTATAGAGTTGTTTTTTTAAAAAAGCAGAGACTCGTACTGGTGAAGAACCCAGAGTAAATTCAATGAAAAAGCTTTTTTTTCTTTCACAGCATCATTGTGGAAACAGTTTGTAGGAACTATAATTGCAAGTTCTCCTCTTGTAACAGCAGCTTATATTTCAAGTGTGTTAACATTTATGTATAAATCTAAGTTTTATAAAAATTGTAATTTTGCAGTAAATGATTGGGGCTGTCCCTCAGCATACTAAAATATAATAAATACTTCTTAAATGTTGTGTTTACATGATAAAATTTTAATTATTATGTTGTTTTATATTTTATAAAGCTGAACAGTTGTCTCTGAAATGATATGATAACTCATTAAATGTGAACAGTGCAGAAGAATTGGATATGTAAGTCAGGAAAAGATGTCTGCAAGACAACTGGAAGAAAGCAAAAGTAATTTTACACAGAATAAACTCAATTGAAAAACAGCATGATGAGGTTGACCTACTTACCAAAATAGGATAAAACTAATCACATCTTTCCGGAGTTTAAGGAGCAAGCAAAAGTAAAGCCTTAAAGCCTGTTCTATGTGAGCAAAAAACCCAGGAAAAAACGTTGAATTTGTGTGAAACTACAACCTGCAACTTTTATCAGTATTATAGATCAGCCTGAGTTACAGGTGTGCAGAGAATGGAGGCATCTGTATTGTAGGAAGTATTCTAGTTTGTTGTAAACTCGGGTTTTCTATGAGCTAGAAAAAGCAGTTGAAGTAATTTTTAAATGCTGGACATTCAAATCTGTAAATTTAATATTTGGATGCATGAAATGCTCAGGGTTGTATGGCTGTGGGAACTGACTTACTGATCTACCCCAAAGGGTGAATATTATATATAGATATAATCTCCCCTTCAGAATGTGTTAGTAGTAGAGGTAGGTAATGACTGAAGGAGGTGTGCAATGACATGGATTTTTTTCCCCTTCTTTTCATATTAATACATACTGCATAAAATAATTAAGTATCTTACTCTGCTGCCAGGTTGGTATGCTCTCATTTAATCCACTGACAGTCTGCTTTTCCTTTCCAACTTGAAAGATCATTTCCTTTTTTATGTCTTTCAGGATATGATTGAGACTGGTAGAACAATAAAACCTCTGCTTTCAAAAGTAAAAGACAAGAAACCAAGGATGGTAAGAGGTAGATCCTTGTAAGGTACAAGGATAAAGCCACTAACTAACATCTTCAAATCATTTGGGTCAATAGGCAGTGTATGCTGACAGGTGCTTGTTTGGCTGAAGTTTGGAGTGGGAGGAAGCAAATGCAGGACGTAATCCTTATCCAGCTGCTGAAAAATTAACTGTTTCTTCAGCTGGGAAATGGACCTGGGCTCTACCATCTTCACTGCACAGATAATTATAAAAAGGTTTTATGGCTCTTGCCATGCAGTCATCAAGTCTGCTGGATTCCCTGTTTCTTACTTTATGTTTGAAGGAAATTCACCTGTTTCCATAGCTTTTCTAACACCACCTCAGTTGCCTCCATACTAGAATGACAACACTCAGAATATTTCTTCATACTGTCAACCGTAGAGGTTTTCAGAATCTGAGAGTCTGTCAGCCCTGGGAAGATGACTTCAAGTAGCATTCTAGATCTGCTTTTAGTAGATCTGGAAAGAAATTGTGTGGAATATCCCTGTGTCTGTCAAGTAACCACAATGCTCTATAAAAACAGTTGCTTTAAGCATCAGTTATTCAGACAGTCTTTCTAGTGACTGTCCAGGAGGTTCTCGGGTTCTTCTGAAGTGCACAGGAAAAGCAAGAATAGGTATGATTTTGCAGAAGAAATTGTCCTTTTCTCCCTCCCCCCGACTAAAATCGTTACCAGCCACTTGGACATGCTTCCCCCTCTGTGCTATTCTAGTGTCCATTGCTGCATGGAAGGGCAAAGATCTGAGACACGGGATTGAAGGGAACTGAATAAAAAGTCGAGCCACTTGGAAGAAAGATCAGAGCCTTTGCTTCTCCCTCCACTTCAAGGCTGAACACTCCTTATTTCTGTGCAATCATCTCACTGTTTTAATTGAAGTGCATGATTTTAGACACTTATGGGAAGTGTGAGAGCCTGGGTTCCCCCCCTGGCCGCGCCTTCCTTGTGCAGGAGCAGCCCGGAGCTGGGGCCGAGGCCCCGGCGATATCGAGCGCTGCCGCTGTGGCCCGTCACGTTCCGGGCCCCAGAGCGGATTCCTCCCCCTCCGGCCGGGGACCGAGGAGGCACCAGGGCTGGAAGGAGCGGGGACCGAGGCCCGCCCGGTGTCACCGCCCCCGGCCCGGCCCCGACAATCGGGTACTGCGGTTGCCGGGGAACCGCGGGCGCCGCTACCGGGCTGTGACGGCGCCGCCGCCTCAGTTGCTGCAGAGCGCGCTCCGGGCTGGTTGTTCGCCGCCTGGGCTCGTGCAACGGCTGCACTCAGCGCTTCGCTCGGTGACTTTTTCACAGAGATTGTCTCTGCCAGCGAGCCCTGGACTCGCAGGGCATTGGTCTCTGCCAGCGAGGAGTCCTGAATTTTGTTTGAAGGTAAAGCTTGACTCAAGTTGTGCTTTTTGGTTTTGTCCCATCTGTGCTCTGAAAGAGAATTCCAAAGGGAAATAGAGGATGGGATAATGTGCAGCTGAATAGATGAACGATATATGGTCTACTGATGGCGCTTTTTTCCCACTGAAGAAATGCAGAATTTCCTAAATGTACTCATCTAGACATTTTTTTCCCTATAGCGATGACTTAAACTGCTTAAAGGTGAATGAGTTCTGCTCAGGTTTCAGTGGGTTGTTATGGTCTGGTTCTTAAAATTATTAGGGAGATGCTCCTGAATTAAGGTGCAAACAGGACCATATGCAAAAGTCAATTGTCTGGATTTGATGTAACAGCAAATGTGAGGAAGAGAGAGAGAGAAATAGAGAAGGGAGTTGGGGCGGGGGAGAGAAAGAGAGTGACAGATTAAATAGAAAGTAGAAAGTATCACCATTGCATGGATCTCACTGGCATACCATGAAATCCTCTTCTGGTCCTCTCTGTGGTGAGGTGTCACAAAACATGAGACTCCAATGGATTCATGCAGATTTGGGCAAGGTGGGACTGCCCAGGTTCCTCCCTGGGGTGGGGCAAGTTGGACTCTGTCTCTTGCTTCTTTCAAATAAGATAAAATCTTTAGCACCAGTATATCCTTTTGAGCCTGCTGTGAATTGGGTTGTGCATTTTCAGATCTGTTGTGTTCCTTTGCATGCCATGCAGTCACCTGGTGCAAGGCCTCAGGAATGGCTCTGGGGGCACTCTGGAGGTCTTTGATGGGTTCTGACACCCCGTCAGCTGCCCCTGATGGGAATGTCCCCTGGATGTGGCCTTCTGGGGCTGGGGGATTTTAGTGCTGAGCCTGTTTGTCTGAGGGAGGATGGGTGTCCACTGCTCCTTTCCAGAGGTTGTGCCACAAGCCCAAAATTTCCTCCTTCCCCCTATGTTGATGGGAGGTTTGTGTGCAAAGCTGGCCTCAGCAGATGAGTCTGTAGCTATGACTTCCCCAGCCTGAAGGCAGAGAGAGCTGATTTTCAGGACAGCTGCTGGGTTTGGCCTGGTTGTGGATACATTTTTCTCAGTTAGCCTTGTTTAGTTCTCCCCAGACCTGAGCTAATGGGACAATAGTGTCACCTTAATCTTGTCTCAAGTTCCCTTAGGTGGCTTAACTCCCAGTCCTAAGTTCGAATAAGGAGGCATTTTCAGGGAGGGCTGGGCTTCAGTGGAGGCAGCTTCCTTATTCAGTTTTGTCAGAATGGGCAAAAAGTCCTTCCTAACAAGATTTAAGCCATTAGCCATAACATTCCAGTCTCTCCCAAGTCCTGTGAAGAGCAGCTGAGAGAGCAGGGGTGCTTTAGCCTAAAGAAAAGAAGGCCCACTCTAGCTATTTTTAAGTAATATTTAAGCTACAGCTTGGTATTTTCCAACTATTATTAATATTCAGCTTTTGAGCTCCAGGTTGCAGTATTGTACAAGGCAGCCATCTTTGAATTGCACAAGGCAGCCATATAGCTCAAATAAAGTCCAACTAGAGGCCTAACTATACTAGCTACTTATGCCAAACAAGCACTCAGCTACTTTCAAATCATATCAAATTGTTTAGCACCAGTATATGCCTTGAAACTGCCATGGATGGGGTTGTGGATTTTCAGAGTTCCATTGTTGCTCCTTCCAGTTTTGTTGAGGCACTGTCTCCCTCTGTGACATCATCCCTTGGAGATGGCGTCTGGATTGCCCAAGAAGACACCACCACCTCGTCTTTTGCTCAGGGAAAGGCTGAAGCCAAACACTGTGAGTGGCCACTGGGGCTGTGTTAAGGCTGGCACCTGCCCTGGTGTCCCTGCTCT
Source organism: Haemorhous mexicanus (assembly GCF_027477595.1). NCBI lineage: Eukaryota > Metazoa > Chordata > Aves > Passeriformes > Fringillidae > Haemorhous > Haemorhous mexicanus. The sequence continues at coordinate 12,850,337 of NC_082356.1, read as the reverse complement.
CCCTGGCCCTGTTGTCCAGCAGCGCTGTGAAGCTGCAGAGCCCCTCCCCAGCCCTCTGTGCCGTGCTCCTGTTGCTGGGGGCTGTCCTGGTGCAGCAGGGAACACTGTGGGATGCTTCAGTTGTGTCTTGCCTGGCTGTGCCAGTGGAGCCAAGTGAAACCAATGTACAGCTGAAGCCCTGAGCACGTGTTCTGTCCCTTTCCCTTGGCCACAGGAATTCCTTCTGTCAGGCTGGGCACTCACCTGTGCTGCTCTGACCATCCTGCCCTTGGGCACCTGGGCATGTGCGGGAAGAAAAGCTCAAACTCTGCCCAAAGCCTTGAGAGCCATGGCTGGTCCCAGCTGGAAGAGCTTCCAAAGCAGCTGTTCTCTCCCAGCTCCTGTGGGCACAGATCCAGCCCTGCAGGCAGCACTGGAGCCAGGGCCACAAAGGTCCCTTGCTGTCTGGAGCTCCCTTGGCTCAAGATGCCCCACTGCTGAGGCTCTGTCAAGGAGATCCCTCTGTTTTCTTCTGTGGAGGGCTCTGTCAGCCCAGACGGAGAAAGCAATTTAACAGGGAGAACCAAAACCTGGACACATTCCTGTGCACCTCCCTCTTGGTACAGCTTTGTTTTCTTGCATCTGTTGGACTCAGCCAGCAGCGATATCTCCTTGCTGTGAGTTCTGAGTGTTGTGCAGGGATGGAGTTCAGGCAGTTCTGAGAGCTCCTCCCCATTTTCTGGAAAGGTCACTACTTCAGTCCAAGGAAGGGGAAACAAATGCCCAAAGAGCAGAAATCCCCAACCATGTCCCATCCAATCACAGAGAAGCCAATGGGACAGAGCCATGTGGCTGGAGTGTGTGTATTGCACTCTGTATTATTAATTTACTGATGCTAAGGATTTCAGCAGGAAACTTCCAGGGCTCCCAGGACTGTCCTAGTGGCTGTGATCACAAGTTATTCACCAGTGCCACTTGTTCCAGAAAAGCCTTTCTGAACAAGCCATCTCTGAGGCTCTAGCTGGTGTATTTTTGCCTTTCAGCTGCTTCCCTCTAAGTTCCAGAGGGAGAAGATTCCCAGCAGGAAGAAGGAGGCCAGTACTGGGGGGAGTATTCTGCCCAGAATTGGCCCATTTCCAGACAGGAGTGAGACTGGTCCAAAGGTAGCCTTTTCCTGCTCTTTTCCTTTCTGTTGAACAGGAAGTTTGAAGGGGGGGTGTGTGCTTGTGACAGGCTTGCCTCCAGCAAAACACCTCAGTGTCCAGGTGCTGTTGTTATTGCAAACTGCTGGGAGGGGTGGACTGGGAGTCCTGGTGTGCACTAAGCAACACAAATAACCTCTGCTGAAGCTGCTGGGCTGTGCTGGAGTGTAGCTGCCATTGCTAATGGGGGAAGGCTGGGGACACAAAGGCACAACATTGCCATTTGCCATTCTCCTGCTGAAATAGCCTCCTCTAGCTTTGGTGTGGTCACCATCAAATGCTTGAGGTCACAGGATTCCCTCCAGAGTGGCAGTGTTGGCCTTTGAAGGCCAAGGATCTGCAGGAATTACTTGAGATTTAGCAAAACAAATTGCCTTCCTGCTTTGGGCTGGAACAATGTGTTGGACCCTGACGGGGTGTTAGATTTTGCAGGCTGCCAGATGTGCAGGGGACTGGCCCTGGGCAGAAGGGAATGGATGTACTTTATCAGGATCAGTGCCTACTAAGAGGTGTGTTTAAAGCTGCTTTTCTGGCAGGATTAGCTCAGGAGAAAGCACAGTCCAAAGGGACAGGTGACTGAGGTGGGCTGTTGAGTAGGAAATTGGCAGCAGGAGACGTGGAACAAAGTGGTTAAGGATTGCCCTGGAGAGGGGCATTGGGAACACCTCAGGGAAGGGCACAACAAAGGGACAGTGTGCTGCAGCCATTCCCTTCAGCAGAATGTGTCTGCTGTGAAGTCCCATAGGAGACCTGCTTGTGACCTCCTCTGGTCCTGTGCTCTTCTTACTGATGTTTAAGTTCTAGAGCATAAAAGATATTTGCAGTTGTGTGGGCCTGTGTTCCCTGTCTCAGAGTAAAGGACATCCCAGAATTGTTTCCCATGGAGTCTCCTGTAAATCCATGGGTTTTACTTACTCCATGAATGCTCAGTCAGTGCCCCAGAGCTCTGTGACCACATGGGCACAGGGCTGTGCTTAAGGGAAGTGCTGCCTGGCATTGTGGAGAAAGAAACCTGGAGAAATAGATGCCAAAAGAGCAGCTTGGCTTGAGCCTGCTCTGTGTGGCCCAGCAGCTCTGGATCACTCAGAGCAGAGGTGGGTGAGCCACTGTTTGCCCAGTGTGGGTTGGGCAGACGTGCTCGCCTAGAGTCTGTACTTCCCTGGGGATCAGTGGAAGATTCTCCTTCATGAACCTTCCTCCCAGCAGCTGAAGCTCTCCCTGCTCTCTCTCACCTCTCCAGCTGCCGTCAGCTGCCCCGAAACAGAGCTGGTTTGGGGTTTCCCCACCAGAGTTGGTATTTCAGAACTTCATCGCTCGGAAGGTCTTTGAGATGGAGCTGTCTCTTATTAATAAGGACAAGGTAAGTGCTGGCACCCGGAGCTTTAACACTGTGCTGGAAAAGGAGAGTGCTGTCATTCCCTGAATGTACAGCAAAGCAAGTTCTCTGCTGCAGCACATGCAGAAGAAAATGTCTCAGCACCTTGTTCTGCAAGATGCTGGAAATCTTCCTGTGTTGGGAATTGTCCCCTGATTTTGGCCATGCATTGATGGTGTCTATCCCAAAGGAGTTTCCTTCTCTTGCAAGCTCTGGATTGATAGGAATGTTGAGGGCTGTACAGTTCTTTCCTGCTCTCCTGCTTTGCCTTGAGTCTATCCCACACCCTGTGTCTCCTTAATTAATCTTGGCTCCTGGTAGGAATCTCTGCTTCTCTCAGCCAGTTTGGCTCCCTTTGTGCAGCTCACAGTCACAGCTCAGGGGCTGAGTCTTCTGCACTTTGTGCTGGAATCACTTCTCCTCAATGGCATTGGCACTGCAGGAAACATGTTCTGAAAGAGACCTGCAATCAGGCTGATGGAGCAGAAGCAGTGAGAGGCCTTTAGGTGCCACTTCAGGCTCCTGCTCAGCTTCATCCAGCTCAGCTCAGCTTTTCCAAAAGCAACACGGTGCTCTGCTTTCTCTTTGGAGAACCACAGCACATCCAAATCCATGTGCTCCTGGAGGTTTCCAGCTTCACTTGAAGAAATTGGGATTGTTTTGCAGTTTGCCAAGAGAGCTGAGAGGGGGAAAGGTTGAAAAATGTCAGCAGTTGTGTTCCAGTGTGAAGAGGAAAACTTGAGACCATTGGAATTTCAGTCAGGGAAACATTTTCTCAAGTGAGGCTTGTGCCAAGAGTGGGCTGGTGGGAGGAGACGGGAGAGAGTCCAAATCATCTGGTTTAGACTTTTGGAGAGCATTTTGGTGCTCAGGGGTTGATGCTCTCAGTGTGCCAGAAAATGCATGTTTGCTGTGTCTGTGAATGCCAGAGGGCAGAACCTGGCCTGCTGGTTGCAGGCAGGAATGCCCAGCAGCCCAGCCTGCCTGCACAGGCAGCAAGAAGGCCTGGAGAGCCAAGACTGGCTTTTCATCCTGGAACCACACTGTCAGTCAGTGCTGGTCATGTTTCTCCAAGCAGAAAAGGCCTTTGAAGCCCACAGTCAATAGGCACAGCCTGTCTGTGTTTCTGTCACTTTGGGCAAGGTGATTGCTCTCATGGTTTTATGATTCTTCCTTGCTGCTTTACTGCCCATTGCAATTTTCTTTGCCATCTCCTTGTTTTAGGGGTTGTCTTGCTGTGTTCCTTCCTTCTTTTGCTTTTCAGGTTTGCTTTTCTTCCCAGTAAGGCCACAGGGCTTGATCTCCTCTCTTGCTGCTCTGCTTGCCTGACTGTATCTTCACAAGGTCCCTACCCAAAGCTAGATTTGCTAGAGGGGAATTTCTTCCTTCCCCCAGGACAATGTGCTGGTTTGCTTTCAGGGAGGACATTCCCCCTCTGGAACATGACAACTGCATGGCTGTGTGCAGGCAGAAGCCAGCAGGTTTTTTGGCCTTGTTGAATAGGCAGATGACTTGGTTCAGGTGCTCTGTCTCCATCCTGCTGGTGCTGACCTGCTCAGCCCTTCCTTGCCAGCAGGCACTGCCCTACTGGCCCTGGCCAGAATGCTGGAGGAAGACAGAAGGGATTCCAGTTCAGCCTTGTGAATGATGTGCCTGTGCCTGCAGAGCTGAAAGTGCTTTGGAAAAGGGGCCAAGGAGGGATGCCAGCAGGGCACGGACAGGTCTCCTCTGGTCCTGTTGGCACAAGTGGCACAATGATCATTTGGTGTCTTTGCTGCAGATTCCTTGGCTGGTGAAGGTGTGCATGGAGAGCTGCCCTTACTTCCAGCTGGCGTGCCCCAGGGATGTGTACCATGTGGTGCCAGCAGGCGCCTCTGCCCCTGTGCGCATCCGCTTCAGCCCCGCCGAGAACAAGGTGAGACTGGGGGAGCCAAAGCACAGGATGATCTGCACAGCCATTGTTTTCCCTGCACTCTGGCTCCAGCCCATTGCATGCTGTGAGCTTGGCTGCAGGCCGTGGGCAGGCAGCCTGCAGCCAGTCACACCTTGGCCCGTGCTGGCAGGCACTGCAGCCAGGCCTGACAGGCTCTGCTTCCCCTCCCTGCACATCCCTGAGCATTGCCAAGGGAAGATGCAGAGGGAACAGGATGGAAATGACAGAGGGCTGTTGATAGATGTTGGGCCATCTCTAGGTCTAGGGGAAGGGGTTTCATTATGATGTAAAGCACCAGAGGAACAAAGAGGTCAGAGAGTTTTCCTCCTTGCTGACTGCCAACAGCTGCCCTGCCTGCCCCTGGGCTGGAGCAAAGATGGTGCTTTTTCACCCCCTCTGCTCTCCAGCCTTATAGCTATGCTGTCTCAGAGCACAAGTGAGCATGGTACAGCTGCAGGGCCAGGGCAGAGGATGTGCTGTGCCTGTGAGCCTGGCCTGGCACAGGCACACTGGGCTCTGGGTGCCCTTGGTCAGCAGGAGGTAGCTGAGCTGCAGGGGACTGGGACACCTGCCTGAAGGAGCTTGTGCAGAGCAGGTACAAGCTTCAGGCAGAGCTGTGAGCCCAGAGCCCGTGGCAGTGACACTGCTGGGGCTCTGTCTTCATGCCTGTCCCTGTGCTTGCTCTGTCAGCTGGCAGCCATCCCGTGCCAAAGGTGCTTTTGTGGGGAGGTTTGAACAGCAGTGATGGGGCCCTGGCAAGTCTGATCTCAGTGCTGGGATCTGGAGGGTTCATGTTCTGATCTGGAGGCTTGTTCATAGGGAAGGGTTTAGGACATGGCATTTGAAGGGAGGAAGCCTTGCAGGGAAACAAAGAGAGGCCCTTTCCAACAGCATCCTGCTGCCTCTTGGCACTGTTCTTCTCCTGTCTTTGTTGGAGAGGCGTTCTGAGAACACTGATGTTTCTACAGCAGGCCAGAGGTGCAGGATCTCTTTGGCTGCAGCTGTTTTCTCATCTTCCTTCTGCTGCTTAAGAGTCAGTTGAACACTTTGTCCTAGTCTCAGACAGTGGGAATATAGAAACCTAGAGGAATGTCCTATGTTCCCAAGCTCTATGTTCCTTAGAAGGGACTTAGGAATTCTTTAACAATCATTAAAATTTAGAGTAAAATTATGGTGGCCTAGGGTATGGGTATGACCCAAGTGACACAGGAGCTGAATGCCACAGAGATAGGTTTTGCAAAAGTGCCCCAGTGCCTTTAAAATGTGACATATTAGTAGAACTTAGAGTTCATTTTAGGGTGCAATAGGTAATTTGATGCCCTTGGAGGGTTATAGTAATGGTTTTTCTTCTGCCATAGGGATGGCACTAAATGCCCTGTGCTGAGGCAGTTTCTTTTCCTGCAGGATTATTGCCACCAGCTGGTCTGCATGACATCAAGGGAAAGGATAGTTGTGCCCATCCGGGCCATTGGTGCCCGAGCTGTCCTGGACTTCCCTGCCCAGCTGGATTTCTCCAAGTGTGCAGACCAGGGCAGCACCCAGAAGACTCTGCTGGGGCACAGTGTCGGTACCCGGGCAGCTCGTTACCAGCTGAGCACCCAGAGGTGAGGCAGCTCATCTGTCCTTGTGCAAAACACCTTTGGGTGACAGCAGAGTTGGGAAAGAGCAGCAAAAGGAACCAGAGCATTGCAGCTGCTGCCCTGCAGCCTGGCTGGAAGGGAGCAGGATGGATGGCATCTGCTCTTGCTTTCTGTGGCCTTGGAGCTTTCTCTGTCCCAGATTTGCTGGAGGCTGCTGGAACATGTTGGTAGCTGGCTTGCACCCTCCTGAGCACAAGCAGCTCCTGAAATGCTTCCTCAGCACTGTCAGCCAAATAGACCCATTCCCTGAGAGGCCACAGGCACGTGGCTTTCCAGTGGTCCTGGAGGGGTCCTCTGGCAATCATCTGAGCAAACACACTGCTCAAAGCAAGAGCAGTGTCTGGTGATTGCAAGGAGCCATTGGGAGATCTGGACCTGTCTTTACATGCCATAGAAGGATACAAACATATCAATGGACCTAGCTAAAAAGCAGTAGAAAACAACCTATTAAAACCCCCTCCATCCCTTATCTTTTCTGCCTGTCAGTTGCAGTAGTGATTCATTGAGAGGATGGATCTAACAGGATGAGAAGTGTCTTAAGGAGCAGCTCACAATGAACAGAGAAAAGGCCAAAACTGAGCTTGCCAGCCCCATCTCTTGGCAGTGGTTTTCATTTGGTTATTACAGTGTCAGGGATATCTCCTGCACAGCTCTTCTATCTGTGGGCTCAGGGAACAGCTTAGTGCTGTTGGCTGAAATTCAGAGGAGTTGAGTTTAGCTGTAGACCTTGTGTCCTTGGGTCTTGGGGAGCCAGGTGTGTGTGAGAGATGACTGCTACAGCAGGAAGAGAGGAGTCTGGTGGGTACAGCCCAGGGTGGAATGTAGCAGGTGAAGGGGCTGAATTGCAGTCAGTTTTTCAGGCCTGAAACTGAGTCCTGGACTTGGCTGGATGCTCTTCTCCTGATAATTTGAAAAGAAGAAGACACCTTCTTTCTCAGGCAAGCCTTAAAGCCACCTCCAGGAATGTTCTTCCCATCCTTCCATCTGAGGGCAGGAGCATGTAACAATGGGGCAAAAGTGGGAAGAGAATGGAATGGAAGGTAGTGCTGAAGCCTGGCCAGGGATTCCCCTAACTGGCAGCTTCTCTGTTCTGATGAAATTTCTGGCAAAAGACTAAGGGAAGAATCCTGTGCCTTGCCCCCAGCAGATACTGATCCCCCGAGCCCCAGCAGAGAGCTGCAGCAGGGCTGGCATCAGCCCCGGGGCAGATGCAGGAGCACGTGCACTGATCTGGCTCTGGTGTTGCTGGGGCCTTGTCTTTCCTCCCCTCCCTCCAAAGTCTCATTTCCAGCACATAAACATTGCTGGCCCAAGGCTTCTCCACCAGCCAGCAGTGATGTTCTCCCCAGAGGCAATGGGTACAGCTCAGCCCATCATTGCAGCCAGAGGTCCTTCATGAGCAGAACCTGAAGCAAGTTCATCAGCTGTCACTGCTGACATGAACAAAGCTCAGCTTGCCAGATGTTCTCTTTGTTTTTGTGTGTGATGCATTCATCACCAAAGTCCCTAGAAGACATTTGAAGTAACAGATTGACCAGCAGCAAAGCACCAAGGCCAGGAACTTTTGTTTGCTCAGTGGGGCTGTAGAAGAGCACAAAGCCCAGCAGCTGCTGGGCAGAAGCACTTTTCCTCTGGGCTGTCCCTGAGCACCAAAGCACAGAGTCTTGTGTTTGTCAGGCAAGAGCTCTTTACCTGGTGACCAATCCTGATTGCTCCTGTTGAATCCAAAGCGTGCACAAACACAGCTGCATAATTATTTCCAGCACATTGCACAGAGTTTCTCTGCTGGGCCAAGCAAGCAGTAACCAGCCTGCATGACGACCCAGAGTCCCAGACTGCATCGCTGGTAAATACACAGGCAGTGGGATGGATCAGCCTTGGGCAGCAGCTGCTCTGGGATGTCCCAGCTGAACCCCCAGCAAGGCCCCCAGGGCTTTGGAGATGGGCCAGCCTGGCTGATTCTGCAGCAGCAGCAGTGCTTGTAAAAACTTGTGTTAATAATCCATGCTGGGTGGGCAGCAGCAGCCTCAGCTCACGTCTGCCAGCCCTGCTGGGGGGGGACAAGCTGTGCTCCCAGCTCCTGTGCACAGAGTGCTCTGGTGCCTCCTTGGCACAGCCAGGAAAGGGCTGAGGTGGGAGTCAGGGAACTGCAGCAGGAACTGTCCCAAGGACTTGGGCATCCCCCCGTGGGCTGGGGCCATGGCAAGAGATAATCCTGGCCCAGCACAAGGGAGAAGGGCTGATCACAGGGGAGGCAGAGCTCAGTCGTCAGCACCACAGCAGCGTGAGGCCTTGTCCCTGCCAGCCTGAGCCATGTGCTGCTGGGATAATGTAGTGGGAGCAGGAGAGCTGATGCTGGCTGCTCTGCAGCTTTGGAGCTGGGCTGCTGCTGTTGGCAGGCACTGGCTCAAGGCAGTAAAGAAATGGAAGCAATCTGCACTGGATTACACCAAGAAGATAAGGGAGAGGGATAAAAAAGAGCAAGGAAGTTCTTACTTAGCAAGAGAAAAGTGGTGAGTAGGTGTGCCCATAGTGGAGAAACAATGCTGCTGGCTTTGTTTTTGGAGGAAAAGTGCTGCTTTTGTATTTTGGAAATCAAGAGGGAACCTTTCACCATCAAAGAACTGATTCTCCTCTGTCCCTCCCCCAAAGTGGTCAGGGGTGTTTGTGCATAAGCAGCTTTCTCCTTGAGCAAAGGCAGGTGTCTCTTGTTGAGATGTGCAGAGCAGAGCCAGGGGCAGTCCTGTGAACACAACACAAGGCCCAGGTCACTGCTCCTTGAATTTGAACCAAAAGGCAGAGTGGGCATTGATTGGCAGCAACCACGAAATCAACTGGTGAGTTTTGTGCTGCTTCAAGTGCTGATTTCAGTGGATGTTGGTGACTTTTGGAATCTGTCTGCTGAGTTCAAGGACAGCTGAGGTGCTGTGCTGGATTAAGAGCACCCTGGTTTGGTTGCTGAAGCTGTTGCTCTTGGCTGTGCCAGCTGGTGCACTGCTGACAAGCTGCTTCTTTCCTCTGGGATTCATCTGTCCCCTGGCTAGAACTGTTGCTGCTCCTTTCAGAGGATGTTTGGGAATGGCCTGGATTCATGTCTCAGAATTCTGTCTGTAATGATTGTGTGGGTAAAACTCTGCTGAGAAAGCTCCTCCATGGGAACAGCAGTTCCAGCTAAGAAGGAGCAAAGCAGGGAACCTGTGGCTGCAAGGGCTGCTTACAGAATTTTGTGGGGACACCTATATGTCCATCCCCTTGCAGATGGGGAAACTGAGGCATGGAGCCATGTCTGGGTGTGTGTTCAGGGTCCTTCATGGGACCAGCAACAACCTGGGGGCTTCTCCTGCCTGCCCTGTGCCCAGAGCCCATCAGTGGCTGTTGGCTGCTGGCCACTTGGCTTTAGCTGCCTCCTGTGCACGGGGCCCTGTGCTGAGCACATGGGGCTGTGTTGGTTGGAAACCCAGGGTGCCCTGAGCCCAGGTTTTGTGCCCCCGAGCCAGGACAGCCGGACCTTTGCAATTCCTTTAACGGAGCCATTTCCTCCTCTGTCCTCACCCTCCAGGGGCAGCGTCAGTGCACCGAGTTTACACTTCAACCTCCCTGAGCTCGACTTCGGGGACATCTCCTTTGGTGAGTGTTCCCTGGGCTGGGACACAGCCTCAGGGATCTGTGCCTTCCAACAGAACAGCATCCCTCACTCACGCTCTGCCCCAGCAGCCTCTCCAGGCTGTGAACTGCAGGGCTGCTGCTGCTGCTGCCTCAGGTGGCATTTTGCCATTGGGAGATCCAATAGGAGCAAGGAATAGAAAGTCAGTATTTTCTGGTGTTTCTGTGCTGCTTTAAAAGGGAGATGTCTGCCAAGGAAAGTGGGAATCTTCCTGCAATGGAAAGATGAGCCCATCCCTCCAAATTATTCTACCTTTGAAATGACAGGGCTCCAAGAGAAAATTATGGGAAAAGGAATAACAGTTCTTTCCCAGACTCGATCAGGAGAGCACAGACAAGGAGGCAAGAACAGACGTTTCCCACTGCAAAAGGGCAGGGGGATGTCGGCAGTGCGGAGCAGCAGCAGGCAGGAGCGGGGCAGGCAGGCAGGGTCGATGGCAGCGCTGAGCTGCAGCCAGGGCAGTCCCGGGGCCAAGCACACAACCTCCCGCAGCAGCAGCAGCTGAGCTTTGATCCCCGAGCGGGAGGAAGGGAAGCTCCGCTCCCTGCCCAAGCTCAACTCCGACTGCACAGCCGCCCCCGGTATCACGCCCGAAATCCCAAAAAACCCTGAAGGGAAAAGCCCAGCCCCAGGGCCAAAAGCCCCCAAAACCCCTCTGCCCCTTTCCAGACCCAGGACATAATTCACTGCCAAGCCTAAACCCAGAACAATGAAGTTCCTGAACTTTGGATAGAAACTCATTGCCTTTCCTGAGCTGCTTCTTCCCCAGCCTGCATCGGCACGGAGGCACTTGTCAAGTTGCCTTGTGAAGAAATGGAACAAGCAAGGCAACAGATGGAAATGTGGTTCTGAACCAGGAGATTGATCCTGCTGAATCCAATTTCATTGCTAAGGTCTCTCCAGCTGAAGGCAGCTGTTGTATCTTTGCTTCTTTGTGACTGTTGACTGTTGTCTGCATGTGCTGAGCTCAGTCTCATTTGAGGTTTTGACATCTGGGTTTGTCCTTTTTGTGCCTCTCCTGCCTCCCTGCTGGAGTCACTGCTGGAGCTGGCAGTGGTCACTTGGATGGGCCCAGAGAAGCTCTGTGCTGCACCTGCAGTCCCCATCTGTGTTCCAGGGACTGTTGGTGAGCAGGCCTGGGGAGAAGTCTCCTCCCCACAGAGCTGGCCAGCCCAGCCAGGTGTGCCCTGCAGAGCAGGTTGTGGCTGCTCTGTGGGCTCTACAGGACATCCCCACCATGAGTGGCTGTATCTCTGGCTTTCCAGGATGGAAAGCAAATCTCAGAGCTAAAGTGGGCTAAACCCTTGCAGGCAGCAATCCCGGTGAGCAGCATGGCTGTGATGTCCCTGTTTGTGGGGTGAGGTGGAACCTGATTCCTAATTGCTAATCTCAAAGCAAGGCTTGGGTGTGCCCCCAGCTGAGTGGGCTCTGAGCTGTCCCGTGCTCAGTCTGTTTGGCCCAAACCAAGAGATGCCTCAAGGATGCTGCAGAGAAAAGCTGCATTAGGGTGCTTTGCCTCACGTTCTAGTTCCTGATTCCATCCTCACTTTCTTTTGCTGTAGCTTCTTCTCAATGACGACTCACTGTTTATATCTCTTGAAAACAGTGGGAGTGCTGGCAGGCTTCCCAGGGAATTTGACAGCTTGAATTCTCAGAGTAAATGCTGGGTCTGGGTGCACATCCATCACTGACAGATAAGTGGTGCTGGTTTGGGGCAGGTGAGGGAGCTCCTCCCCATCCCAGAGAGAGAAGCTTGCAGTGTTGAGCAGGGCTAGGAGTGGGCATTTTCAAGGCTGCAGTCTGGAATCTGTGTCAAAGGGAACTAAGTGACGATTAATTCCTCATGCAGCTTCTTGGTGGGCTGTAGTTCAGATAATAAAGAGCTGAACTCCAATCCCACTTTGATCCTGCCAGGATATTCACCCCAGGATCATGCCATCATGGGTGCCTGACTGGATATTTGTGTCCTTTGCCAGGCTTTCCCTACACCCAGCGCTGTCGCCTCACCAACAGCTCCGCGGTGCCGCTGATGTTCCAGCTCCGCATGTCGGACGATGGCAGGCAGCCGGCTGTTGACAGCGTGGATCAGATCCGCAGGCACAGCGACCCAGCCTGGAGGAAGGGAATCCACTTCTATGTTGAGCCCAGGGAGTTCACTATGAATCCCAGCCGAGGGACCATCCTCCCCCAGGGACACCAGGACATCGAGGTACAGCCAGAGTCCAGCCACAGATGCTGCAGCACCAGGGCTGAAGCTGCACTGGAGTGTGGGAGGGCTTTAGCTCTGGTGCCAGCTTTGAGCATGGTGGGAGGGAGAGATCTGCACTGCTGGGAGGCCTCTGCTAGCTGGCTTACTCGGGATGTTCCTCCAGGAGCACTGTTTAGTTTCCAAAATCATCTGCTGAGGTGACATACCTTATGGTCAAGGCCTGAAGCCATTCTTGTGTTTTTGAGAGCGATTGATTTGATTGCAAGTGGGCAGAGCAAGGATGATGGCAGAAGGTGGCTGTTAGAGAGATGTCATTGTATAAAGCAGTTAGCTTTTCCTCTTGGTCTCATTTCCCCTCTCCTGGGGAGCAGAATGATTTGTGTTCAATGCAGGAAGCTCCAGGGGGGACAAAAAACTCTGCAGCCATGAAGTGCCCAGCACCTGCTGGGCCACACTTTGCCCTCAGCTTGCTGCTGTAAAGCTGAACTCATTCTGTTCAAGTCAGATTCCCTCTGCATGGATGTCATTGTAGTCAGATGAGAAATTGGACCCTTAATTTGAATGCAGTGTTGCAAAGAGCTTTAGTCTAATGTTTGAATGTAGCTGACCTATGCCCTGATAGCAAGGTGTGTTTAACAAATCTGGTATTGCCAGAAGATTTTGTTACTTGAGACTTGCTCTGCACATGGAGCGGCAGAAGAATGAAGGCCAAATCCTCCTCAAGAACTGGAGGATATCACACATGGGTAATGAGCTTTTGTAAGGAAGAATTTCCTGTTCTTCTCTTCCACCAGGTGACCCTGTGTTCCAACACGGTGATGGAGTTCTGCCGGAGGATGCTGGTGGACGTGGAGGGCATTGGCAAGGGAGCGGCAACACTGGTCATCACAGCCAGGTACCAGCCCTTGCCTGGCCTCCCCCAGGCACTGCCTTGCACAGGCTTTGCTGGCTGCAGCTGCCAAGGAGAAGTGCTGCTTAATGGCCTCATGTTGTGCCAGCTGGACATGAGAACAGCAGGGCTTGGACAGCAGCCTGTGGTGAAAAGCAGCCCTGCTCACAGCCCAGCATGGTCCTGGGCCCTCTTCAAAAGGGACCAGGAATGGTATCATTTCTTGGCCTGGGTTTTGGTGCTTGAGGTGGAACAAATTTCCCGAGGGCCTCCTCTCCTTCTTGCTGCAAGAGGTGGAGTTGTGCTGGTTGTGACCAGCGTGCATTGGTTTGGGCCACAGCAAGCAGCCTGCTGAAAGTCAGGCTCTTCTTCTGTTCATGAGGGCACATGGCAGGGGGCAAGTGGCTCCCAGCAAGAGCGGCGAGGGCAAGGTCTTAGGAGGGGAAAGCAGCCCTGGATGTGGCAGGTCAGCTCCAGTTTTTCTCCTTCCCTCTGCTTCCCATTTGGAGCTTTAATGTTCTCAGAGTTGAGACCAAAGGTCGTTGTTGCTGCAGCAGAATTGCATCCTGCTCTGCTGCTGTGGGTGCCAGTTGAATGCCCAGAGGGATGCAGCTCCCTGGTGCTGTTCCCTGTCCCAGGCAGAACCATCCAGTCAGTGCCTGGGCTGCCATTCTGTAAAGCAGGTGGAGCTGGGGCCAGTCAGTGCCTGGAGCTGGGGAGGGAAGGAGGAAAGGAGCTGCAGGGCCTGGGAGGGGGTGATCAGCCACTCTGGAGGGCAGCTGGTGTCTCGTGCCCTCCAGGGCTGGGGCAAAGAGCTGAGTTCTCGGGCAGGGCAACAGCACCATGGCAGAGAAGGGAGTCATTTTTCCTGAGACACTGGAGCTGTGTGTTCCTTGAGCCTTAGTGAACCCTGATCCTTGTTGGGAAGGCTCCCCCAGAGCTCATGGATCACTGGAACTGTGACAGGAGTCCTTGCAAGCCTTCTTGGGCAAAGGAGGGGCTGAGGCAGCTGTGGCACAAAGTGCTCTGCCTGGGGCACTTGGCAGCCTCTGGGTGCTGCCTCTCAGGGTTTGCCCCTCCTTGACGAGACCTGTTTGAGTGGGAAGAGGCAGAAGGCAATTTATCCCTGTAGGGCTGTTAAATGTCCATTTGACAGTGACCAATGTGTTCTGCTCCATTGCACAATCTTTGGGGGTAAACGTTCTCCATTCTCTCAGTATCTCTGATTCCCCTGGGGTCATCTCTTTGCCCAGATGTCTTGTTCCTGAGCTCCAAGTGTCCCCTTATGTGCTCCAGTATGATGAGTGCCACCTGAAGGTGCCCTATGAGAAGAAGCTTGTCATCAGGAATCCCAGCCACCTTCCTGGCTGCTACGGGCTTATTGCCCAGGTTTGGCAACACATCCACTTCCTCCTGTCAAATATTATTGAGGAGATTCTTAGGGGGAAAAATGGTTTGGATAAGACTTTGCGGCTTTCTGGTCAGTCTTAAAGATCTGCTGCGAACAGGATCCTACCCGAATGTAAACTTGAGGAGGCAGTGTAAGCTGCTGAGGAAACAGTTGTTGTTCTAGTCTTCAGGGTGTTTTCTTGTGGGAGATCTTAGAGGGTTGTGAAAAGCTGCTGCATCCAGAGACACCAGTGCCTGTGCTGGCAGCCTCCTTGCAGGATCCCCTGGGAGTGCTAAGCCTCCAATTCTTGCATCTTGTTTGTGCCTTTTACCTTTGTCCTGGGGAGTTTTAAACGTGTGTGTAAGTTGCTGTTGCGGTGGATGTTAAGGAGTCTAAAGTTTCTTCAGAGGTGCCTCTGAAGCTGCATTTCATTCTGTCCCTTCCAGAAACGCAAGGAGGACTCTGCTGTGTTCTACTCCAGCCCCCAGCCCTGTGGGATTGTCCAGCCCCAGAGCACAGCAGAGATCCCAGTTGTGGTGGAGGTGCAGGCGCTGGGTGAGCATCGCACCAGTGTTCTCATCGGCGTGTTCGGGGATGAGAGGAACCCCCTGGTGAGGGCGAGGGGAGCTGTGTGCCTGTGGGCAACTGCTCCTGGCAGGGGGCACAGGGACAGGGATTCTTCCGGGGAAAACAGGCACAGGCTGCTGTGGAGAAGGACAGGAGGGATGGGTGGCACAAACAGCTCGTGCCTTAGAGGTGGGAATCTCAGTGTCTGACACAGAATGGAGTTTGGCTAAGCTGGGATCCAGGGTCATTTTAGTTCATTATTCTTTAAAATGCTGTTAAATTTGGAAACATCTGGTTTAAAATGTCATCTCTCTGAGCACAAAATAGGAGGTCAGAAGACTTCCAGGAGCCTTGAGCTTTCTATAAAAGAAAGGAAAGCTGGCATTTGAAGAGTGGCTGCAAGGATTGAAACTTACATTTAGACATATGGAAATGGTGATACCAAATTCCCTGGATAGCAGGAAACATCTGAGTTTGGGCCATTGTGGCACTGCCTGTAAATCAGTGAACAGGAAGGACAGGCAATGCAGGCTGTGCCAGGGAGCCTGAAGTTTGACAAAACAGTTGCTTTCAACTCTCAGGCTGCTTCCGTTCAAGAGGAGGGTTTCTGCCCACCAGAGGAACCAGTTGTTTAACTGTCAGCCTGGTCTTAACTAAAGATTTCTTGCAAATCTTTTACCTTTGTGCCAATAATTTGTAGTTTGAAAGGTTCTCTTACCTTAATGCTTTTCAATTTTGAGGTGAACATGTATTTTTCTTTTTCCCCAAAAGCCGAGTATTTCAGCTGGAGAGTGCTAGGTGTCCCTAAAGAAATAACTTGAGCAGGGTTGAGCTGTTGAAGGTTTTCTGGGTTTCCCTGTTGTGGTTTGTTTTGGGTTTTTTTAAAAATCTTTCTTGCTTGCTTCCTGGCACAGAGAGCACAATTACGGAGCTCAGGACGGCTGTCAGAAACCTCCCTAAGCCCAAGGGTGACAGAGCTTGGCAGGATCCCAGCACCACAGCCTCTGTATGGATGGATGGATGGGTGGATGGGGAATGTGACCTGAGTCGCCTAGGAGTGTTGGAAAATGTCAACCAAGCCGCCAGCAGTGTCAGGGGATCATTCCTGATAAATCCCTGGTGGAGCTGCAGAGCTTCTGGCCTTGGGCACTGGGGGGGCTGTGCTGGCTGGGCACTGGCTGGGTCTGCCCCTGGGTGCCTCAGATCTCACCTTTTTGCTTGCCTTCTCTGTCTTTTCCTCTCCCACTGTGCTTTTGGCATCCCCACTAAGGTGTAATGCCTGTCCTCTGGAGTTGCTCAGTGCAAGCAGTTGCAGCTGCTGCAGCAGCTCAGTGTCATCCCTGGACTGCCTTTAGAGCAGAGCTGCTCCAGCCTGGATTGGGAAGGGCTGGATCAAACCATTTCTCAGTTCAAGGTGCCAGCACCCAGCCAGGGGCTGCATCCTGACCAGGAGCTGCTGGTGCAGGTGTCCCTCCCTCCCACTGCATGTCCCTGTTCATAGTTCTCTTATTTTCCAGAGATGAGCTTCACCCACCGAAATTTAAGCCCCAACCACCGAAGGAGCAGAGAACCAGCTTGGATTGCCCAGCAACTCGATGGAGGCACTTCAGGATTGGAAAGGTGTATGCAGCCGGAGCCCTGAAAGAAGTGCAGGATCTTGCCCACTCTTCAGGAGCAGAGGTAGATTTTCTTGTCCACCCAGTGCTTGTGTTGCCTCCCCAGCCTGCCAGCACCAAGTCATGCTCGTGCTGACCTCCCTTTTTGCTGCCCTGCTGTCCTGTGCCCTGGCAGTGGGCTAGACATGGGGTGAGTGGGAAGGAGAAATAGGAGAGTTTTCCTTGGAGAAGCTGACTCAGATCCTACAGGCCTGTGCTGAGTGTGGGTTTTGTGGCCTTGTTTCCTTCCCAATGTAAGATGAGGCTTTTGTCTGCATCATCATGGTCAGAGCTCCAGCTTCCTTCCCAGAGCAAGCTGGGATGAGTCCTGATCTCCATGGAGCCTCTTCCCAAGCCAGCCAGACTCCCTGTGTGCAGGGCTCTGTTTTCACCCCAGAGCTGCTGTTGCACTGCTGGCCCTTAAGCTCTCTTACAAAGGGAGACTTTGCTCAGTGGCTGTCTCTTCCTCCCAGCACAGAAAATGGCTTGTTTTTCAGGTGCCAGCACAAACTCCTGAATACCTTCCCCTCCCACGGGGCTTGGAGGGATTCAGGTGCTCCCTGGACATAGTGCACACTCCCCTCGGAGCAGAGAAGGCAAGAGGGAATCTGTCTCACTTGCCCATTGTCAGTGTGGCCAGCAGGGCTGGAGCTCCCAGTGCCACTGGGGGCCCTCAGCTTTTGCCACAGAGGGGCCTCCCCTCCCTCCAGGCCCAGCACAAAGTGCTGCTAAAGCAGCTGCTTGTTGGAGAGGCCGTGCAGGACACGTTGTGGGGCTGCCCAAGGACGCTGTGCAGCGCCTGTGGAGGGCACTGCTCCCCCTGGAACTCCTCAGGTGGTCCATAGGGAATTTTTGCAGGAACTTTTGCTGTAGCACTTTGAGAAAGCAGCATTTAAATCAGAGAGAGGGGAGGAGTCTCAGGAGTCAGATGAGCTGGGCTGGACTCCTTCGCTCAGCTCCAAGAGCTCTCACTCTGAGTCTCCTCCTTCTCTAAAAGCAGGAAGTTTTTAAACTTTTTCAAGGCAAGTTGTGCATCAGAGAGAATTTCTACTGCCAGGAGACATCCCAGTTCCCTTTAATGTAATGTACTAATTAATGCATTGACCTGTGAGCATGGGAGAAGATTTTCCCCATGGTCCCTGCCCTGGTCAGTGGCATGGATGCAGGAGGAGGTGAGGGTGATTCATGCAGTGTTTGGGGAATAGGCCCCTCCAGGTACAGCTGCACTTTGCTCCAAGATGCTCTTCTGCATCCATTTCCATGCTCAATACCTCAATCTCTCCTATCTTCCATCTAGGCCTTCAGTATCCTGCCACTCTCAGGTGTGCTGCATCCAGGACAGAGCCAGCAGGTCTCCTCCACCTTCTCTGGCCACCTCAGCAGCACCTCCAATGTCACCGAGTTGTGCCACGTGGAGGGAGGCCCCACCTGCGAGGTGCTGGCGACCGGGGAGGCCTCAGGTGTCAGCTCCTCCCTGAGCCCCCGGGAGATCAGCTGTGGCTCTCAGGCACCTCTCAGGGAGAGGTGAGTGAGCCTTGCATGGGTTACTGCTCTGCCATGGGTTCTTGTCCCTGCAGGGCTTCCCTGCTCCAAGGACTCTGAGCTCAGAGGTGCTGCATAGCAAAGGCCAGAAGCAACACAGGGATGGCCACTCTGAGCTCCCTGGCTCCCAAGAGAGGAAGGACCTTCTTCTGTTGAGACAGAATATCTTCTTCTCTATTGGAGTGCTGAGCCCTCCTGGCTTAGCTGCTGCCTGCAGGGAGCTGGGCTCTGGGTTTGTCTTGGCACTGCCTCTGGAGGTGTCTTGAAGTCCATGGTGTTGAGTGGCATCTTCTTCATCACCTCCCTTCATCACCAAAGCAGTGGGATTGTGGTATGAGCAGGTGTGGGGCACAGACCAAACCTTGCTTTGGGTCCTGCTCCTGCCCCAGATGAAGTCCTTGCAATGCTGATCTGCCAGGTTCTCCTTGTGGTGGGACAGCACCCAGAAAAGCTCATGTCCTTGAGGCTCCCCTTCAGCTGCAGCAGTAGGCAAGCACAGGAGAAGCTCAGCTCCAGCAAGGCAGCCCAGCTCAGGACACACAGGCAAAGTGTGGAGCTGGGAGGGGAGGCTGCTCAAAGCAAGCCTGTGCATCAGGACTTCTTCAGGCCAGGCTGAAGTTGGTTTCATGGGGAGGAGATGGATGAGGCTGCTTCCAATGGTTTCCATGGCAGTCAGCCCTGGTTTGCTTGGTCACAGCTGGGTTCCAGCAGGAAATCTGGCTGACAAGAGCCTGTCTGGCAAGAGAGGAGTTCCTGCAGCCTTTGCTTTCTGACTGACATTGGATTGTTCTCATTAAGGAGCAGGCTAGGAGTCCTTAAAACTGAAGATGACGGGCAGAGACTCTCTAACTAATTAAAGTCAGACAGTGGTGTGTTTATTAACACCGGCGGGTGGCACCAGAGCCGTCCCTAAAAGGCGTGACTGTGCTGCCCAAGGTTCTCTGCCCTCTCTTTATTTCCCAAGATCTTACATACAATACATCTGCACAGCCCCAGCACCTCCCATCCCTGCTCTGTATTCAAATGAGGTCATTGGTCCTTCACACCTGTGCAATTCTTCTCTTGAATTGGGTTGTTGGTCTGAAATTGGGTCCGTGGTGTTAAGGGATGAAGTCAGGAATGTCTTCATCAGGTCTCTGTGACCCTCTGGCAGGATCCAAGATCCCCTGCTTAGTGATTGATTGACAGCAAGCCCAGGTGCTAAACCATTGTTCTACTGGTTTCAATTTGTTCTTCTAACAGTTCACTTACTCCACTTCCTTCTAGAAAGAAGCTCCTAATGGTAAACAATAGAACAATCAGCTCCAGCTTAAGCATCTCATAATCATTAACCTATGGTCTGCCTATCTACCTTACATCCTGATCCATGGGAATTGCTTCTAACTTGTGGGAGCTCAGCACATCACTCCTGATGTCCAGAGCTACCGAGAGAACCCTTGGGGGGCTCGGGAGTCCTGGAATGTTGCCAAAAGCACTTGGTGGCTTGATTTTGATCCATCTAGAGATGTGCCACCGATGTATGAGGAAATGGAACATGCGAGAACCACTCAGGTGTAAATAGTGAAGGGAAGATATTATTATAGGGTGAATTACAAATCTTGGGGTTTTGGTACAGGGGTGTTGTAGAGACAAGATGGAGGAATCAGGGTGTGCCACCAGGCTTTTCCTTCTTCTTCCTGTCTTCCATCTTCTGGGGTGGTGTTGGCACTTGTGGATTGGTCTGGGATGAGGGTGTACTTAGTGACGAAGATGATAGGTATTGGGGACAAAAATGTAAATATGATATACGTAGTTTTTGTTATAAAAGATGCGGCCGCCTTAGGGGTGGGCAGAGTGCCTTTGGCTGCCGTGCTGGTCAGATCCTTCAGGCAGGGAAAAGGACTTTATAGATAAGAGATAATAAACAAACTGAAGACCGAAAAAACCTAGCGTCCAGTCTCATCCTTTGAAGCCCAGCGTGCAAGAACCATCCTAAGCGTGTCTGGGGGCAGAGACAGACAGCCGACCCCAGACTAACCCTCAGCTGAAATCTTAACCCTTTAAAATCATGCTTCAGCTGTGCCCAGGGAGAAGGGGCTGAATGAGCTGAGTAAGAATGGTAGGAGAGAGAAGCAGATGTCAGCAATCTGTACTCTGCTCTAACCTGGGAAGCCAAGAGACAAAGGGCATTTTCAGCACCTGTGCAGAGAGCTGGTGGATCAGCCTTTGGCACTGGGCTGGAGGGCTCTGGCTGAGCCTTAAGAGGGAGCTTGCACAGTCAAGACCTCATGATGGCAAAGCTCAGGTTTGGCTGGTCCTGGAGGTCCCCTTCCACCAACGCCCTCACTTGGGATGTTCCCAACCTCTGTGGGTTGAGGAGAATTCACCGAAATGGCCTCAGGGTCAAGGAATGAAGTGCAGGGCCAGCCAGGACTGGTGAGCCCGAGTTTCTGCTGGGGACTCTCAGCCATGTTTTCTGTTTTGTCTGCAGAAGGGAGCTGAAACAGCCAGCTCAAAAGCCTGAGGAGGAGGTAAAAGCCTTAGAGAAGGAAGAGATGCGGAAGGAGGACGAGAGGTGGAAGAAGGGAAAGAAGGGAGTCTCTGAGAGGAAGCAACATCCAAAAGCAGAGAAGGGGAAAAGCAAACCCCTAGAGAAGAAGGAAGCCAAAATCCCAAAAGAGAAAAACAGATCTCCTGAGAAGAAAGAAAAGAAAGCTGCAGAGAAGAAAGAAACTAAGGCCCCAGAGAAAAAGGTCACCAAAGAATCAGAGAGGAAGGAAACCAAATTACCAGAAAAGAAGGAAGCCAAAGCCCCAAAGAAGGGGGAAGCAAAACCCCAAAAGAAGGGCGGGAAGTGAAATCACAGAGAACCCATCTGGGATGGAGAGGAATTCTTAATTCATTATTTACACAACCCATCTTACACAGTTTGACAGACCTCAGTGCAAGTTTAGTTAGTTCATAGATTTCATAGCAGTTATTCTAATATTGATTAATAAAATAGATTTTAGTTGTGCATCAAATCTCTGTATTGTTTTGTTTTTCTGTTCTCTTCACTGATTCTCATGGCACAAATCACTTGTTTTTGCAGGTGCATTTGTTTCTCACCCTCAGAATAGATTGTTCACAAAGTCTCATTCTCAAAATAGCTTCACATGGGAACTTGTAACTGCTTAGCTGCAATTAGAGGAGATGACAGGCCAGCTGTTAATAGAGCAGAGCAAGGCCTGATTTCATAAGGCCTTCCTTTTATCATTATTCTACCTGTCTATGGCATCTCCCTGTCCTGGGTCAGGGCAAATTTTGGAGAGAACCCCCAAAGGGCCCCCCTAGGAAATCGGATTCTACCACCCCTCCCCCAACCGGTCCAGGAGAAAATACTTCCTTGGAGAAAAGTGGAAAAAAACTATTTATTAAACAAGAAAACTTAATATTAAACAATAAAACCCCTTGCTGCTCCAAAGGACATGACACACCCAGAAAGTCCCCTCCCCAGATTCCAGTTCAGCTCACTCAGTCCCTTATCAGTCCCTCCGGCGCTGGAAATGCTGTGGCCCAGGCCCGGCCCGGCCCACCGAGGCGAGCTGCTGGTGCTCTTATGGTTGTTCAGTCCAGAGCAGGTGTGAACAGGTCCAGAGAAAGGGGAAAAAAAGGGGAAAAAAAAGCACAGTCCAGGGAACTTCTTTGCCTCAGCTAGCTAAACTAACTAAAAAGCAAGGAAAAAAAGAGCCCTGTCCCGCCGTCTGTTCATCCGCAGAAAACACACAGTCCAGAAGCAGGAATGTGTAGGAGTGAGTTCAGTGTCTGAAAACAAACTGCGCGCCTCCTCTCCCCCCCTCAATCCTTGGAGCAAGTCTTAAAGGTGCAAAACTTACTATTCAGCATAAACGGAATGAGACGATTGGGGATAAAAGCATCATATAGTCAACCTAGGACATTCCACCCCTTATCCCCATATCGTCAGCTTACTACTAAAACTAATATATATATTCTAACTCTATAAACACATACTTCAGACATTCAATATACAGCTATACACAGACAATGGTAGTAACATTTAGCAAACAGTGATATTTACACGTAGGTCTCACCTAACAATGAGATCTCTCTGAGGTACACATCGTGTTCTTCCATCTCTTTGCATTATCCACCATGTGGAACCTGGTCCCTGAACAAAGACAACCCCACGAATGGGTTTGTCTGTACTTGAGGCAGAATTGATCCAAACTGTCTTCCCTAATAAACCTCTGACATGTACACACGGGACTTTGTCTCCATCTACTCTATGCAAAGGCTCAGATTGGGCAGGGCCTACTCGGTTAGTAGAGCCTCGGGTGTTAACTAGCCAGGTGGCTTTTGACAGATGCTGCTCCCAGTTTTTGAAAGATCCCCCACCCAATGCTTTCAAAGTTGTTTTCAACAGTCCGTTGTACTTCTCCACTTTCCCTGCAGCTGGTGCATGGTAGGGAATATGGTACACCCACTCAATGCCATGTTCCCTAGCCCAGGTGTTGATAAGGCTGTTCTTGAAATGAGTCCCATTGTCTGACTCGATCCGCTCAGGGGTTCCATGTCTCCACAGGACTTGCTTTTCAAGACCCAGGATGGTGTTCCGGGCAGTAGCATGAGACACAGGATAGGTTTCCAGCCATCCCGTGGTGGCTTCTACCATGGTCAGCACGTAGTGCTTGCCTTGGCGTGTCTGGGGCAGTGTGATGTAGTCGATCTGCCAGGCCTCCCCATACCTGTACTTGGACCACCGCCCACCATACCACAGGGGCTTCACTCGCGTGGCTTGCTTGATGGAAGCACACGTCTCACAGTCATGAATAACTTGAGAAATACTGTCCATGGTTAGATCCACCCCTCGGTCTCGTGCCCACTTATAGGTGGCATCTCTACCCTGATGACCTGAGGCGTCGTGGGCCCACCGAGCAAGGAATAACTCTCCCTTGTGTTCCCAATCTAGGTCTATCTTTGACACTTCTATCTTTGCAGCCCGGTCTACTTGCTCATTGTTTTGGTGCTCCTCATTAGCTCTGCTCTTGGGGACATGGGCATCTACATGGCAGACCTTCACAGGTAGCTTCCCTACCCTGGTAGCGATGTCTTTCCACTCATCGGCAGCCCAAATCGGTTTTCCTCTACGCTGCCAGTTAGCTTCTTTCCACCTCTCCAGCCATCCCCACAGAGCATTGGCTACCATCCATGAATCAGTGTAAAGGTAGAGCCTTGGCCACTTCTCTCTCTCAGCAATGTCCAGGGCCAGTTGAACGGCCTTGAGCTCTGCAAGTTGGCTTGATCCACCTTCTCCTTCGGTAGCTTGAGCAACCTGTCGTGTGGGGCTCCATACGGCTGCTTTCCACTTTCGTTTCATTCCCACAATGCGACAAGAACCGTCAGTGAAAAATGCGTAGCGCGTTTCTTCCACTGGCAGTTCATTGTATGGTGGAGCTTCTTCAGCACGTGTCACTTCTTCCTCTTCATCAGCAAGACCAAAGTTTTCACCTTCTGGCCAGTTTGTAATTATTTCCAGAATCCCAGGGCGATTCAGTTTTCCAATATGGGCGCGCTGTGTGATCAGAGCAATCCATTTGCTCCATGTGGCACTGGTGGCATGGTGCATAGGGGGAACCTTTGCTTTGAACATCCACCCCAGTACTGGTAGTCGGGGTGCCAGGAGGAGTTGTGCTTCAGTGCCTATTACCTCTGAGGCAGCTTGGACTCCTTCATAGGCTGCTAAAATTTCCTTCTCTGTTGGGGTATAGTTAGCTTCAGACCCTCTGTAGTTTCGACTCCAAAATCCAAGTGGTCGGCCTCGAGTCTCCCCAGGCACTTTCTGCCAAAGTCTCCAGGACAAGCCATGGTTCCCGGCTGCAGAGTAGAGCACATTCCTCACCTCTGGTCCTGTCCTGACTGGGCCAAGGGCAACTGCATGAGCGATCTCCTGCTTGATCTGGGTGAAGGCTTGTTGCTGCTCAGGGCCCCAGTGGAACTTGTTCTTCTTACGGGTGACCAGGTAGAGGGGGCTCACAATCTGACTGTACTCAGGAATGTGCATTCTCCAAAAGCCTATGGCACCTAGGAAAGCTTGTGTTTCCTTCTTGCTGGATGGTGGAGACATTGCTGTGATCTTGTTGATGACATCAGTGGGAATCTGACGCCGTCCATCTTGCCACTTCACTCCCAGAAACTGGATCTCTTGAGCAGGTCCCTTGACTTTGCTCTTTTTGATGGCGAAGCCGGCTTTCAGGAGAATCTGGATAATTTCCCTTCCTTTCTCAAACACTTCTGCTGCCGTCTTCCCCCATACAATGATGTCATCAATGTATTGCAGATGTTCTGGAGCCTCACCCTTTTCTAGTACACTCTGGATCAGTCCATGGCAGATGGTGGGGCTGTGCTTCCACCCCTGGGGCAATCGGTTCCAGGTATACTGCACTCCCCTCCAGGTGAAAGCAAACTGAGGCCTGCAATCTGCTGCCAGAGGAATGGAGAAAAATGCATTGGCAATGTCAATGGTGGCATACCACTTCGCCGCCTTGGACTCTAGCTCATACTGGAGTTCCAGCATGTCTGGCACAGCAGCGCTCAGTGGTGGAGTCACTTCATTCAATGCACGGTAGTCCACAGTCAATCTCCATTCTCCCTCAGATTTACGCACAGGCCAGATGGGGCTGTTGAAGGGTGAGTGGGTCTTGCTGACCACCCCTTGGCTCTCCAGCTCATGGATCATTTTGTGGATGGGGATCACGGCATCTCGATTCGTCCGATACTGCCGGCGGTGCACTATCAAGGTGGCAATTGGCACCTGTTGCTCTTCCACCTTCAGAAGTCCTACTGCAGATGGGTCTTCTGACAGTCCAGGCAAGGTGTTCAATTGCTTGACGCCCTCTGCCTCTACAGCAGCTATTCCAAATGCCCATCTGAATCCCTTTGGGTCCTTGAAATACCCACTTCGGAGGAAGTCTATGCCTAAAATGCATGGGGCCTCTGGGCCAGTCACAATAGGATGTTTCTTCCACTCATTTCCAGTCAGGCTCACCTCAGCTTCCACCAAAGTGAAATCCTGGGATCCCCCTGTCACACCGGCAATAGAAACAGACTCTGCCCCCACATGTCTCGATGGGATTAATGTACATTGTGCACCAGTGTCGACCAAAGCTTCGTATTCTTGTGGTTCAGATGTGCCAGGCCAACGAATCCACACAGTCCAAAAAACACGGTTTTCCCTAGCCTCTACCTGGCTAGAGGCAGGGCCCCTCTAAGCCTGGTTATCCTTTTTTCCCTGGACATATGTCTTGGAGGTTCCTTCAAGGGCATCAAAAATATTGTCATTATCATCATATATGACAGTTGGGTTACTGGCTACTGGAGCTGCTTCCCTTCTGGAACTTCCTCTCTGAGTCTTCAGTTCACGCACTCGTTGTACCAGAGCAGCAGTAGGTTTTCCATCCCATCTCCTCATGTTTTCTCCACAATCACGCAGGAAGAACTACAGCTCAGCTCGTGGGGTGTACCTTCTCTCTCTATCTGGGGAGCGTCTGCGTTGGGCACCAGAACTTCTGATCTGTACTGCCGAGATTTGAAGAAGGTCTTCCTTAATCTCCTCTCTGAGCTTCTTGCAATTCTCCTCTATCTTATCCTCTAACCTCTGCAGACGTATTTCCACTGCTGCGATTCTGGCATGTGTCGGGCCATGCACAGCGTCTGCATACGCTCGGAGTTTCTTTGCCATATCCAGCACGGTCTCCTCACCGTCATCTCGCTTCATTATTGCTAGAGCAGAAGCATATTCATGTGGCCCGAGTCGTACAAGTTTTCTCCACATTACAGATGTGCATGGTACCAAGTCTGGATTTACAGTGTTTATATCATCCGAGAAGACAATCACTGCCACTGCCATTTCCCTCAAGCGTTGGATCCCTTGCTCTATGGTCTTCCACTGCGTTTGCTGCATATAGAGATCGTCTGCACACAGGTATCTTTGTGCAACACTTCCCAGGACCCGTGCCCAGAGGCTGTGAGGGTTAGCCCCCCTCATCATTCCTTGGTCAATGACAGGATCCTGTGACAGGGATCCCAAATGCCTGGCTTCACTGCTATCTAAAACTGTAGCCTCACCTGCAGCATCCCAGAGACGGACTAACCAACTAATTATGGATTCATCAGGTCGCCGGGTATAATCCTTCCTTAGGCCACGAAGGTCCTTCAGGGAATAGGACTCCATATTGGCTTCTGAGGCTGTATCAGTTTCATTAACTTTGGGCTTTTTATCAGTAGTTGGTGGTGAGGGTCCTTCCCCTGGATCATCATCGTCAGTCACTGGCCGATTGGTTTTACTCGTGTACTTCTTTCCTGCAGCAACTGCCAGTGGCTTAGGCTTACTGTCTGGTTCAGCTCCAGCCTGAGCAGCTGGAGTGTTGGCTGCAGCCTGAGTGATTGGAGTAGCTGCTGCTTTATCTCCCTGCCTGCCTGCCTCTGTCTGCTGCCCTTTAGTATCTAGCAGGGTGCGATAAGCGTAGGCCAGGGCCCAGCTTATTGCAATGAGACTTTTTTCCTTACAGTCACCATGGCATTTCTCTTTCAGGTATTTTCCCACCTCAGCTGGGTTCTGAATTTGTTCACATGGAAAATCCCAGTCTACAGGATCAGAAAATTCCTTCAGGGTTTGGCCCATATTTTCCCATTCTCCACACCACTCATCATTTTTCATGCCTGAGTCTACTTCTGGGTCAGGGGTCTTGTCAGCTCCTCTGGACATCTCAGCCCTCATTCTAGAGAAGCTGCAGACCATATAGAGGAAGCTTACCACATTAAATGCCAGAAACATGGTCTCCTTAACAGTCAGGGGAAACTGAACATTCTCAAAAAGTGACATAACAGATTCAGAGGAGAAGAAGGAAAGGAAAGGCTGGAAAGTCTCATTCCCTGCTCCTCCTCTAACAAACTGGGTGCAATTACTAATAAATTCCCAAAACATACTGCCGGAACTAGGACGCGGGGTAGGACGAAGAAACCATACACCATACATATTGTAAGCAGACTCCAGCAACCTTGTAAATGCCCTATAAATCATTATCACCAAGGCCAGCAAAATAGCTATTCCAATCCGTGCCCCTGTACTGTGAAACTTACGTCTTAGGGACAGTAATCCTAGTGACCAGAAAGGTACTGAAACCTCAAAAAGGCTTATAGACCAGAACCACATGAAGGCCTCCACTCCAAGAGACATTACGAAATCAAGCAACATGGCTACTGACTGCTTTAACTCACTACAGAGCAAGCACAACCAACATGCAATCAATAATGCTTTTTTCCACTTTCTCGAGCCACGCGTTGGGCGCCAATTGATGTGTTTGTCCTGGTTCAGGGCAAATTTGGGAGAGAACCCCCAAAGGGCCCCCCTAGGAAATCGGATTCTACCACCTCTCCCCCAACCGGTCCAGGAGAAAATACTTCCTTGGAGAAAAGTGGAAAAAAACTATTTATTAAACAAGAAAACTTAATATTAAACAATAAAACCCCTTGCTGCTCCAAAGGACATGACACACCCAGAAAGTCCCCTCCCCAGATTCCAGTTCAGCTCACTCAGTCCCTTATCAGTCCCTCCGGCGCTGGAAATGCCGTGGCCCAGGCCCGGCCCGGCCCACCGAGGCGAGCTGCTGGTGCTCTTATGGTTGTTCAGTCCAGAGCAGGTGTGAACAGGTCCAGAGAAAGGGGAAAAAAAGGGAAAAAAAAGCGCAGTCCAGGGAACTTCTTTGCCTCAGCTAGCTAAACTAACTAAAAAGCAAGGAAAAAAAGAGCCCTGTCCCGCCGTCTGTTCATCCGCAGAAAACACACAGTCCAGAAGCAGGAATGTGTAGGAGTGAGTTCAGTGTCTGAAAACAAACTGCGCGCCTCCTCTCCCCCCCTCAATCCTTGGAGCAAGTCTTAAAGGTGCAAAACTTACTATTCAGCATAAACGGAATGAGACGATTGGGGATAAAAGCATCATATAGTCAACCTAGGACACTCCCCCTTTTTGTTCATTTAAAAAAGGCTCCTATGTTCTGATGTTGAAACTGCTCACTCTTGTGAGGGTATTATCTCATCAAGGTTATCACTGGTTATCTATTAGATATGGCACAAGGTAGAGAAAAGAGCAATTACAATCAACAAAACTTACCAAATTCTATCAAGTCATTGACACAGGGTTTGGCAGCATGAGAAAACAGAAGAATATTGTCCAATGTCTCTTGGGGAAATGGAAAGAAATGACCATTGTTTCCAATTAGTTGAGAAGGATGAGAAAGTCCATTAGCTGGAAATGTTGATCTTTGCCATCCCTGAATGTCCTCCTGGGAGCTGGAACAGGGAATAACTGGAGAAGGTCAGTAGGAGCACTGTACCATGAGGGTGCCATGAGGCTTTTGTTGGCTAATTGCCTCTGTCAGTTTCCAGACCCAGCCATGTCTTGGCAGTCCTCCTCCTGCTCCTGCTCTGGCCACAGAGGCTGCAAGGTGATGAGGTTATTTCTCTTTGCCCTGGGCCTCATTTTTTCAGAGCTGATCAATGTCTGATGGAATGAACAGGTGACTGCTTTGAGCTGCTGATGATAAAACACAGGCACATCTTCTCCTGAAGGTAATGAATCAATTGGGCTTCACTGGCTTCTCCATTGGGATTTAGATGTGGTGATCTTTTTTCCAAATTTCTCATGTAAATACTGCATCATTCAGAATGATTAGTTGTCCAAATTTCTCATGTATGTATTGCATTATTTGAATGTTCTTAAGGTGTTCATTCATCTTCTTTTTTGTTTTTTGAGAATGAGATGCATGTCTTTTGTTATGAGTATGAAGCAACATCACAGTAAAATAATTCATGCAGTGGACAAGAAACTTACAGCAATTAGGAATAATTTGGATACAACAATCAGGAATATTTCAAATAGCAGACAAAACTAACAACATAGGTGGAATTAGGTAAATAGCTGTCCTAGGTTGACTATATGATGCTTTTATCCCCAATCGTCTCATTCCGTTTATGCTGAATAGTAAGTTTTGCACCTTTAAGACTTGCTCCAAGGATTGAGGGGGGGAGAGGAGGCGCGCAGTTTGTTTTCAGACACTGAACTCACTCCTACACATTCCTGCTTCTGGACTGTGTGTTTTCTGCGGATGAACAGACGGCGGGACAGGGCTCTTTTTTTCCTTGCTTTTTAGTTAGTTTAGCTAGCTGAGGCAAAGAAGTTCCCTGGACTGCGCTTTTTTTTCCCTTTTTTTCCCCTTTCTCTGGACCTGTTCACACCTGCTCTGGACTGAACAACCATAAGAGCACCAGCAGCTCGCCTCGGTGGGCCGGGCCGGGCCTGGGCCACGGCATTTCCAGCGCCGGAGGGACTGATAAGGGACTGAGTGAGCTGAACTGGAATCTGGGGAGGGGACTTTCTGGGTGTGTCATGTCCTTTGGAGCAGCAAGGGGTTTTATTGTTTAATATTAAGTTTTCTTGTTTAATAAATAGTTTTTTTCCACTTTTCTCCAAGGAAGTATTTTCTCCTGGACCGGTTGGGGGAGAGGTGGTAGAATCCGATTTCCTAGGGGGGCCCTTTGGGGGTTCTCTCCCAAATTTGCCCTGAACCAGGACAAACACATCAATTGGCGCCCAACGCGTGGCTCGAGAAAGTGGAAAAAAGCATTATTGATTGCATGTTGGTTGTGCTTGCTCTGTAGTGAGTTAAAGCAGTCAGTAGCCATGTTGCTTGATTTCGTAATGTCTCTTGGAGTGGAGGCCTTCATGTGGTTCTGGTCTATAAGCCTTTTTGAGGTTTCAGTACCTTTCTGGTCACTAGGATTACTGTCCCTAAGACGTAAGTTTCACAGTACAGGGGCACGGATTGGAATAGCTATTTTGCTGGCCTTGGTGATAATGATTTATAGGGCATTTACAAGGTTGCTGGAGTCTGCTTACAATATGTATGGTGTATGGTTTCTTCGTCCTACCCCGCATCCTAGTTCCGGCAGTATGTTTTGGGAATTTATTAGTAATTGCACCCAGTTTGTTAGAGGAGGAGCAGGGAATGAGACTTTCCAGCCTTTCCTTTCCTTCTTCTCCTCTGAATCTGTTATGTCACTTTTTGAGAATGTTCAGTTTCCCCTGACTGTTAAGGAGACCATGTTTCTGGCATTTAATGTGGTAAGCTTCCTCTATATGGTCTGCAGCTTCTCTAGAATGAGGGCTGAGATGTCCAGAGGAGCTGACAAGACCCCTGACCCAGAAGTAGACTCAGGCATGAAAAATGATGAGTGGTGTAGAGAATGGGAAAATATGGGCCAAACCCTGAAGGAATTTTCTGATCCTGTAGACTGGGATTTTCCATGTGAACAAATTCAGAACCCAGCTAAGGTGAGAAAATACCTGAAAGAGAAATGCCATGGTGACTGTAAGGAAAAAAGTCTCATTGCAATAAGCTGGGCCCTGGCCTACGCTTATCGCACCCTGCTAGATACTGTAGGGCAGCAGACAGAGGCAGGCAGGCAGGGAGATAAAGCAGCAGCTACTCCAATCACTCAAGCTGCAGCCAACACTCCAGCTGCTCAGGCTGGAGCTGAACCAGACAGTAAGCCTAAGCCACTGGCAGTTGCTGCAGGAAAGAAGTACACGAGCAAAACCAATCGGCCAGTGACTGACGATGATGATCCAGGGGAAGGACCCTCACCACCAACTACTGATAAAAAGCCCAAAGTTAATGAAACTGATACAGCCTCAGAAGCCAATATGGAGTCCTATTCCCTGAAGGACCTTCGTGGCCTAAGGAAGGATTATACCCGGCGACCTGATGAATCCATAATTAGTTGGTTAGTCCGTCTCTGAGATGCTGCAGGTGAGGCTACAGTTTTAGATAGCAGTGAAGCCAAGCATTTGGGATCCCTGTCACAAGATCCTGTCATTGACCAAGGAATGATGAGGGGGGCTAACCCTCACAGCCTCTGGGCACGGGTCCTGGGAAGTGTTGCACAAAGATACCTGTGTGCAGACGATCGCTATATGCAGCAAACACAGTAGAAGACCATAGAGCAAGGGATCCAACGCTTGAGAAAAATGGCAGTGGCAGAGATTGTCTTCTCGGATGATGTAAACACTGTAAATCCAGACTTGGTACCATGCACATCTGTAATGTGGAGAAAACTTGTACGACTCGGGCCACATGAATATGCTTCTGCTCTAGCAATAATGAAGCGAGATGACGGTGAGGAGACCGTGCTGGATATGGCAAAGAAACTCCGAGCGTATGCAGACGCTGTGCATGGCCCGACACATGCCAGAATCGCAGCAGTGGAAACACGTCTGCAGAGGTTAGAGGATAAGATAGAGGAGAATCACAAGAAGCTCAGAGAGGAGATTAAGGAAGACCTTCTTCAAATCTCAGCAGTACAGATCAGAAGTTCTGGTGCCCAACGCAGACGCTCCCCAGATAGAGAGAGAAGGTACACCCCACGAGCTGAGCTGTAGTTCTTCCTGCGTGATTGTGGAGAAAACATGAGGAGATGGGATGGAAAACCTACTGCTGCTCTGGTACAACGAGTGCGTGAACTGAAGACTCAGAGAAGAAGTTCCAGAAGGGAAGCAGCTCCAGTAGCCAGTAACCCAACTGTCATATATGATGATAATGACAATATTTTTGATGCCCTTGAAGGAACCTCCAAGACATATGTCCAGGGAAAGAAAGATAACCAAGCTTAGAGGGGCCCTGCCTCTAGCCAAGTAGAAGCTAGGGAAAACCGTGTTTTTTGGACTGTGTGGATTCGTTGGCCTGGCACATCTGAACCACAAGAATACGAAGCTTTGGTCGACACTGGTGCACAATGTACATTAATCCCAACGAGACATGTGGGGGCAGAGTCTGTTTCTATTGCCGGTGTGACAGGGGGATCCCAGGATTTCACTTTGGTGGAAGCTGAGGTGAGCCTGACTGGAAATGAGTGGAAGAAACACCCTATTGTGACTGGCCCAGAGGCCCCATGCATTTTAGGCATAGACTTCCTCCGAAGTGAGTATTTCAAGGACCCAAAGGGATTCAGATGGGCATTTGGAATAGCTGCTGTAGAGGCAGAGGGCGTCAAGCAATTGAACACCTTGCCTGGACTGTCAGAAGACCCATCTGCAGTAAGATTTCTGAAGGTAGAAGAGCAACAGGTGCCAATTGCCACCTCGATAGTGCACCGTCGGCAGTATCGGACGAATCGAGATGCCGTGATCCCCATCCACAAAATGATCCGTGAGCTGGAGAGCCAAAGAGTAGTCAGCAAGACCCACTCACCCTTCAACAGCCCCATCTGGCCTGTGCGTAAATCTGAGGGAGAATGGAGATTGACTGTGGACTACCGTGCATTGAATGAAGTGACTCCACCACTGAGCGCTGCCGTGCCAGACATATTAGAGCTCCAGTATGAGCTAGAGTCCAAGGCGGCGAAGTAGTATGCCACCATTGACATTGCCAATGCATTTTTCTCCATTCCTCTGGCAGCAGATTGCAGGCCTCAGTTTGCTTTCACCTGGAGGGGAGTGCAGTATACCTGGAACCGATTGCCCCAGGGGTGGAAGCACAGCCCCACCATCTGCCATAGACTGATCCAGACTGCACTGGAAAAGGGTGAGGCTCCAGAACATCTGCAATACATTGATGACATCATTGTATGGGGGAAGACGGCAGCAGAAGTGTTTGAGAAAGGAAGGGAAATTATCCAGATTCTCCTGAAAGCCGGCTTCGCCATCAAAAAGAGCAAAGTCAAGGGACCTGCTCAAGAGATCCAGTTTCTGGGAGTGAAGTGGCAAGATGGACGGCGTCAGATTCCCACTGATGTCATCAACAAGATCACAGCAATGTCTCCACCATCCAGCAAGAAGGAAACACAAGCTTTCCTAGGTGCCATAGGCTTTTGGAGAATGCACATTCCTGAGTACAGTCAGATTGTGAGCCCCCTCTACCTGGTCACCCGTAAGAAGAACAAGTTCCACTGGGGCCCTGAGCAGCAACAAGCCTTCACCCAGATCAAGCAAGAGATCGCTCATGCAGTTGCCCTTGGCCCAGTCAGGACAGGACCAGAGGTGAGGAATGTGCTCTACTCTGCAGCCGAGAACCATGGCTTGTCCTGGAGCCTTTGGCAGAAAGTGCCTGGGGAGACTCGAGGCCGACCACTTAGATTTTGGAGTCGAAGCTACAGAGGGTCTGAAGCTAACTATACCCCAACAGAGAAGGAAATTTTAGCAGCCTATGAAAGAGTCCAAGCTGCCTCAGAGGTAATAGGCACTGAAGCACAACTCCTCCTGGCACCCCGACTACCAGTACTGGGGTGGATGTTCAAAGCAAAGGTTCCCCCTATGCACCATGCCACCAGTGCCACATGGAGCAAATGGATTGCTCTGATCACACAGCGCGCCCATATTGGAAAACTGAATCGCCCTGGGATTCTGGAAATAATTACAAACTGGCCAGAAGGTGAAAACTTTGGTCTTGCTGATGAAGAGGAAGAAGTGACACGTGCTGAAGAAGCTCCACCATACAATGAACTGCCAGTGGAAGAAACGCGCTACGCATTTTTCACTGACGGTTCTTGTCGCATTGTGGGAATGAAACGAAAGTGGAAAGCAGCCGTATGGAGCCCCACACGACAGGTTGCTCAAGCTACTGAAGGAGAAGGTAGATCAAGCCAACTTGCAGAGCTCAAAGCCGTTCAACTGGCCCTGGACATTGCTGAAAGAGAGAAGTGGCCAAGGCTCTACCTTTACACTGATTCATAGATGGTAGCCAATGCTCTGTGGGGATGGCTGGAGAAGTAGAAAGAAGCTAACTGGCAACGTAGAGGAAAACCGATTTGAGCTGCCGATGAGTGGAAAGACATCGCTACCAGGGTAGGGAAGCTACCTGTGAAAGTCCGCCATGTAGATGCCCATGTCCCCAAGAGCAGAGCTAATGAGGAGCACCAAAACAATGAGCAAGTAGACCGGGCTGCAAAGATAGAAGTGTCAAAGATAGACCTAGATTGGGAACACAAGAGAGAGTTATTCCTAGCTCGGTGGGCCCACGAAACCTCAGGTCATCAGGGTAGAGATGCCACCTATAAGTGGGCACGAGACCGAGGAGTAGATCTAACCATAGACAGTATTTCTCAAGTTATTCATGACTGTGAGACGTGTGCTGCCATCAAGCAAGCCAAGCGAGTGAAGCCCCTGTGGTATGGTGGGCGGTGGTCCAAGTACAGGTATGGGAAGGCCTGGCAGATCGACTACATCACACTGCCCCAAACACGCCAAGGCAAGCACTACGTGCTGACCATGGTAGAAGCCACCACGGGATAGCTGGAAACCTATCCTGTGTCTCATGCTACTGCCCGGAACACCATCCTGGGTCTTGAAAAGCAAGTCCTGTAGAGACATGGAACCCCTGAGCAGATCGAGTCAGACAATGAGACTCATTTCAAGAACAGCCTTATCAACACCTGGGCTAGGAAACATGGCATTGAGTGGGTGTACCATATTCCCTACCATGCACCAGCTGCAGAGAAAGTGGAGAAGTACAATAGACTGTTGAAAACAACTTTGAAAGCATTGAGTGGGGAATCTTTCAAAAACTGGGAGCAGCATCTGTCAAAAGCCACCTGGCTAGTTAACACCCGAGGCTCTACTAACCGAGTAGGCCCTGCCCAATCTGAGCCTTTGCATAGAGTAGATGGAGACAAAGTCCCAGTGGTACATGTCAGAAGTTTATTAAGGAAGACAGTTTAGATCAATTCTGCCTCAAGTACAGACAAACCCATTCGTAGAGTTGTCTTTGCTCAGGGACCAGGTTCCACATGGTAGATAATGCAAAGAGATGGAAGAACACGATGTGTACCTCAGAGAGATCTCATTGTTAGGTGAGACCTACATATAAATATCACTGTTTGCTAAATGTTACTACCATTGTCTGTGTATAGCTGTATATTGAATGTCTGATGTATGTGTTTATAGAGTTAGAATATATATATTAGTTTTAGTAGTAAGCTGACGATATGGAGATAAGGAGTGGAATGTCCTAGGTTGACTATATGATGCTTTTATCCCCAATCGTCTCATTCCGTTTATGCTGAATAGTAAGTTTTGCACCTTTAAGACTTGCTCCAAGGATTGAGGGGGGGAGAGGAGGCGCGCAGTTTGTTTTCAGACACTGAACTCACTCCTACACATTCCTGCTTCTGGACTGTGTGTTTTCTGCGGATGAACAGACGGCGGGACAGGGCTCTGTTTTTCCTTGCTTTTTAGTTAGTTTAGCTAGCTGAGGCAAAGAAGTTCCCTGGACTGCGGTTTTTTTCCCTTTTTTCCCCTTTCTCTGGACCTGTTCACACCTGCTCTGGACTGAACAACCATAAGAGCACCAGCAGCTCGCCTCGGTGGGCCGGGCCGGGCCTGGGCCACGGCATTTCCAGCGCCGGAGGGACTGATAAGGGACTGAGTGAGCTGAACTGGAATCTGGGGAGGGGACTTTCTGGGTGTGTCATGTCCTTTGGAGCAGCAAGGGGTTTTATTGTTTAATATTAAGTTTTCTTGTTTAATAAATAGTTTTTTTCCACTTTTCTCCAAGGAAGTATTTTCTCCTGGACCGGTTGAGGGAGAGGTGGTAGAATCCGATTTCCTAGGGGGGCCCTTTGGGGGTTCTCTCCCAAATTTGCTCTGAACCAGGACAATAGCAATCTCTGAAATAATGTACCATCATCCCAGAGTCTGCAAACAGCTGACAAACCTCCATTCAGGGGGACTTGGATCATTATTTCCAGATAATAATTCCCAAGCTCCCTTTAAAAATAGTTCAACTGTCATGTCTAGAGGGTCAGATTGCCAAGTGCAAGCAACTCAAATCTAGTTTTGATGCAGAAAACATCTGGCTCTGTTGGCAAATTCCCGTCCAGGCAGAGCTGAGGCCTGGCCACCACCCAAGCTCTAAGTGGGAGAGAATTCCCTAAAGGTAATTTAAAACAAGGCTCTTGAGAATGGCACTTAGGAGTGAAGGTCTGGGGGTGACAGACTAATGAACCACTCAATAGCTGTCTCCTCCAAAATTCCCTCAGCACAGAGATGCTTTAAACCCAGCAAACTGTTGGAGTGGTTCTGTAATAATAATTGGGGCTGCATCTGATTCCTTAGAGGAGATGTCACAACGCCATCAGTTTAGAGGAGGCTTCCCACAGAGCTGAGAGATCATTTCTTGGAACTCTGAAAAATCCTTAAAAATGCTGAGACAGCCCTGGGTCAAACCATGGAGGATTTTGGTGGGATTTGGGGCAGATTGTTTGGTGTGTATCCAGAGTGACTTTGGGCAGATTTGGGGCCTGCTTGGGGCAGGTTTGGGGCAGGTTTGTTGCTGATGTTGGGGTTTTTCTCCCGTTTGCCCAGCTGTGGGCAAAGCCCCGAAGCACATCCTGTTCCTGTCCCAGCTCCTGAGGAGCCCGAGGAGCTGATGCTCTCCATGCTCTGCCCCCAGGGAGATCTGGGGCAATCCCGGCATCCTGGGGATTCTGGGCGGCCTTTGGGCCTTGGGGGATTTTGGGGCTTGAGGGGTGAGAGGGGTGAGGGGGGCTTGGGGCTGGATTGTTTGGGGAAAGTATCAGGATTTGGGGTGGAATGTCTGCATTATTAGGGGGAATTTTTAGGGGGAAATTACCAGGATTTTGGGGGGAGGAAATTCTAGATTTCTTTAGGGAGGAAACTTCTTGATTTTTGTTGGAAATTCTGGATTTTTTAGGGAGGAATTTCTGAATTTATTGTGGGGGTCTTCTGGATTTTTTGGGGAGAGATTTCTG
This sequence comes from Haemorhous mexicanus, assembly GCF_027477595.1. NCBI lineage: Eukaryota > Metazoa > Chordata > Aves > Passeriformes > Fringillidae > Haemorhous > Haemorhous mexicanus. Next base: position 12,813,494 of record NC_082356.1, on the reverse strand, counting down.
GATATTTGGGAACATTTTTGGAAATGTTTCTGGATGGAGAACTGGGTTGGTTTTGGATTTTTTTGAGGAGGAATATTTCTGGATTTTCTGGGGAAAGTTCCTCAGTTTTTGGGAATGTCCCCGGAGTTTTTGGGGAAACATTTCTGGATTTCTTTGGGGAACATTTCTGAATCTTGGGGGGACCATTCCTGGATTTTTGGGGAACATTCACAGGTTTCTGGGAAAACATTCCAGGGTTTTTGGGAGAACATTTCCAGGTTTCGAGGGAACATTCCCAGGTTTTCTGGGGAACGTTTCTGGGCTTTTGTGGAACATTCCCAGGTATCTGGAGAACATTCCCAGGTGTCTGGGGCACTTTCCCGGGTGTCTGGGGCTCTCCTGGCCCCGTTCCCATCCCAGGTTCCCGGAGTTCCAGGAGCTGCCCTGGTGCCCGGGCGCCGCAACATCGCCTGGGTGCAGTTGGACACCGAGGTGCAGGCGGGCGCCGCCCGTGAGGCCCTGCAGGGCTCCAGCATCACCCAGAGCAGCGCCAGGAAGATCTCCTTCGCCAAAAAGGGACCCAGAACACCCCAAACCCCACCTAAACACCCCCAAACCTAAAAAAACAGGTCTGAAATACCCAAAATCCTTAAAAAACGCCTCAAACCCGCCCCTAAATATCCAAAAACTGCACCAAAACCCCCAAATCCCTCCAAACCACCCCAAAATCACATAAAAGCACCTTGAAATCCCTCCAAACTTCCCCAAAATCCTTCAAAACTGCTCCTGAATACCCTAAATCACCTCAAAAGCCTTCAAGCTGCCACAAAATCCCATAGAAACACCCCAAAATCCCGTAAAACTGCTCCTAAATCCCATAGAACTGTCCCCAAATGACATAGAAACACCCCAAAATCTCAGAAAACTGCCCAAAAAACAGCCCTTACCTTGGCCCAAACCCTCACCTCCCCCCCCTTCCCTGGGTAAGTTCAGCTCAGCCCAAATCCTCTTTCTTTTTATCCCAAATCCTCATTTTCCCCCAATCCCTCACTTTTTCAGCCTCAAAATCTGTTTTCATCCCAAATTTCCTTTTCCCACCCCAAATCGTCCTTTTCCCACCACAAATTCTCCTTTTCCCACCACAAATTCTCCTTTTCCCACCCCAAATGCTTTGTGTGTCCCCAGTCCCTTTTCCCATCCCAAAATCTCCCTTTTCCACTCCTATTTCCCAATGCAAATCCCCTTTCCTCACCCCAAACCCTTTCCCCATCCCAAATCTCCTTTTTCGACCCCAAATCCCTTTTTCCAACCCAAAACCTTTCCCCATCCTGAATCCCCCAATTCCCACCACAATTTGCCTTTTCCTCTCCCCACCCTAAATCCCCTTTTCCCACCCTAAATCCCTTTTCCCACTCAAATCCCCTTTTCCCACCCAAATCCTTTTCCACTCCAAAGCCTCTATTGTACATCCCAAATCCATCTCCTTTCACCCCAAACCCTCTTTTCCCATTCCAGATCCCTTTTTCCCATCCCAAATTCTTCTCCTTTCACCCCAAATCCCCTTCTGCCACCCCAGATCCCCACCCCAAATCCCCTTTCCCAGCCCCCAGGGATTTTGGGGTTCTCAAGGGGTTTTGGGGGTTTTTCCCAGCATTGTACCCAGGGTCTCTTTGCAGACATTGCAACTGGAGCTGCACCAAACAAACCCCAAATAACACCAAATAGCCCCAATTAAACCCCAAATAACCCCAACTAAACCCCAAATAAATCCAACTAAACCCCAAATAATCCCAAATTTTGGGGGGAAGGGGGAGGGAAGGCTGATACTAAAATTTGGGAGTTTTGACACTATAGGATTTGGGATTTGGGGGTATTTGAGCCAAAACTTTGGGAACTGGGGGTGTTTGACACCCCAGAATTTGGAATCTGGGGGTTTTGACCCCAAAATTTGGGAACTGGGGGGTTTGATCCTAAAATTTGGGGGTTTTGGGGGGGGTTGATCCTAAAATGTGGGGTTTAGGAGAGTTGGACACCTTGGTGTTTGTAGGGGTTTTGACCCCAGAATCTGGGATTTGGGAGTGTTTGACACCCCAGAGTTAGGAATTTGGAGGTTTTTGACCCCAGACTTTGGGAATGGGGGGTGTTGGACACCCCAAATGTTTCAAACCCCAGGATTTGGCGTCAGGGGGATTTAACACCAACGTCTGGGAATTGGGGAGTGTTTGACACCCCAGGATCTGGGATTTGGGGGATTTGATCCTAAAATTTGGGGTTCGGGCTGGGGGGGAAGGTTGAGATCCCAGAGTTTGGGTTTAGGGGTGTTTGACCCCCCCAGTGTTTGAACCCCCAGGATTTGGGGTCGGGGGCAGTTGACCCCAGGATTTGGGATTTTTGACCGCAAAGTTTGGGTTTGGGTTTGGGTTGAGATTGGAGCCATTGCCTGGGAACAGCGGCGGGATAGGGATTGGGAACGAGATCGGCAAGGGGAGAGACCCTGACCCAATCCTGGACCCCAATCCAAGGGAGAGACCCCGCCCCAGTCCCGGAATGGACCCATCCCCACAATCCCGGACCCCTCCCCAGTCCCAGCCCCTCCCCAGGCGCTGAACCGACCCTCCCTCAATCCCAGCCCGCCCCAATCCGGACCGGAGCCATCCTCAGAGCCTCCCCTATTCCCGGCCCGGACCCTTCAATCCCTTTTTGGGGCGGCTCCTGCCGCTTCCAGCCCATTCCCGAGGGTTCCCAAGGGCCCTGGGGACCCTCCCCATTTTGGGGGTGTTCGGGTGGCCCCAGGGCCGCCCCGAGGGCCGAGGGGGGATCGAAAGCCCCAAACCCGAGGGGCTCCTGGGGGTGCCCAGTTCCTGCCGTCCGCACCCCAAAACTGATCCTGGCCAATCAGAGCGCGGGATAGTGATGACTCATCAGTGTCCAGGAGTGGAATTTGGGGAGGGGGGAGGTGACCCCGGGGATGGGGATGGGGCGTGCGGGGGCAGCTGGGGCCGTACTGGTGGCACTGGTGGTGCTGGGAGCACCGTGAGAGAGGGGGCGGGGGCCCCAAATTCAACCAAAGGGGGGTCGGGACCCCCAAAGGGAGCAGGAGGGGCCTGGAACCCCCAAAACCAAGCACGTGGGAGGGGATTGGGGGTTGGGGGAACGATGGGGAAGGGGCGGGAGGGCAGGGGGAAAGAGAGGGATGGGACCCCCAAATTGAGCTGGGAGGGAGCTGTGGACTGGGGGAATGCTGAGACAGGGGAGGAGAGGGGAGGGAAAGGTGGAGTGGGACAAACTGGGTGAGGAAAATCAAACTCTGCAGTCAGACAGAGCAGGGATTTGTTTGTCCACTGCTGGGAGCAAGGGGGATCTCTCTTGCAAAAACCCACTCCATCTCCTTTAGCCTTCAGTTACATTTTAAAAGTCCCAATTACAACACCTCATTAGCATAATCACATTTGCATAAAGCTGTGTCACGGTTTTACAGCCGTGTGTGGCTTCAGCGCCTGTGTCAGCTCCTCCTGTGGTGCTCGTCAGTCTTCTGGTGGTCTTTTGATGAAGGCTTCTGTAGTCCTCCTCACATTGGAACTTTTTCCCTGGATCATCAGCCCATGCCTGGTGCTCTTTGTTCTTCAGTCTAACCTGGTTTTAGCTGATTTTGCCCTTTGCAAGTTCTGTTAAAACTTGCTCTCCTGCTCTTCGTGCGTTTGTTGTGTCGCTTGCTCTGCTCTCTGGCTTTCTCTGCTGTCTCGCTGGCTTTGCCTGCACATCTCGCTCCAGTGCTGCTCGTGGTGAACCTTTCCTTGCACAGCCCTGAGGATTCCCCCCAGCCCGGGCTCCCAGCAGCTCCACGCCCGGCCAGGAGGAGCAGCAGGGCCGGGGCTGACAGGGCGTCCCCCCAGATGTGGCCCCCGCTGGTGACACAGCCGGACACTTTGGAGGCTGCCTCAGGCTTTATTGTCCCCCAGCATCCCAGGAGGGAGCAGAAAATCCTCCTGCAGACGCTGATTCCGGAGGCTCCCAGCGCTTCCTTGTCTCCATGAGCTTCTGTCAAGTCCCAGTGGAACCTCGGTGCCGCATTGTTCCACAGCCTCACAGCGCTCTCCTGGCTTCCATGAGGTCCCTCTGTGTCCCGCTGCAGCCTTGGCTCCATCAGGGTCTCCTGGTTTCCATGAGGCTCTCCTGGCTTCCATCAGGGTCTCCTGGCTTCCATGATGCTCCACTCTGTCCCAAGGGGCATCCGTGGCTCAGCTTTGGAGCCCTGCAAGATCCAAAGATTCCCCCCAAAAATCACCAGCCCAGGGACCCCCAGGATATTTGGGCTGAGCTCCCGCTCCCCAGGCACCTGCATGGAACCCAAGTGACCGCTGTGACTCCATGGAATGTCCTGGAACAAACTGTCCCTTGTCAGACAGCGGAGTGCCATGGAACACAGGTGCCACTGGGACACGGCCACTGCCCATGGAACCAGGTGTCCATGGTGACAGAGCCAGGCTAATGGAACACTGGAGAACATTGTTACCCCATGGAATCTCATGGAACCAGGTGTCCATGGTGACAGAGCCAGGCTAATGGAACACTGGAGAACATTGTTACCCCATGGAATCTCATGGAACCAAGTGTCCATGGTGACAGACCTAAGCCTCATGGAACCTAATGGAACACAGGTGAACATTGTTACCTGTTGGAACCCTGGCTGCTGAGAATTTTAGACTCTCTGCTGACAGACACTGACCCTGAAGTGAGCACTGCATTTGACGTGGGACTCTGGAGAAGGCTTCCATAATGGAATGATAGAACTGGGATTACGGGTGTGAAGTTTTAATAGAAGGGTGTAATATCACATGGTGGAAAACTTAGAGTTTAAAGGTTTAGAATATAGTAATATATATAAAGGAAGTTGGAGGGGTTTTAAGGTGGAGGCTGATCCTTCTCCTCCTCCTCCTCCTCCTCCTCCTCCTCCTTCTTCTTCTTCTTCTTCTTCTTCTTCTTCTTCTTCTTCTTCTTCTTCTTCTTCTTCTTCTTCTTCTTCTTCTTCTTCTTCTTCTTCTTCTTCTCCTCCTTCTCCTTCTCCTTCTTCTTCTTCTTTGCCTTCTCCTTCTCCTTCTTCTTCTTCTTCTTCTTTGCCTTCTCCTTCTCCTTCTCCTTCTCCTTCTCCTTCTCCTTCTCCTTCTCCTTCTCCTTCTCCTTCTCCTTCTCCTTCTCCTTCTCCTTCTCCTTCTCCTTCTCCTTCTCCTTCTCCTCCTTCTTCTCCTCCTCCTTCTCCTCCTCCTTCTCCTTCTCCTTCTCCTTCTCCTTCTCCTTCTCCTTCTCCTTCTCCTTCTCCTTCTCCTTCTCCTTCTCCTTCTCCTTCTCCTTCTCCTTCTCCTCCTTCTTCTCCTTCTTCTCCTTCTCCTCATCCTCCTGGTCATCATCATGTCCTCATCCTCATCCTCCTCCTCCTCATCCTGCTCCTTCTCCTCCTCATCCTCCTTGTCCTCGTCCTTGTCCTCATCTGCCCTCCTCTTCCTCCTCCTCCTCCTCAGGTTTGGGTGGTATTGTGTAATTGTGACACCAGGGAATCTCATGGAACCAAGTGTCCCGAGTTTCACGGCTCAGCCCCATGGAGCACTGGAGACCATTGTGTCCCAGTGGGAACACAGGGAACAAAGGCTCCACTGTGACACAGCAGGGCCTCATGGAATGCAAGAGATCATCCTGATGGAATGGAAACTCATGGAACCAAGGGCCCATTCTTTGGCTGCGTGGCCCCATGGAATGCTGGAGACCATTGTGGCACCATGGAATGAATGGCACAAAGGTTCCACTGGGACCCAGCAGGGCCTCATGGAACCAAGGACACGGCTGGGATACAATGGAATCTCATGGAACCAAGGTCCAGTTGTGACAAAGCTGGGCCTCATGGAACCAAGGACACCCCATGATGCAATGGAATCTCATGGATCCAAGGATCAATTGCCAACACATCAGGTTCTCATGAAACCAAGCAGAACATTGTGACACAGGGCAATCTCATGGAAGCAAGGCTCTGCTTTGATCAAGTGGGGTCTCATGGGACACAGGTGCCACTGGGACATTGTCAGGCCCAGGAGGAACAAGACACCCCTGTGGGAGACCAAGGCCTCATGGGACCCAGGAGAGCTCTGTGACACAATGGAACCTGATGGAGCCAAGGGCCCCTTGGGACATGGCAGGGTCTCATGGAACCCCTGTGCCACTGGGACATTGCCAAGGCTCCTGCAAGCAAGGTTCCACTGGGACAAAGGCAGGCCTCATGGCACCCAGAAGACCACTGTGGGACAATGGAATCTCATGGAACCAAGGCTCCATTGTGACAAAGCACGGCCTCATGGAAGCCCAGTGCCACTGGGACATCTCCAGCCTTGGAAAAAGCAAGTGTCCATGGTGACACAGCACAGCCTCAGGTCACAGGAGAGCAGAGGGATGCCATGGAATCTTGGGGAACCAAGTGTCAATTCTAAACACAGCGAGGACTCACGGAACCCAGGAGACCATTGTGACACCGCCCTTTGTCACAATGGGGCCGTGCTCCTATGAGAATCCACGGGCTCACCATGTTCTCCTGGTTTCCAGGAGGCCCCGCTGTGCCACAATGGCCCCTTGCTCCCACGAGCCACAGCACGGTCCCTGTTGCCCCTGGGTTCTGGGAGGCCATGCTGCGTTCACAGCTGACACTTGCTGCCATGAGATTCCACTGTGTCCCAGTGGTCCCCATGTTTCCATGGGGTTCTGCTGTGTCCCAGTGGACACTTGGTTCCACAAGAGCTGGCAATGTCCCAGTGGCACCTGTGTCCTGTGGGCCCCACTTTGCCAAAGCAGAGCCTTGGCTCCATCAGATTCCAGGTTGTCCCAATGCTCTGCTGAGTTCCATGAGGCTGTGCTGTGTCACCATGGACACTGAGTTCCACCTGCCCTGGCAATACCCAAGTGCCACCTGGCTTCCACGAGGCCCCGTTGTGTTTGCAGCTGACACTTGGTTCCCCAAGATGTCATTGTCACAGAGCTCTCCGAGCTCTCCGGGGTGCCCTGAGGCCTTGCTGTGCAATAATGGAGCCTTGTTCCTACCAGACCTGGCAATGCCCCAGTGGCACCTGTGTCCCATGAGGCCCCACTTGGTCAGACCAGTGCCTTGGGTTAACAACTGACCCTTGTTTCCTTGAGATTCCATTTGTGAAAAACACGTTCACCCTCCTGTGAAAATGTAAAAAGTTTAATAAAAGCCAGTGGGAGACCAGGACCGTGGAGCAAAGGTTATTATGGCCGGGTGCATCTTGGCACTCAGCCAGGAGCACCCTGTTCTCTTTGGGGATCCCCCTGAAATACCTTTTCCCTTACACCAGCCTGTTGCATATTCATAGACCCTCATGCATATCCATAAACTACTTCACATATTCCAGGAACTGTTCTACATGGCCCCTCCTTGGGTCTGCATTTTCAGAGCATGTGTGTTTCTTGGCTGTGGTTTTGGTTCCTTCTCTTTATCACCTCCAGTTTTTGGGCCTTGGTCCACTCTGCCTTCAGACAGGGAGTGCTGATAGTTGGCAGATCTGTGCAGGTGTCCTCATCCTGTGTGCATTGGATGTTATCCCATCCCAGCAGGCAGTTTAACACAAGCATGCTTCTCTCAGCTATTTCACTACAATGTCTAAGCTCAATTAACAACAGAAATAAAAACTATATCTTTAGAACAAAGTTACTTTAACATCACACATATAAAATCCATTTTAATATTTGCAAAAAGCCAATATTATAATATGTATCTATAACAGGGTGAAGGAGCCTTGGCCAAGGCTCTGGGTCTGGGGGACACGGGGACACTGCCGGAGGGTCCCTGACCCCCTGTCCCACCCCCATGGCCCCGGCCCCCCGTCCTCGTGTCAGGCTCTGGGGTCGATCTCGTGGAACATCCTCTGGGGGAGGCTGCGGGGCCAGGGCCGGGGGGACCCGGGGGGACAGGGGACCCTGCTGGGCACGAGCAGGGTTGGACTGCTCAGGGGGGGCTGTGAGGGGGGACAGGGCAGAGTGACCTCCCCAGTGACCTCACACAGCCCATGTGATGTCACACAGCCCCCTGTGATGTCACAGAGCACCTGTGATGTCACACAGCCATCTGTGATGTCACAAAGCCTCTGTGATGTCACACATCCATCTGTGATGTCACAGAGCCCCCGTGATGTCACAAAACCATCTGTGATGTCACACATCCATCTGTGATGTCACACACCCCCCCATGATGTCACATATCCATCTGTGATGTCACACAGAACCTGTGTTATCATACAGCTCCTTTGATGTCACAGAGCCCCTGTGACATCACACAGCACCTGTGATGTCACACAGCCATCTGTGATGTCACACAGCTCCTCTGTTATGACACACAGCCTCCATGTGATGTCATTCAGCTCCTATGTGATGTCACAGAGCAGCTTTGTGATGTCACAGTCACACTGTGATGTCACAGCCTTGTCTGCGATGTCACTGCCATCTCTGACATCACACAGCTGCTCTGTGATATCATACTCTATGTCACAACCCACATTCTGATGTCACAGAAGCACCTTTGATGATGTCACAACTAGATCTGTGATGTCACAACCCCTTCAGTGATGTCAGCCCACTCTGTGATGTCACACAGGCCCTTGCTGACATCCCAGCTGCTCTGTGCCTCTATGACACAGCCACAGAGGTGCTGCTGTGACACAGCCCCCTCAGGGACATCCCACAGCCCCTGCCAGTGCTGAGCCCCTGTGAGCTCTGTCTGTGCCCTGCTCGTGTCCCTGAGGTGCCCTGGCAGTGCCCCAGCCCTGCTGGGCTGTGCACAGGAGCTGCTCCTGCCCAGAGCTGTCTCTCTGCAGCGCTGCACTTGCCAGGAGCTGCCTCTGGGCCAGGAGCCCAGCCCAGCTCAGCAGCACAGACACAGCACAAGGACTTTAATGACCCTCTGGGGCTTTGTTCTGAGGACCTGAACATCAGTCCCTGAGAGGGAGCTGAAGAAACCTCTCCAGAACTCCAAGTAAGAATCCAACTCCAAAGTTTCTTGGACTTTTAATGGGTCCTAATGAGGGACACGACTGAGAAAGTGTCCCCAGGCCCAGGCAGAGCAGAGAACTGCAGGCACTGATGGCAGCTGGGGACAAAGAGAAGCCAAGTCTTGGTGTCCTGGGGCACAGCAGGGTCTGTGCAACCAAGGGCTGGGAGGAGACACCTTGTCCTGAGGCACTGGGGCCTCCTGGCACAGCCCCAGCCAGGCTGGGCACTGTCAGCCCCTTGTCCTGCCCTCAGCATCCCCCCCTAGCCCACATCCCAGTGGCCTCAAGGATCTGCTGGAAGGAGTCCCTGGGGAGCCTTGCTCAGCAATGGCCCTGGGGGCTCCTGAATGCTCCCAGGGACTGCAGGGTTTTCAAAGGACTTTGGGTTTGGCTTTTGCCTTGGAGTCTCTGAGAGGTGTGAGCAAGCATGGCCTCCAATTATCTGCTGTAATTAGTCCCTGGAGAGGCTTTGTCTGTAACAACACTCAGTGGGGCTCATTAATGCTTCAAGGTACTTCAGTTCTTTTAAGGTACTTGGTGTTTCCCTTTGGATACAGACTGTGTGAGAGGTTTGTGCAATCATGGCCTCCAATTATCTGCTTTAATTAGTCCCTGGAGAGGCTTTGTCTGTAACAACTCTCAGTGGGGCTCATTAATGCTTCAAGGTACTTCAGTTCTTTTAAGGTACTTGGTGTTTCCCTTTGGATACAGACTGTGTGAGAGGTTTGTGGAATCATGGCCCCAATTATCTGCTTTAATGAGTCCCTGGAGAGCTTTGTACTGACACTCAGTGGGGCTCAATAATGCTTTGAGACACTGAAGGTGTTTAAGGTACTTAAGGGATTTCCTTTCCACACTGAGTCTCTGAGAGGTTTTTGTTCAGTCCTGGCCACCAATTCCCTCATCCAAGGAGTCCATGAGGAGCCTGTGTTGGAGAGGGACCTCAGTGGGACCCATTCATGCCTCGAGACCCTTTGGGTGTTTCCTCTGACTTGGACTCCTGGAAAGGTTTGTGCAATCTCCTCTCAGGCCCTGAGGTTCAAGGGCTTAGCTCCGAATGCACAGTGAGGCTCATTAGGATCAAGCAAGTCCTGAAAAACCATGGCTCTGCCTTGATTTCCCTCTGCTCCAGTGCAGTTCATGAGGAGAGTTTCCTTTGACAGTTATGGAGAAATAATTCAAAGAGCTTCTAAGAAAAAATTGGATTCCTATTTTAAAGGGTGTCTTTTATGGCTGCTCTTATTACACAGGAGGTGATTGCAGCACTCAGTGACAGATATTGATGCAGGGTCTCTCCTAAGGAGGTCTGGCCTGCTCAGAGAAGCTGTGCCTTGAGGTCTGAGCCAGCGTGGACAACCTTGGTCCACATTCCCCAAGCCCATCGTGTCTCTCCTCACTCACATGGGACCTGCTTTGCTTGGAGAACTGGCTGCACACAGCCAAAGAGGAATTTTCCTTCTTTTATTTTTAAAGCAATCTAAAACCCCTGAGTTTCCCCACTGCAAACAGACATCCTCCTCAAGTGTGTGCCAAGCCCAAGGTGCCACCAAGAGCACTCCAGACCTGCCCTGGGCCAGCTGTGAGGGTGGATCATCATGCCAACAGGCAGTGGGCCATTGCAAGGGACTGTTGCCATGGTCACTGCAGTGACCCCACTGCTGGGTTTGGGTGCCATGGGCACCCCCATCAGTTCAGGTTTCCTTGGAAACCAGCCCAAGGAGCCATTTCTGCAGCCAGGTTCCATGGCCACGTGCCTGCAGAGCTGTTGCTGCCCTCGGCTGCCATGGCAACCCTCAGGACAAAGCGGTGCCAGGGCTGTTCCAGGTACAATTGCAGTGACACTCCTTGGTGCCACCAGGTGCCATGGCAATGGCCACGGGGACCCGTTCCTTAGTTTGGTGCCATGGCAACCAATGCCCGGACCTGTTGTGGTGGTTGGTGGCCACGGAAACCTGCCCTGGGCCCCTTGCTGGGGGCTGGTGTCACTGCCCAGAGCCAGAGGGGATCCCTGGCTGGGGGCTTGTGCCATGGCCACCTGCCCTGTGCCACGCTGGCCGCTCAGGCACCAGGAACCAGCAGCCAACGCCACTGCCAGGACCAAAGGCCAGGTCAGCCAGACAGAAAGGGGCAGTGCTGGGCACTGTTTCCATGGCAACCGTCCCTGGGGGTGACACCTGGCTCACCTGTCCTGGCAGTTGCCATGGAAAGCCCTGGCAGGGACTGAGGGCACAGACACTGGCACTGAGGCACTGCTGGGCCGGGTGCTGAGCACAGGGCTGAGCACGCAGAGATGGTTTTGTTCTTGCTGAGCTGCAGCAGAGCCAAGGCCTGTCCTGACCCTGGTCCAGCCACGCTGGGGAGGGGCTGGGGCTGCAGGGCAGCTGGGCAGGGGACACAGCCAGGACAGGGGACCCCAACTGAGCCCGGGGATACCCCAGACCATAGGACATCATGCTCAGTGTATGAAGGGGGGAACAAGGAGGAGGGGGGGAATTTTGGAGGGAGGGATTTTGCCTTGCCAGGGAACACTTAGGCAAGAGGGGGCCCTGTTTCACCAGTGGGCAGGGTCACTGCCAAAGACACAGACACCATCTTAAGGAATTGTGTCATTTATATCATGCACAGCTGCAAAGAATTACAAAAGGATAAGCTCAGCAAAGCACATCATCATTAGCAAAGAATTACAAAAGAAGCTCAGCAATCCATCCAGTCATTACTACCAAAGATTGCCTGCAGTGATTAAAGAAAGATCCACCAGCAGTTCCCATCAGGCTCTACCATCACCCAGATCCACACATCAGCTGGGGAAGCCAAGGACTGCAGAGCCACTCCCAGACACTGGGAATTCCTGCAGGTGCCTCCACCTCTGCAGGCAAGGAGGCTCCAAGCCTGCTGGGAGAGGACACAGCTTTTACACTGTTAAACAAACAAGCTGACATCACTGCTACTCTGGGAACATCTGGTTTCATTCTCCTCATTGCTTTCTCCCAAAGCCTGGCCAGGGCTCAAGGAGGAACCAGGGGAGTTGGCTTTGATCCTTCAGCCCCAAACAAGGCCAGGTGGGGGCCTGCTCTGGTTTCTAAATACAGAAAGATAAATCCATGTTTTATCAAGGAACACATACACTGATCATGTTGGTAATAATGCTTCCTTAAGGAGTGGATACAAATCTAACATTTGGTTGGAAGGTTCATCTAGAGGTGAACTTTGCCTCAGGGCCTCTTCAGGCCTTGGTACTTTGATCGGCCCTCAGACCTACAATGAACTACAACGCTCATAACAATTCTTTCAGTAACACAGTTTAGATTTCCATATCAGGCATAAAGGCATCTCCTCCTGTACTTCAATTAAGTGCTATTGGACATTTCCACAGGATCATTTGCTACTTCTGCTAATAATCCATTCAGTTTATTCATGGAAACTCCACAGGACAGGGCAGCACACATGGGGCACAGGATGAACCAGAATCTTTTGCTTGCTGAAAGCCAAGGCACTCCTTGGGGGGAAAATGTTCCCTGGGCCTCAACTCTTCCTCGTGGTTGTTGCTGAAGGACCCGAAATGGTGGCCCTGCAGCCAAGGGTGGTGTGACACTGACACCGAGCAGCTCCAGCACCCTGAGTTCTACTGACATTGGCAGGGATGGTAAAGCACAGAAATCCTCTCACACTGGGGCCTCTAGAACTAGAACAGGGTTGGGTTTCTCCTGGAGGGAAATCTTAGGGAATCCTGTCCAAGTGATCCTTGTATTCCTGTGTTTTCTTTAACTGTCCCTTCACTGACAGTGACAGGCAGAGACCAGGGACAGAGTTCTGGCCACCCCACAGGGTGGGCCCTCCAAGGGAACCCCATCCCTCCCAACTCCAGCTGAGAACATCCCCAGCAATTGGTGACATGCACTGCTTTGGCTACCCTGATCTTCACATTTTCATAACTAATCATTCCATTTTGATCACTAACCCCTTGATGAAACACTAGAGGTGTTTGTGCAGACAAAGATTCTGGCTGACCATCAAGGTACAACTTACAGACATCAGTAGTACTTTAGTGACACAGTTCTTCATTCTTTTTTCTCAGTCTCATTCGAGTTAGGAACAATAATTCTGTTGTCCATGGAGCTGGTGCCTTTTTAATTCCAGAATAATGCCCCAAGGCCCTTTGCTGTTCAGCTTTACCATGTTGTCTGTGCCTAACAAGGCTTGGGGGGCCCTTTCCCCTCTGGCTGGAAGGGGGCCGGGTCCCAGTCCTGGAGGGGCACCCAGGCTCCTGGATGGAATTCCTCTGGAAGTCCCTCAGGGTCACAGCAGCCTGCACATGGAGCCCCGTGGATCAGAGCATTTTCCAAAGGGGCCCTTGGGGCAAACAGGGAGATTTGCTCTGGCAGGATGAGTAAAACAATATCCTGTCAGATCTACTGGGTCTCACACAGAACACTTGGCTGCAGGGACACATTCCCATTGCTCCTGCCCAGGTTTCAGGACTCAGAGTTGTCTTTCCTAGGAGCTGTTCCTTCATCTGCCTCGGGAGGGCCTTTTGGCCTCCACACCCACACTCTGGCTCCATTATTAGGGCTGCTGGAGCCAAACCCTTTATCTCCACAAATGGTGGTGATTGGAGGTGGAGCTCCTTTTTTCACAACCTTTCTTAAAATTGCAATTTCAATTGTGCTACCCTGTCATGGGGTTGAATAATCCAAACTTGTTCACTATTGTTTAACAGAATTATTGCAATTTCTCCTTGATATTCTGCATCAATTCCACCTGCCATGACATGAACACTTTGCAAGGCCAAGCTCCAAGCGAGCAGTGACCAAAGCAAAGTGTCCTGGAGGAATCTCAATTCCTGTTTCAGTATTGATAGCTCTCATTTGCTTTGAATTTATCCTAATGAATTCCAGTGCATGAAGGCCCAGCCCTGCAGCCTTGGGCTGGCCCTGCCAGGGGCCATCCCAGCCAGAACAATTTCCCAGGCAGTCCAAGTCTCACTGCCCATGGCTGTATTTGCAAATTGGGTGCAGCCCTGCACAGCCAGGGGGTTTCCATTTCCCCAGTGGGCCATTGTTAAGGGCATGGAGCACATCTGGGAGATGGGCTCTCCATGGGCACAGGTTCCCATCTCCTCATTCTTTCAACTGCTCTTTTCACAACCCCTTCACCCGTTCAACCAATCCTGCAGCTTGCGGATAGTCTGGTACATGAAAAACCCTGCAGGCGTAACCACTGCATTTTTCACAGGAACAGACAAAGCACTCTGCATCACAGTATCAGCAAACCCTGTACAGATAGCCAATTTCATCCCTTCCTCCTTTTTTCATTGAATACAATCTCACAAAGTTAGTTGACCACTGACATTAGGGTTCTGGCCAATCCTGTTCTGTAGGGTATTTAGTGTTACATCCCTGAGAAGCCAAAGCTACCAAATTAGTAATGTCAGCACTATTTCACATCATTATTATTTTATATGTAGATATATATATTGGTATAGATATAGATAGATAAATATAGACATACATATATATATATATACACACACATTTTTATATTAAGTTCTTATTATCCTTTAAATATGCATATAGATATTTCTTATATAAATATTTCACTTGCACAAATGCATTTGTGCTCAAGATTAAAACCTTCTTCTGTTGCTCCATGTGGGAGCATTCCAACAATAATTGTTCCTTCTGAAGGTGCTGTTTCCAGTGAAGTCTTTAACAAATTCATCTCTGTCTGCCCAAACCCACAAGTTCTTTTCCTTTTCCATTTGCAGTTTTTGGATGCATTTGAAGACATCCAGGGGTGCAGCCTCTTTTCACCGACTGCCCCACTGCTCACATGGTGCTCCCACATCAGCCCACTCCAGAGCCAGGGAACTCCAGGGAAGGGCTTCCCATCTGGGAATTTCTGATGGGACTGATTCCTCACATTTACACTGAACAAGTGACATTTTGTTGTCATCTGGCCAGACTGTGCCAGTTCTGTTTTACCAGTGGGCAGGGTCAGCACCAAGGACACAGACTCCAGCTGAAGGAATCTGTGTCATTTCCTGCAGCTCAGAGCAGCAAAGAATCACAAAAGGAGCAGCTCAGCAATGCACCCAATCATCCTCACCAACGATTGCCTGCAGTCATTAACAAAGATCCAGCAGCATTTACCCTCAGCCTTTTCCATCCCCCAGATCCACACAGCAGCTGGGGGAAGCTGTCACAGCCCAGGGCTGCAGAGCCACTCCTGGGCACTGGGAATTCCTGCAGGTGCCTCCAGCCACAGGTGAGGCTCCAACCCCGTTGGGAGAGGGCCCAGCTCTGACAGTGCTGAATGAACAAAATGACAGCACTTCTAGTGCGGGAACATCTGGTTTCATGCTCCTCTTGGCTCCCTCCCAAAGCCTGGCCAGGGCCCCAGGGGGAACCAAGAGAGGTGACTTTGATCCCTCAGCCCCAAACAAGGCCAGATGTCAGATTTCATGGCCTTGTCTGGCTTCTAAACACAGAAAGGTCAATGCATGTTTCACTGAGGAGTGCCTACATCTATCACAGTGCTAATGACCATGCACATTTCATTAGGGAGCAGATACAAAGATAACCTTCAGGTGGAAGGTTCATCCAGAGGCACCTTTGGCTCAGGGCCTGCTGTCCAGGCCTTGGCACTTCAGGGATGTGGTTTAGTGCTGGGCTTGGCACTGCTGGGTGACCGACTGCACTGGTGAGCTCAGAGGTCTTTTCCAACTGAAAGGATTCTGGGATTCCATGATTATATCCACTGCATTCAGCTGGGTCTATTTTAGCAGCATGACTTTGCTCAGAAAGTTCCCTCTTGCCTGGCTCCTGTGGCCTGAGGCTTCAGCTCCTTCAGCTCCTGGTGCTGAGCTGCTCATGCTGAACGAGACGACTCGGAGAGACGAACACAGTCCATCCAATTCCTTCTGGGTCACAGAGAGGGGAGGCTGTGGAAACAGGAGCATTGTTTGCTGTGGCCTCCTCTCTGCCCTTCACGCCTTTCAGCGCTCTGAACCAGCCAAGAGCTTTCTCCAAGAGTGCAATGGAGCAGCTGTTCCTGCTCCTGGGTCTGGCTCTTCCCAGTCTCTGACCTTGCCTGGTTCTGTCCCTCTTGCTGTGCCCTCTGTTCCCCCAGGGCTCGCTGGCTGCTGCCCAGGACTGTGGGACTGGCACAGATCCAGTGCTGGAGACCCTCCTTTCTGTGCCCTTGGAGCTGCCTGGCCACAGCAGCCTTTTCCATCCGGAAGCTCCCCATGGACAGGGAGTCCCCAGCTCCATTCCCTGCACAACCTCCAGGAGCCCAGGGCTGCCATCTCAAGTCCCTGCTGGCATTGGGGGCTCCCAGGTGCCTCAGGCTGCTGTGACACCACTGCACACGGGAGGGAAGAGGGGCAGGGGCTGTGCTGAAAGTCAGCTCCATGTGCTGCTGCTGCTGCTGCTGCTGCTGTGGGGTCATTTGTGCAGCCCTGGCCCAGAGTCAGGGATCAGATCCAGGCCCTGCTGCTGCTCCCTCGGGATCAGCCCCAGTTTGGCTGTTGCTGTCAGGGCCAGCAGAAGCCCTGGCTGGAGCAGCAGGCGCTGACAGTGCCCCGAGCCCCGGGGCTGGAGGGGTCCCTGGGCTGGGGCTGGCAGGGAGCTGCCCCTTGTTCTCCCTCTGCCCCAAGCAAAGCTGGGCTGGGCACAAGTGGGGCAGCACAGCCAGCAGGGAGCCTGCCAGTCTCTTCCAGCCCTGTCTGCTCAGAGCTTGGCCCTTGGAGCCTCAGGTGGCCAAAGGCAGCTGCTGCTGGTCCCTCTGGGTGTGCCCGTGTTCAGCAGTGCTGCTCCATCAGTCTGTGCCCAGCAATGGGAAAAAGCCTCAGCCCTGCAGGGCCAGGAGCTGCCGGGCTCTGCCTGAGCAGCTCAGCACGCAGGAAGGGAGCTGCTCCACACGGGCACCAGCAGCAAAGGACATTTCTTTTGTAGGACATGTTTTCTATTGAAAGGAAAAAAAAGAAAAAGAAAAAAAATCTTGATAAATTGGAAAAGATAAGAATAAAATCAAAGTGTTAGTGAAAAAACATAACAGAATGTTAGTGAAAAAAACCAAACATAAATGTAAAGTTACATTCTTTGCATTAAGAGGTAAATTATCTACTTAAAAAGAGAGCTCAGTTATTTACATTGTAAATGTGCTGATGGCATGGATCCATCTTACTGAACTCAGCAGCCTTTTTTAAAATTGTGGGCTTTGTTTCCAACGTGGTTATTTGAAATTATGCTCAAAGCAAAAGGAAATTGCTTTGTGCCCTTCCAGCTCCAAGCAGGACTGGGAATGGAAAACTCTGTCAATCCCCAAATCCTTTAGAAGATGACCTTCCTCCTCACCCTGGTAATGAGCTGCACATTCCCTTTGAAACTGTCAGGGATTTCTTAAAGACACCAAGTCCCACTTACGGCTTTTTGCTCTGGTTGGGAAGTGCAGAAGGGCAATTCTCCATCCATCAGCTCCAGCCTGCACTGCCTCAGGAACACGGCCCACTCGCCAGCTTTGGCCCACTCGTGGCATCTCTAGAGGAAAAAAGTGCAATTGCACAATTCCAGCCAATAAAGAAGGAAGAACGGGACAGACAAAACACCCTGTGCAGATCCTGGGGTTTAGATGGGACTGTGGAGAGTCTGGGCCCTTGCCAATTGGATGTGTGTCCCCAGCTGCAATCTCTGGGCCTGCAGGAGAGTCTAACTCACCTGCCAAAGCAGAAAGCTCAGGCGCTGTGCTCAGAACGGGCCCGTCTGATGCAAAGCTGTCAGAGCAATGTGAGGGCAGAGCCAGCCCAGCTGAGCCCAGGGCTGAGCCAGCAGAGCCTTGGCAGAGCCCAGAGCAGCCTCAGCACCCGCAGAGCCCGGCTGCAAGGAGAGAAAGCAGAAACTGCCCGTCAGCTGAGGGCTCCTGTCCCCTTGTGCCAAGGCCTGCGGTGCCCAGGCCATGCTGGCTGTGCCCAGAGCTGTGCCCAGAGCTGCCCATCCCTGCTGCCTTTGGCAGCAGAGCAGGAGGGCAGGACATGTGCCCAGCCTGCAGCCAGCCACAGCACATCCAGCCCTCAGCAGCTGCCCAGAGCAGGATGCTCCTGTGCTCGCTGCCATCTCCCAAAAGTTCTGATCCCACTCTGCCAAGCAGACAGGGACCCACCTCACGCCATCCACGGCTGGAAGAAAAGCTGCTCCCAAACCATGTCCTCAGCCTTCTCCAAGGGCACAGCCCATCCACGCCACAGCTCCTTCAAAGCACTTCCCATCCAGACTGGACCACCCAGAATGCTTCCTCTGGAAAAAGAAACAACACATTATTGAAAAGAGATTGGAGACAAAAAGGGAAAACAAGAAAAAAGGGAAAAACTCTTATCTCTGTCAGGGCCTTGAGGAAGGCCCAACCCCTACACGCTAGGGAAAAACCCAGCCTTGGGGAGGGAAGCCCACACTTTCTCTCTTCCCCCCTGCACTGCCCCCCAAAATCACGGGGATCCCAAAGCAAACAAGGGCAGTGGAGCAGCCCAAGCCCTTCCTTGCCTGCAAAGCAAAGCAGCTGGGCACAGGTTCTGGAGTCCCACCTCTGCTCCCACCATGAGGTTTGTTTGTGTCGGGCTGGCTGCCCCAGCCCCAGCCCAGGCCACGGTGGGTGCTGGGACTGTTGGCAGGGCCAGGAGCCCACTCCCATTTTGTACCCACCCCAGCCCATCCCCCCAGCCCTGCCAAAAAGCAGCTGGGCAGCCGACTGAAGAATGAGTTGCATCTGCCCCAGCAAAGGGGGAACCTCTGCTTCCCTGCAAGGCTGGGCAATGCCCAAATCTGGGAGCATTTCCCCAGCTCTGGACTCATCTGCAAATTCCCTGTGGACTTTGGCTTTGTTAAGAAGGTGCCAGAATCAAAGTCCATCACCTTCAGCCACCGGTGGCCAGGTGGAGGAAGAGCTTGTCATCCTTGATGTCATCCTCACTGTCTCCAGCAGTAGCAGCAGCAGCAACATCCCCACCTGGTACAGCTTCTCCAGGGGCTCCTTCTCCTTCCCTGCGGTGAGACCAGGCTCTCAGGGCTCTGCCCAGGGCCCCAGCTGTCAGGGAACCAGGACAAGCAAAACCAGCCTGGATGGCGGCCACCAATGCTGGGCAGAGCAGCTCAGCTCCAGCACAAGGGCTGCGTGTTCCCCTCCCATGACACCTGGGCAGTGACACAGGCAGCACAAAAAGGACTGGGTTCCTTTGCTTCTGATTGCCAAGGCGTGTGTGGAGCTGGAACTTACCAGGGCCTGGGATCAAAGTGTGCCTGGGGCTCTCTCCCTTCTTCTATGGCAGAGGAATATCCTGCACCCAAGGATCACAGAACAGGTCTTCTAATGTGGGTCTGTTCAAGAAGTGCACGGATAAACACCACCTGATCAGATCTTTGCACTCTGGGGAGAGAAAGCAGAAACTGCCGCTCAGCTAGAGAAGGCTCCTGTCTGCTTTGCCCCACTATTCCCATGCCCAGGCAATTCTGGATGCGCTCAGAGCTGGGCCTCAACTTTCCGATCAATTCCCTGTTCTGGAGGAGAGCAGGACATGTGCCACCTCCTCAGCAGCTGCCAGAGCAGGATGCTCACGAGCCCGCTGCTGGCTCCCAGCACTGGTATTCCCCCCGTGCCCAGAGAAGAGGATCCACCTTGAGAGAGCCCTTGTGGCAGTGAGAGCTGGCCCCAGCAGATGTTCCAGCCCGTCCTGAAAGGGTGCTCCCCACAGACCATCTGGTGCAGCAGGATGCCCAGGGACCAGATCGTTGCTGCCCCGCCGTGGTACCAGCCATAGTGGTTCCATTCTGGGGGGCTGTATGACGGTGTTCCTATGGAATACAGATGGAGTTCAGCAGGGGGATGCTGCTGCTCCCACAGCCTGGCCCCAGCATCCCTGGGCGTGTGGGGGCTGTATCAGTGGCACACAGGGTGACCACTGCCCTCTCGCCAGCACCTGGGACTTGTGCACAAACTCAGGCTTGCAAAAGAAGCCACTGGTGTTGGAAGAGGACAGCCCTGGCTAGGCCTGACCATGACATGCAAAGGGAAAACCCCTCTGTGCCGGGGAAAAAACATTCCCTTATCCTCCCTGTTTGCATTGCCCCTAAAATATTATGAAGCCAAAGCAAACAGGGCGAGTGGAGCAGTCCAAGCCCTTCCTCTCGCCTGCACAACAAACTGGCTGGGGCACAGGTTCTGGCCACCCCTCTCTGCTACCCCCACCCACGGGGGTTTTTGTCGGGCTGGCTGCCCCAGCCCGGCCCCCATCCTGGGAAGAGTGGCTGGCAAAGGCTGCCAGCAGGGCTGGAAGATGGCTCCCCACCCAGCCCCCCTCTAAAGCAACTAAGCTGAACACTCCGTCCCCTGACTGGCAGCAAAAGGGAGAATCCCCGCTGCCACAGCCAGCTTGGCCTGGGAGATGCTGGACCGTGAGATGACAGCACCGGGAGCACACCCCTGTGGAGGCTCACCTGCAAAGTGCGTGTAGGCTGTGTCTTGCAGGTAGGTGCCACAGCCAAAGTCAATCAGTTTGGCCTGCCTGGTGGCCAGGTCAACCAGGATGTTCTCTGGTTTTATGTCCCTGTGCAGGACCCTGCAGCTGGTGCAGTGCCGCACGGCCTCCAGCACCTGGCGGAACAGCTCCCGCGCCACCTCCTCGGACAGGAACCGCCGTGCCCGAATGAAATGCCGCAGGTCCTGACACCGCTCTGGCCACTCCAGCACCATCACGATGTAGTTGGGGAGCTCGAGCCACTCCAGCAGCTGCACCACGCCGGGGAAGCCGGTGGACACCTTGCCCAGCAGCACGATCTCCAGCGGTGCGCTGGTGCCGTCGGGCTGCGGGAGGAGCACGATGCCGTCAGTGGGGGCCGATGCAGTGCCAGGCCTGGGGAAGCCCTCACCCAGCCCGGGATGCTCTGCGCCCTGCGCTGGCCCCACGCCCGCTCCCCCTCGAGCCGTCCTGACGGCTTCCACCCTGCCGGACCTCGGCTCATCCCCGCCCGGCAGCCCCGGCTTCTGCCGCTGGCCCCGCTCACTCACCAGCTCGCCCCAGTGCCGGACGCGGTTCCGTGGCACCCTTTTGATGGCCATCTGCAAGCCAAGGGGAAGAGCGGGCTGAGCTCGCCGCCCGCCCTGCCCAGGCACAGCCCCATCCTCCTCCTCCTCCGCCCCCTCCTCCTGCGCCCGCCGCCGGCCCCGCCGCTCACCGGGGCGCCGTCCGAGAGCCGCGTGGCCGCGAAGACGCTGCCGAAGCCGCCGCGCCCCAGCAGCGAACCCAGCCGGTACCGCTCCTGCAGGGCCTCCTGCGCCTTCCCTGCGGGCGGGACGCGGCTGTCAGCGCTCGGCCCGGGGCCAGCAACAGCCCCCGAGCGCCCCTCACCCGCCCCGGGCCGGCCATCCCCGGGCGTTCGCTCTTGGGAACGCGACACGGGAGGCTCGGGGCCGGCGGCTGCGCTGCCGAGCGGCGGAGCTCGGGCCGGGGAAGCCGCAGCGGAGGCGGCGGGAGCGGCCGCGCCGCTTGTGTCCTCTGCGGGCCCCGGGAGGGGTTGGGGTCGGAGATGGACCCTGCGTCGGGCCCGGCGTCGGGGCCGGGGCCGGGCTCGGGTCAGGCGGAGACAAAGGGCGGCGATGCCGCCCGAGCCCCAGGCACTGATGCCCGCCCAGCAGCGCCACAGCCAGTACGGCCAGAGCCGGGCGGAGGCGAGACTGCGGCGGGACGCCCGGGGACGGGAATGGGGACGGGGAAGGGGATGGGGACGGGGACGGGGCAGCCCCGCCCTGGGCCGGGGGCGGGCCGGGGGCATGGCCGGGCCCGGCAAGGGGAGAGAGGGAGGCGGGGAGAGGAGAGGAACGCCGGGAAACGGGCCCCGAGAGAAGAGTGCCTGAGGGCGGGAAAGGGAGAGAAAGAGAAAAAGAGTATAGAGGCTTCTCTTTTTTCTTGCTGCCGCTGCTACTGCCGCCGCTGTCGCTGCCGCCGCTGCAACTGAAGCCCCGGTGCCGTTCGTCCCCGTGTCTGTTCCCCGCTCGCCCCACGAGCCCCACGGCCGAGCCCCGCGCACCCCGGGGACAGCCCCTTCGTCTGTCCGAACACGGGAACTTTGCAGTGTTGAGCCCAGATGCAGAGCCCTGACTCCTGCACGCTGGCAGAGCAATCCCGTCGCTTGCTGCTGGCCATTGTCCTTGCTGAGGGTCAACCACTGTCGGGGCACCTTCCCTTGGTGCAGGATTCTTACCTGACCCCAGCACTGCACTTCCATCTCCAGTGTTGCTTTCCAGTAAAAACAGGGCAAGGAAAAGTGTGTGTGGCTCATGGTATTTTAGAGTGCCTAAATCTTGCTAAGTCACCAATCTTGTAGGTGAGTTGCATCTACAATTACTGGGATGGAGAAGTAGTGCAACATGGAGAAGGGGAGCATAGAAATAAATAGAGGAAAATGTCCTGGATTGTGTCTTTTGTTTTCATGTCTCTTCTGGAAAGCTGTTTCAGTTTTCCAGGAATCTTCTCCTGTCTGTTCTTTTCAAGAACCTCTTGAGGAGAACAAGGTTGAACTTCTGCAGCCACCAGCTGCCACTTCTCTTGGCTTTCCACACTGCACTGTGTGTGCAGCACCAGATCTTGATGTTGCTGGAGCCAGAACCTGGAAATTTCCAAATTTTGTCTTTCTCTGCCAGAAAATCACTGGACTTGGGCTGTGGCAGCACCAGGAAGTTTTCAGATCTGGGCGCTGGCGCTGCCAGCAAACACCAGATCTCGGTCGTGTCGTTGCCAGTGGCAGAAATCTGCTGGATTTGGGCTCTGCTGGCATTGGGAAATTTCCAAATCGGGGTACTGGTGCAGCAAACACAAGATGTGGGAGGTCCCAGAGCCAGTAGCAGGAAGTTGCCGGGTTTTGGATTTCTGTGCCAGCAAATTGCTGCACTTGGGCTGTGCCACAATAAGAACATTTCTAGATCTGGGCACTGGCAGTGCCAGAAAACACCCCATTCCAGTCTCCAGGCTCCAGGAAGGACTGGATCTGGACCCTTTCCTTCCTTCTTTCCTTCCTTCCTTCCTGGAGTCCTGCTGGCAGCAAACACCAGATTGGGCACTGCTGGCAAGGGGAAATTGCCAGGTTTTAGCTTTCTTTGCCAGCAAATTGCTGGACATGGGTGGTGCTGGAACAGGGAAATTTCCAGATCTGGGCACTGGTGGTGCCAGCAAACATCAGTGAAATCCTCTGGTCCTTGTCCAGACCCTTGACCAGTGGTTGCCCTGAGAACCGGCTCTGGACACTTTACAGAGAGAGACTGCTTTCATCTGGGTGTCTGGAAATAGAACTTTAATGAAGGCAAACACAACAAACAGGATGGCGTGCACAGTTCAGAGAGTGAAGCAGAAAAAAGCCTGGGTCCAGGGTCTAGCAGGGATATTTATACATTTATTTATGGGGAGGGGTTAAGGTGGGATCTGAGGGAAGGATCCAAGAGGAAGGAACGATTAAGAATATTATAATTTTTGCAGTAAAAAGTAACCAGTGGTAGCAAAGAGAACTCAGAACTTTCTAGTAACAATCTGCATAACTGAACAAGACGATTATGGGCAGGAGCTCCTGCTGACCCTAATTAAAGAGGGTTTTCCCACGGCCTTTAGCCGAGGCCTCCTTCTTCTTTTAAACCAGCCCAAACACACACCTGGTCTGGGCTGTGCCAGGTTTTGGCTTTCTTTGCCAGAAAATTGCTGCATTTGGGTTGTGCTGGCACTGAGAAATTGCCAGATCTGGGCACTGGCAGTGCCAACGCACACCAGATCTGGGCGGGGACTGTGCCGCCACTGGGAAATTGCCAAATGTTACCGTTCTGTGCCAGCAAATTGCTGGAATTACACTGTACAGGCATCTTAAATATTCCTGATTGGGACACTGGCAGTGTCAGCAAACATGAGATCGGGTTGCTGTAGGTACCAGGTATTTGCTTGGTTTTGGCTTTCTGCGCCAGCAAATTGCTGCACTTGGGCTGTGCTGGCACCCAGAAATCTCTGGATCTGGGCACTGGCAGTGCTGGGAAACCCCAGATCTAGGCAGTGGCAGTCCTGGCACCAGGAAATTGCTGTGTTTTATCTTTCTTTTCCAAAAACTTGCTGCACTTGGGCTGTGCTGGAACCAGGAAATGTCCGGATCTGGGCACAGGCAGTGGCAGCCAACACCAGATCTGGGTGGTGCTAGTGGTAGCACCAGGAAGCTGCCAGGTTTTGGCTTTCTTTGCCAGAAAATTGCTGCATTTGGGTTGTTCCAGCACTGGGAAATTGCCAGATCTAGGCACTGGCGGTGCCAACTAACAGCAGATCTGGGCAATGCCAGTGCTGAAAATTGCTGGGTTTTGGCTTTCTGTGCCAGCAACCTGCTTGACTTGGGCTGTGCTGCCACTGGGAAACTGCTGGATCTGAGCACTGGCGGTGCCAGCAAACACCAGATCTGGGTGGGACCAGACCCAGTAATGCTGGACATGAATTTGTAGAGAATTTTTAAGGTTTGACAGAAGGTTTATATAGTATGTCTACAAGGAGGTTTACAAGAAGGTTTATATAGTACGTACAAGTACCAGGAATTCTGATTCCTGTGCCAGCACATTGCTGCAATTGGGCTGTGCCAGAATAGGGAAATATCCAGATCTGGGAACAGGCAGTGCCAGCAAACAGCACATTTCAGGAAGGACTGGATCTGGACCCCTTCCTCTTTTCCTTCCTTCCTTCCTCCCTTCCTCCCTCCCACTCTACAGGCTGGGGACAGACTGTCTGGACAGCAGCCAGGCAGAGAGAGACCTGCAGGGACTGATGGACAGCAGGCTGGACATGAGGCAACAGTGTGCCTAGGTGGCCAAGAAGGCCAGTGGCTCCTGGCCTGGATCAGGAATGGTGTGGCCAGCAGGAGCAGGGCAGTGATTCTTCCCCTGTGCTCAGCACTGCTTGGGCAGCGCCTTGAGTGCTGTGTCCAGTTCTGGCCCCCAATTTAGGAAGGACATGGAGGGGCTGGAGTGTGTCCAGAGAAGGGCAACAAGGCTGGGGAGGGGTCTGGAGCACAAGTCCTGTTCAGAGTGGCTGAGGGAGCTGGGGTTGTTTATCCTGGAGAAGAGGAGGCTCAGGGGAGACAAGGCGATGTCAGGGCACAGCTTAGGCCTGATGATCTCCATGGCCTGTTCCACCCTTGCTGATTCTGGGATTCTCTGAAAGCACCCTTGGAGCAGTTGCAGGATGAGCCCTGGGCCTCCTCTTCAGAAGCTCCAGCAGCCCAGGTCCCTCAGCTTCTCCTGCCAGGCCCAAAGCCCATCCTGTCAGTCCTGCAGAGCCTCTGCAGCTCCTCCTCATTGCCCAGAAAAGGGAGCCCCAGAGCCAGACACAGCAGCCCAGATGTGCCCCCCTGGCCTGTGGTGCCTCTGGCAAGGGAGAAGCAGGAGGCACTGCAGGAGCCTGCAGACATTTCCTGCAGCACTTGTAGGATGATCCTGCTCCCCAAGGGATATTCCCATGGTGCCAAGTCAGGAACTGCAATGGGGAGTGGGGCCAGAGAGGGAAGGGCAAACAGGGATGGGCTGTTTGCAGGGGAGGGAACAGGGGTGGGCAAGAGGAAGAAATTTGTAGCAGGAAGAGTAAGGAAAGCAAAAGTGAAGCCAAGGAAATGCTCAGGGCATTTTGGGGGTGTCTGCCAGGCAGCCCTGGCTCTGAGCAACAGCGTCTGCAGTGGGACAGAAAACTCCCAGCTGATGGGAACAAACTTTCTGGCTGACTGCAGAGGCCAGGACAAAGCTGAGGGGTTTCCCTGGTGTCCCCCAGCCCTTGCTGGCCCCAGGGGCTGATGGCATTTGTGCTCCCTCAGGTTCATGTCCCCACACCAACAGCATGGGGGTGCTCCCCCTGTTCTGTGTAATGCAAACTGGCTCCTGAGCCAGTGCTGCCGTGTCTGTGCCTGCAAGGATGGGGCACCTTTGTGAGCTGGGGGAGAGGCCAGGGCTGCAGAGGGGGGATGTTGTTGGCAGCTCCATGAGGATGCTCTGGGACGCTGCCCTGGGCTGTCCAGAGCACTGGGGATGGATCAGCCCCTGCTCTTCTGCTCCTTCCCGTCTCCCCCAGGGCCCTTGCAGAGCACCAGCCATGCTGTTTGCCCCCAGCCTGCCCACGGCCACCCTGGGGCTGCTCACGGGGGTTTTCTGTGCTGAGCATTGTGCCTGGCCGTGTTCTTGAGAGAGCCTGGGCAAGGAGCCTGGAGCCCCCAGGGCCTGGCCTGAGGCGTCAGCGCTGCCCCAGCAGTGCCCATGGCCTGTCCCTGCTGCAGCCCTGGCACTGCCACCCCCAGGGCTGTGCCCGGCCCCGAGAGCACTCAGGCCCTACAGCAACACCAGGGCCACCAGGGCAGCGGGGCAGGGCCACGGGAGCAGCACTGGCAACACCAAGTGCTGCTGCTGCTGGGCACAGCTGCTGTGCCAGCACTGATCTGCCCCAGCTCTGTACACAGACATTGCTGCTGCAGCTCCAGAGAAGGCAACACAAGGGCATCTCTGCAGAAAACTTTGCTGGGACATCTTTTAGTTTATTTGTAACCACTGAGATTGCAGCCCCTCATTGACACAGCCTGTGGTCACAAGGAACGTGGAAAGAAAGAAAATGAGAAATGGCAGAAACAATTACATTTATTTTTGGACAATATTAATAAAAGTAATACAACAGAAAAAACCCCAGGACCTAACCAAAGTGAATATCAAATATCACTTTTATTACAAGTGATTTGCAGAAATTCGACAGCAGTTTAATGTCCTTGAAACCATCCAGTTTTTAGTTTCCACACTACAGCCTTGAGCTCCTGGTTCCTCAGGCTGTAGATGAGGGGGTTCAGGGCTGGAGGCACCACCAAGTACAGAACTGACAGGGCCAGATCCGGGGATGGGGAGGACATGGAGGGTGGCTTCAGGTGAGCAAATGTGCCAGTGCTGATGTACAGAGAGACCACAGCCAGGTGAGGGAGGCAGGTGGAAAAGGCTTTGTGCTGTCCCTGCTCAGAGGGGATCCTCAGCACAGCTCTGAAGATCTGCACATAGGAGAAAATAATGAACACAAAACAACCAAATCCTAAACAGCCACTAACTGCAATGAGCCCAAGTTCCCTGAGGTTGTACAAAGAGCAGGAGAGCTTGAGGATCTGTGGAATTTCACAGAAGAACTGGCCCAGGACATTGCCATGGCACAGGGGCAGGGAAAATGTATTGGCCGTGTGCAGCAGAGCATTGAGAAAGGCACTGGCCCAGGCAGCTGCTGCCATGTGGGCACAAGCTCTGCTGCCCAGGAGGGTCCCGTGGTGCAGGGGTTTGCAGATGGACACGTAGCGGTCATAGCACATGATGGTCAGGAGGGAAAGCTCTGCTGAGATGAAGAACATAAAGAAAAGAGCTGAGCAGCACATCCTTTGTAGGAGATGTTCCTGGTGTACTAGAGGGAATTGTGCATGGCTTTGGGCACAGTGGTGCAGATGGAGCCCAGGTCAGTGAGGGCCAGGTTGAGCAGGAAGAAGAACATGGGCGTGTGCAGGTGGTGGCCGCAGGCTACGGCGCTGATGATGAGGCCGTTGCCCAGGAGGGCAGCCAGGGAGATGCCCAGCAAGAGGCAGAAGTGCAGGAGCTGCAGCTGATGTGTATCTGCCAATGCCAGCAAGAGGAAGTGGCTGATGGAGCTGCTGTTGGACATTTACGGTGCCTTGACATGGGGATCTGTATAAAAAGGAATCATGGAATAGCTGGGCTTGGAGAAGATTTTAAATATCCCAGCAAAGCTGGGGACAACTTTACCCCCACTGCCTGCCCAGGGCTCTCCTGCCTGGAGCTGTCCCTGCCAGCAGCTGCTTCCCTGTGCCCAGGGCTGGGCCCTGCCAGTGCTGCCAGAGCCCAGCCCAGCCCTGGGGGCTCAGCTCTGTCCTGCAGACCCCTCCCAGCTCTGGCACTGCCCAAGGGCAGCTCTGGCTCTGCAGGCTCTGATAGCAAAGTCAGATCTACCATGAGGAGGCTGGAAAAGCAACACTGATACTGCCTCTAAGGGGCCCTGTGCTGATTTCTGTGTCACTGCCTCATTTATTCAGATCTGCGATTTTTTTTATTTTCAACCTGAACTGAGAGATAAATATCTTTGGGCAATTTCCCATCCAGGCAACCCAGAGCAGTAGATAAATAAAGCAGGATTTTCCCTTTTATGCAGCCTCTCCCTTGCTGTGCTCCCTGTATAATCTACATGGAAATGTTCTGCAGTTAAATGCCATGATGGGAGCAGTCCTGACCAATGCAGCATCCTCCCCACAGATGGAGAAGCCTTACCAGCTGTATCTTCCCACCCAGATCTTGTCCCCCAGTGCTGGGAGCAGCTCCCGGGCTAGCTGAGAGCTGTCCCTGGCAGGCAGCAGAGTCCCTGCCCCAGCACAGCGCCCTGGGCTGCAGGACCCTGCTCTGCAGGACAGCCCTGGGCACCCCTGGCTGCTCTGCACAAGAGAGAATCAGAGAATGTACTCACAGAGTCTGCAGGCATTGGGATGTTGCAGCTTTAGGAGATGGCTCCAGGAGCTGCAGCTGCATTGTCCTGCAGCCAGAGGTTCCTGTGCCAAGGGCTGGCAGTGATTGTGCCCCAGGCACTTCTCAGCACCTTCCCAGCCCTGACTGATTGAAGCTCTCTGTGCCTCTGTGCTGTGCCCGGGGTGGCTGCAGGCAGTGCCCCAGCCCTGCTGGGCTGGGAGAAAAGCTTCTCATCAAGAGAAATGTGCTTTTGAAGCTTTTCTTGGTTACCAGGAGCTGCCTCTGTGCCAGGAGCCCAGCCCAGCTCAGAAGCACAGACACAGCACAAGGACTTTAATGACCCTCTGGGGCTTTGTGCTCAGGCCCTGAACATCAGTACTTGAGAGGGAGCTGAAGAAACCTCTCCAGAACTCCAAGTAAGAATCCAACTCCAAAGTTTCTTGGACTTTTAATGGGTCCCAATGAGGGACACGACTGAGAAAGTGTCCCCAGGCCCCAGGCAGAGCAGAGAACTGCAGGCACTGATGACAGCTGGGGACAAAGAGAAGCCAAGTCTTGGTGCCCTGGGGCACAGCAGGGTCTGTGCCACCAAGGGCTGGGAGGAGACACCTTGTCCTGAGGCACTGGGGCCTCCTGGCACAGCCCCAGCCAGGCTGGGCACTGTCAGCCCCTTGTCCTGCCCTCAGCATCCCCCCCTAGCCCACATCCCAGTGGCCTCAAGGATCTGCTGGAAGGAGTCCCTGGGGAGCCTTGCTCAGCAATGGCCCTGGGGGCTCCTGAATGCTCCCAGGGACTGCAGGGTTTTCAAAGGACTTTGGGTTTGGCTTTTGCCTTGGAGTCTCTGAGAGGTGTGAGCAAGCATGGCCTCCAATTATCTGCTGTAATTAGTCCCTGGAGAGGCTTTGTCTGTAACAACACTCAGTGGGGCTCATTAATGCTTCAAGGTACTTCAGTTCTTTTAAGGTACTTGGTGTTTCCCTTTGGATACAGACTGTGTGAGAGGTTTGTGGAATCATGGCCCCAATTATCTGCTTTAATTAGTCCCTGGAGAGCTTTGTACTGACACTCAGTGGGGCTCATTAAGGCTTTGAGATACTCAAGGTGTTTAAGGTACTTTGGATTTTCCTTTCCACACTGAGTCTCTGAGAGGTTTTTGTTCAGTCCTGGCCTCAAATTCTCTCATCCAAGGAGCCCATGAGGAGCCTGTGTTGGAGAGGGACCTCAGTGGGACCCATTCATGCCTCGAGACACTTTGGGTGTTTCCTCTGACTTGGACTCCTGGAAAGGTTTGTGCAATCTCCTCTCAGGCCCTGAGGTTCAAGGGCTCAGCTCCAAAGGCACAGTGAGGCTCATTAGGATCAAACAAGTCCTGACAAACCATGGCTCTGCCTTGATTTCCTTCTGCTCTTGTGCAGTTCATCAGGAAAGTTTCTGTACTGGTTTTGGTTCACCAATTTGAGGTTTCTTGGTCAGTGCATCAATTAGTGTGGTGGATTCAGAGCTGGCTAATTACCAGTGCACTCACTGGAATATACTTACTCATTTCCTGTTGTGAGATAGGATTAGGACAAAGGCCAAGCAGGCTCAAAACTTTAAAAGGATATAAAGAAAATGTTATTACAGTAGCTAAAAGAAAGAGCAATAAGAATCAGAACCAAACTTTCAGAACACTTCTCCTCTCCCTACAACCTTTTCTTTCTTACTGACAATGCAAGGAGACAAAACCTAAAATTTTCAGTCAGTTTACCACCTCTACAATATTCTATTTTTCAGTTCACTTAAGGAGAGAAGTTCCTCTTGTAAATGTTGTGGAGACTTCTCCACAAGAAAACTGTTCTCTCATGGCTTTTAATTTCCATGAATAGCAGCCACCTGGAAAAATTTGTCAAGTCCCTCCCATTTTTCACATCTTTTCCCAAAGCTGTTTATGTGCCATGTCAGCTTGTGGGGTATTAGTTTAAAGATGAGCTGTTTAAGAACAAAGGTTCTCTTCATCTATTTCTGAAATCATTTTCATCTCTGGGAACAGAGGTCTACTTGTCTCCCTGAGGGCACAGGGTCCCCTCACTCTGCTCTTTTCTCTGTACAAACTTCTCATGGGATCACAGCTACTTCAACATTTGCTTACTTTAGCATGGAGGCCTTTGCTGAACAAGTCATCTCCCCATACTTTTCATGCATCATAGGGAAAAAGAGAGTCTGATGCATCAATTACATCCTTCCCCGTAGCTTTACAAGAGGAATCCAGCCCCAAGATCAAGGCACCTCCTCATCCCTCCCATCTGGAACTCAACTTCCTCTTCACGGACCTCGGTGTGTTCACATTGCCCCTCTCTGTGCCTGCACTTTGTCCTTTTCTCTCACTCGAGGGAGGATGGAAGCACTGACAGAGTTCATATCTCACCCGGGGCCTGCAGATGGT
This sequence comes from Haemorhous mexicanus, assembly GCF_027477595.1. Taxonomy (NCBI): domain Eukaryota; kingdom Metazoa; phylum Chordata; class Aves; order Passeriformes; family Fringillidae; genus Haemorhous; species Haemorhous mexicanus. The sequence goes on along the minus strand of NC_082356.1, from coordinate 12,782,519 downwards.
TCCGTGACCCCGGCCTCGGTCCTTGTGGCTGGAGCTGTTTTACCATGGAGGTTTCTGCAGTGGCTGCGCTGGGGCTGTGTCAGGATGGGCTGCGCTGGGGCAGGGCCAGGATCTCAGCAGCCAGGCCAGAACACAGCAGCAGCACGGCCGGGGGCCGATGGCTTCTCCTCCCCCTGCCCGGGGGTTGCGGGTGAACCCCAACGGTGGCAGAACCTTGGCCGAGCCGGCCCGGCCCGGGGCTGCTCCTGGGGCCCGGCGGATCCTGGCTCGGCCCGGGCTGGCGGCGGGGCAGGGCTCAGCAGTGCCCAGATGTTGGAACTGCAGCCATGGCCCGGCCCGGCCTCGGCCCCGGCCCCGTGGCCTCCTCTGCCCTGCCCGGCAGCCGATGGGGCCTGGCGGGGTCCCTGGGAAGGGGCCCGGCCCCACGGCAGGAGCCGCCTGGGCTGCCCTGGCTGAGACGGGGCTGGGTCAGCCTTGTTACCTCTGTGATAGCCAGAAGGGAAAGAGACCCTCCCAGGCTTTTTCATCTTTAACGCGTGTCTTCACAGGGCTGTGTACAGTTTCCTTAGTGGTTTAACAGATTGTCAATTCTCAAAGCTAATTACTGATTGGTTTTTTTTTTCATTGGAGGAAAGTGCTTCTCTTAGAATATCAGTTCAGTGAAGCAAAACCACCAAACAGCACAGAGCACAGAGTTCCATTGTCCATATATAGTGGTCACGTGCCCGATGGTATGAGTAAAAAAGGGTTACCCATTTTTTTAAAAAAGGTTGTAGAAATACAAGTTTAACCAGCAGTGGCAGAGGAGAGTTCTTTGTTAGCTTCATGTTGTAATGACCTATAGAGAGTAGGTCGTTACCTCAGTATTGTTATAATTCCCCTTTTTGTATCAGTACCATCCTGCCTGGGCCAGGTGGATGGCCCTTCTCAGCCAGTGAAAGGAGGGGACAATGGCGGACATGCAAAGTAACCTCAGACTCAGCATGCCATGGGAAGGACCCCCAACACACTTACCGAAAAAAACCTCAAAAGCGACGAGCCAATACAGAATTAGGAGATCAAAGTGATGTCTCAACATGAGGACAAAGGTCCAGAGCCTGCAGAGACACTGAGAACCTTTGTTGCCCCTAGCCCCAGACTAAAGGACCTTGGCTAGAGCCAGTACCCTAGACAGAAAACCCAAAAAGCAGAATTACGGGAATATCCCCACTGCTTTTGTGAGGACAGGACCCCCAGCTCTGCCCCCTAGTCGATGAAGCTGCATTTTCCTCCTCCTCCGAGCCACTCCTGGGAGCGACAAAGGTGTGACCGCAGACCCGTCTTACCTCCCAACCTCAGCTGATCGCTTTTAATAAAGGCATTGAAAAGGAGAAAGATCGCCTGCCCTATTTATTTCAGTGCTGGTCTCTCCCTGCTGGATGCTGTGGATGAACTCACGAACGAGCTGTAGGAGAAGGGCAAGAAGCCAGGGATGTTTCATGGACTGCTCCACACACGGTGCTCGGCTGAGCAGAGACAGCAGGCCCAGCCCAGCTGAGGATGGCTGCAGGTACCTGAGCTGTGCTGCGGAAGCGGCCACAGCTGGATTCCTGCTCTCGCGTGCGCTCCACGGCTGCATCTGGCAAAGAGCAAGCGCAGCCAGAGCTGAGGGGCTGCGGGAGAGGCCGGAGAACACAGCCCAGCCCTGCGCTCCCCAGGCAGGGATAGCCCCGGGATGCCCCACGGGGATGGAGCATGGCCACTGCAGGGTGTCTGCCCGGCCCCTCTTCTGTCCTGTCCGTGGGCATGTCCCCAGGACATGGGATGGCATGGGATGGGACCAAGTTGGCTGCAGGCTCCAGCCCTGCAGCCCAGCTCTGCCACTCACCCTCCTGTGGTGGCTGGAACGGCACCACCTCTTCAGTATCCTGTGCTGGGGCAGCTCCAGGGTGTTCTTCCACCTCCTCCTCCTCCAGCCAGGCCAGCTTGGGCACTCTCGTGGGTCTCTGCTCCATGTCACTGAGTGAAGCTACTTGCAGGAGAGATGTCCTGGAAAAGCTCCAGGGCCGCAAGTAGGATATCTATGTTTTGGACCCAATCCTTCAATATTTCCTCCTATGGACTCGTTCTACAGTGTAAGCTTCCTTAGCCAACCAACCATGTTATGACACACAAACCTACGGCACTGCATTCTAAGCTTCTTGTTTACCATTGTAACTATTATTTTTTCTAGATCTTGAACTCTACAACTCTAAACTTTCCTCCACTTCAACTTTCCTCCATGTGTCTCTGCTATAAACTATAAATCCACATTCTCGCTTCTAGCACTTAAGTTTGGAAGCCCTTTCCATGGTCTCAGATCAAATCCTGTGTTTAATTCTAAGCTTTGCTGACAAGACCAAAGGTCTGAAAATTCCCTGCATTCTGGTTTCCAACAACACTGATGCTGTTAGTTCCAGAGCGCCCAGGATCTGTCTTGGAAGTCAGCTCCGGCAGGATCAAGGCGGCTGCCAGGGGGCTGCTTATGGCCTCTGACACCCAATTGCTCAGGGCTTCCCAGTGCCCCAGCCCCTCAGGGTCTTGCCCAGACCGGCCAAGCTGCCCGGCAGCAGCGCTGCAGCCCCACAGCAGCTCCAGAGGAGCCCCAGGCAGAGGCACCTCAGAGCCCTCAGCAACGCAGGCAGCAGCACACAGGCAGGAGGACACGGATGGCGCTTCCTGCCTGGCACAGGGCTTGTGGCCATCTCCAGGCACCGCTCTCACAGGGATTCCCGCAGCTCCGGCCCCTGCCCAGCCTCTCTGTCAGCAGCACAAAGGCTTCAGGGGAACCACCAAAGGCCAAGGGGCTTCTGGGCATTTCCCCTTCCCCACTGCACGCCTGGGCAGCTGGCTGAGCACAAGCACTCTTTTCCCCCTCTTCCCCTATGCCCTGTGGACCCTGGGCAGCAAAAGAAAGATCCTGGCAGTCTGTGTATTATAACACAGTCTATATTTACATTGTAAAACAAAACAAAACAAAACAAAACAAAACAAAACAAAACAAAACAAAACAAAACAAAACAAAAACAAAACAAAACAAAACAAAACAAAAAAAAACCCCAAAAAAACCATTCCTGAAGAAAAAGAAATGCCTCCTGCCTCAGGTGGCCTCAGAAAAAAGAGCCTGTGGATCAGCTCTCCACAGAGCTCCGGCAGGGCAGGCAGCCGAGCTGTAACAGGCGAGGCCGCGTCTTCCATGCCCTGCGCAGGTGATTTTGGAGCCGCTGGAACATGGAGATCGGAGCCGGGCCTACTGACTTGAGGACGCACAATGTTTGAATCGCCAGGCTTCCAACGGCAAGGCTGACATCATTTGTTTGGTCCTCAAGGGCTGCAAGAGAGAGCCACAGTCAGATGCCAGACCTCTTGGGACCCCAGGAGAGCACCCAGCCAAGGCCATGCCAGCCGGCTCTTGCCATGGCCAGGAGGGAGCAGGGACTCGGGATCAGCCCGAAGCTGCTGGCCAGGAATGGCCCACTTAGCCCTGAAATCTCAGAGTGCTCTGCCCACGGGAGCAGAGCCCTCTGCAGCCAGGGCAGGGCTCAAAGCTCTGCCCTTGCCAGCCCCCATTGCCAGGCCCGCTGCCCTCACTCACCACTGCAGATCAGCTGGAGCTCTTGCTGCTGCCCCCTCAAGCTCTGCCCGGCGATCCCTGTGAACACAGAGCCTGTCACGGCCCCAGTGGCACAGCTCCCTGCCAGCGGTGCTGCTGGCGCTGTGGCCACACGGCCTGCTGGCCCGGCAGGGCTCAGCCCGGTCCCTGGCCGCACGCTGCCGCCCAAGGGCAAGGCTGTCAGAGGGCGGCAGCAGCGCCGAGGCCAGCCGGGACTCCCTGGCACCGGGCCCGGCCGCACGCTGCTGGGGCAGCAAGCGGGGCTGGGGCCAAGCTGCGGCGGGCCGGGGAGGGAGCCCGGGCTCGTGGCTCACCCATGAACCTGATGGCCGCCTCTCGCAGGGGCTCCTGTGGGCTCTGCAGGTAGCGCAGGGCCCGGCGCAGGTGCTCGGCCGCTCCGCTTCTGTCCTCTGCCAGCTAGAGAGAGCGGCGGGAGGGAAGGAAGGGTTGGCGTGGGCTCAGCCCCTCGGCCGGGCGCTGCCTGCGCCCAGCCCCGGCCTCCCCTGCCCGCACAGCCCTGAGGCACGGCCAGCAGCCGCTGGCGCCGGGCTCCCGAGGGGAGGGGCCAGAGGGCCGGCTGCTGCCCGGGGAGCCGCGGTGCCGGCCCGCCCCACAGCCCCGCCAGGCCGGGGCTCCACGGGCACCCGGCTCGGGCCCACGGGAGCCTGGAGAAGAGCCCGTGCGGCCCCTGCGTGCAGCAGCGGGCAGGGGCACAGCTGCCAGCCCCACACACTTAGCACCGCCCTTGGGGGCCTTCTCCAGGCTGAGGCTGGGCATTCTCGGTCATCCTTACCAGGCACTTGCTGAACTTCCACAGTTTCTCCTCCTTCTCAAGCTTTTTGAGATCCCTCCTCTTCATGAACTTGACCACACAAAGCAGCGTTTCCCGAGAAGCCTGGAGAGCAGCAGAGATGCGGAGATGGTCCCAAAACCCAGGGCATGGGACTGGCGTCCCTGTGCCATGGCCTGGAGGAGGCTGCGGTCCAGCAGGCGCAGGGCAGGAGGCAGCCGAGTCCCCTCGCAGGGGGACAGCAGCAGCCCACGAGTCCTCACCTCTGCCACACGCTGATTCTCATCATGGCAGTGGAAGAGCAGTGGAAGCAGGCTCTGGTGCACAGGGCTTTCCAAAAGTTTATCTCTCTCTTCCAAAAACTCCATCATGTCTTGGAAGAGTTTTATGGAGAGCAGCTGTACCTGGCTATTATCCTATATGAAAAAAAAGGAAGAAATACCTCAGCATTGGCTCCTCCAGGCCCCCCTGGGCACAGGCCTGGAAATGCACAGGGCACACAGTTCCCAGGCAGCACCCAGTGGCTGTGTCTGGGGGCACAGAGCCTTACGTGGTCAAAGAGCGGCAGGAGTGCCTCAGCCAGCTGCAGGGCAATGGGGGTTGACATCAGAACGTATTTGTGCAGGAATATAAAGCTGAGTGTGATGAGCGTCATGCCAGCTATCTCTGCATCATTGTCCCACAGTAGGTCCATGAGGCTTTCGGTCAAGCTCCACATTCTTTCGGCCTGTGCGGATCACAAGTCTGTGAAACCCCACCCTGCTGCCGCAGGGCCCAGAGGCCAAAGGCCTGTCCCGAAGCACTTGGGCAGCTGAAGTGGGAGGCAGGAGAGCTGGGAGCAGCTGCCCCAGCGCCCAAAGCCCAGGCAAGGCCAAGCGACTGCGTTCCCAGCGCAGCTTCAGCCACTGCCCCCTTCTCACTATTGAGGGATCATCAATGAGCTCGAGAAGGGCCCTGAGCGCCAGGCGACGCCTCTCCCTGCACTCGCTCTGCAGGTACCTTGATGAGACCTTCACAACACTGTCAGCACATTCACTCGAATCCAGGCACTCAAGGATCTGAAAGGCACAGGGCAGTGACGGGGAGCCCAGCCAGCAGGAGCCCGGAGCTGCACAGGGCTGGGCCCAGGCAGCAGCAATGGGTGTGGGCACCGTCCCAGGCGGCTGCGGCGATGAGAGGGCAGGGAGCTGGGAGGCAGCTCAGCAAGGCAGCGCTGGACACCCGGCTCACCTCTACAAGGAATGCCAGGGTGGGCAGATCCCAGTGTGGCTCCTGCGAGCTGAGGAGCCCGAGGAGGTGGAGTGCAATTCTGGAACACAAGCGAGGACAAGCACGGCGCATCTCCCTAAGAGGGTGAAAAAGGGACCAGGAACCTGAGCAAATTTCTCCAAGGATGGGCTCACTGAGCCTGGTTGTCTTTCAGCACCATCCTAAAAGGGCATCTGGGCCTTTTAGGAGGTGTCTCCTCCAGTGCTCTCTCCCCTCCCAGCCTTTTCCAGTCTGCTTGGCCATCCCTCAGTGACAAGGCCCTGTGTCCCAGGGCCATGGGATCTGTGTGGGACACCCCGGGCACAGAGCACAAATGCCGGGAGCAGTGGGCAGAAGGGGAGTCTCACCTGGCCAGCAGACCCATGGCATAGTGGCGGGTGTCAGCACAGAGCAGCGTGTCCCAGCAACGCTTGCATTCCAATGACACCACCACATCCTTGTGCTGCTTTCGGCAGAGCAGGGACTTCAGGGTCTGCAGTGCAAACCTGTGTGCAGAGCAAAGCCCAGGTCACGCTGGCAGCACTGGCTCCTTCCCAGGCCACGTGGCAGGGACAGGAGGACTGGGATGGGGCACCTGTTGGGGCTGGTGGCAAAGCTGTGCTCTTCCTGGCATTCTGGTCGATCCAGAAGGTATCGACCTCCTCTGGCATCTCTTCTGTGCTGAAAAACACTTGGAAGAGCAGATGCACAAACAGGCGGGGAAAATACGCCATCACTACACTTGAGACGCGGGGCTCCTGGAGCATCTTCCACATCACCACGGTTGCCTGCAAAGGACAAAGGCCCCCCGAGACAGCGCTCAGTGCCGAGGTGTCCGTGTGGCAGGGTCCGAGCTTTGCAGGGAGAAGCCCGGAGAGACCATGCAGGGGGAGCACGGGGCCTGGCGGGCCTGAAGCTGCCCCTGGACCAGGTTTTAGGCCAGCGCCTGAGGCAGGGAGATGCAGTGGGGGAAAGAGGATGGAGAGCTGCTGGAGAGGTAGCCTTGGGGCCAGCAAAGGCCAGTGTCAGAAACTCACAGCCAGGGCAAAGACACCCGTTTTTTCCCCATCAGAGGTGCACATGCTGCGCTCTGGCCAGCTCCCCAGCACATCCAGGAGGATCAGCAGCACTGGCTCCGCAGTCCTGGACGAGCACATGATGGTCTTCCACATGGCCATGGCAGCTCTGTGGGGTTAGAGCTCTGTCTCAGGGTGGGTCTCAGACACAGCGCCGTGGCCGGGGCATCCCTAGGGGCCCGGGCTGACCTCTGCCTACTGGCCCTCGCCAGCGGCACCCGGCAGCCCAGCCCTGTAGGGACAGAGCCCTGAGGGGTGGCAAGGGAGCATGGCAGCAGGCTCGGGGGTGACATTCCAGCCCTGGGAAAGGCAGCAGCCAGAGGGCCCTGGAACTCTCTGTTGGTCAGACACCTGGGACAGGCTGTACAGGGTGATGGGCTAGGGAGCCCTGAGCCCTCTGGGCAGGTGGGCCCCATACCTGTCACAGGATGGGGCCACACACAGGAGCGTCACGACTGCGTCACCCGGGTGTTCTTTGGTGACACTCAGCAGGGTCTTGTCCAGCCTGTGCTCAGCAGAAGCATTGGCCAGGAGCCATCGGTGAATGTACCTCACCATGGTGGGAACCTGGAGAAGGCACAGGGAGGGTTGGAAACCTGCTTGAGGGAGTGATGTCCCCAGCGTCCCCGGAGAAGTGCTTCCCTTCTCAGCACACTGCGATGGCCTCAAAGGCTCCCGGGGACCAGCAGGCACGGCTTGGGAAGCCATGTGACTCATGGGGGAATTGAAGCCTGGCCACAGGCTGCTTACTTGTTCTGGCCTGGAAACACCCCTCTCCATGAGCAAATCCAGCAGGGAGGCACTGGTCTCATGTCTCAGGAGCTCTGAGTGAGCTCTGAGCCCAGTGTCTGTGGTGCTGGTCTCTCCCTGCTGGATGCTGTGGATGAACTCACAAACGAGCTGTAGGAGAAGGGCAAGAAGCCAGTGATGTTTCATGGACTGCTCCACACACGGTGCTCGGCTGAGCAGTGACAGCAGGCCCAGCCCAGCTGAGGATGGCTGCAGGTACCTGAGCTGTGCTGCGGAAGCAGCCACAGCTGGATTCCTGCTCTCGCGTGCGCTCCACGGCTGCATCTGGCAAAGAGTGAGCGCAGCCAGAGCTGAGGGGCTGCGGGAGAGGCCGGAGAACACAGCCCAGCCCTGCGCTTCCCATGCAGGGAGAGCCCCGGGATGCCCCACGGGGATGGAGCATGGCCACTGCAGGGTGTCTGCCCGGCCCCTCTTCTGTCCTGTCTGTGGGCATGTCCCCAGGACATGGGATGGCATGGGATGGGACCAAGTTGGCTGCAGGCTCCAGCCCTGCAGCCCAGCTCTGCCACTCACCCTCCTGTGGTGGATAGAACGGCACCACCTCTTCAGTCTCCTGTGCTGGGGCAGCCCTAGGGCGTTCTTCCTCCTCCTCCTCCTCCAGCCAGGCCTGCTTGGGCACTCTCGGGGGTCTCTGCTCCATGTCACTGACTAGAGCTACTTGCAGGAGAGATGTCCTAGAAAAGCTCCGGGGCACCAAGTCCCACGCTCTGCCCTTGAGGGCAGCTGCAGAACAGAAGCCTCGGAAGGCCACGGGTCACCGAGTCCTGTGCTCAGGCCTCGAGCTCAGCCTCAGAAACAAGGCCAAGGAAAAGCTCTGGGTCAGACGGGAACGAGTGCGCTGTGCGGGGGCTCCTCATGGCACCGCTCTGTCCCGTTCTGCGCCGTTGTGTGTTCCGAGCACCCGGGCAAGCTTCTATTTCCCACGTGTCACAAAGGGCCCTTGGACACCGGCTTCCATTCCGTGCCACGGTGACCGTGCTGCAGCGTACCACCCAGGGCCCCTGCACACACTGCCACCTGCCCTGGAGCTGCCCCCAGCCCACCAAAAGTGGCCCAGGTTGGAAGCAATCCCTGGCCCCAGGGGTCTAAGACAGCCCAACAGGATCTTTAGGAAGGGCTCAGACCATCAGCAAACGCTGGCCTGCTCTGTGGGCTCAGTCCTATTCCCATAGCTTTCCCTCAGAGCATTTTAATTTCTAAATTATAATCTTTTGAAGGGAGGGGATTTACATTTCCATTTCAGAGACGGCTTCTGCCTTCCTTAGCAGACACCTCTTTTTCAAACTTAGACAATTGTTTCTCATTTTGCTGGGGAGCCCCGTTTTACACCAGGGACCTCGAGAACCATTCCCAGCAATTGGGAAAATCCTAGGTGCTCCATCCACCCATAGATGACATCTCCGAATTTGCCCCGAAAGTGGCTCCAGCTTTTATAGGCCAAAAAGAGCAAGTCCAAGTGACTTGATGATATTTTTAGCCCAGAAAGCCCTGCAGCTGATGGCACACTTCACAATCAGCTGGGACACAGCTAGGCCAATGCCCAGACCTCTGCTGGGAGGCTTTCTCCTCAAACACCTTTCAAACAAACCCCCATTCAAGTCCGTTGGGAAAGTTTCTTCAAATGATACATTTCTGGCACATAACTACACAGGGTTATGTGAAAGATTCTAAAGCAGCTGCTTTGGAGTCAAAGAGCCAGCATTACGAGTCCTTGTCATCTGTTTGTAGCTAAATCACACTTTGGGGGATTTGAAGGAGTTAGGAAGGAGCTAGAGTGCAGACCTCTGAGTTTTTTAGATTATGCCATTTCTTTTCCTTATCTTCTGCATAGACAGGAAGGGTGAGTTTGGCTCCCATCTCCACTGCACGGCTCACAAGGCCGCAAGACTTCTAGTTACAAGAGCTTTTAAGGATTTGTTGGCCAATAAGACACTGCTAACTACGATATCTATGTTTTTCTTTCAGAGGTGAGACATCAGAAATAATGAAAATGTGTTGCATTGTAAACCAAAGAGGAAAAGAAACAAAAGCACTCACAGAGGATTTGGCAAAGCCAAGATATGCCAGTGTAGCTTATCTCGTTGGCTGCTCAGTTATTGCAGCCCTTTGCTACTTTGCCATTTGTCTTATTTGGAGATTGTGCTCAGATAATTCAATGATGGGTACAAGAGAAATCTAAAAAACCATAGCTGATCAATGATGCAAAATATTACAGCTTAGGAAAATGTAAATAGATTGTGAAGTATTTACATCAGGGTGATGACAGCTACCACATAGAGACCAAAATAAGCCCTTTTAACAAAACTTCAATTATATGCTTGATCCTCAAGCCCTACTATCCATTTGTTTGGCTGATGTAGTATAATGTAAAACTCCTGTTCAATACCTTGTATTGTTTATACTTTCCAACACTTCTGATGTGTTTTCTAAAAGCTGTGAGTATTTTTTAGTTTGAAAAAAAATCTATTATTTTGGTAGTAACATTGCAGTTCTGTCTTTTCCTTTTGGTACTCAGCTGAAGAAATAAAGAAAAAAAAAAGAGCAGAAAAAGTTGCTGAGGTGGAAAGTAGATCACAAGGAGCAAAGTTACAGGAGACAAGTGCATTAATACTGCCACTGCTTAAGAGCATCTCTCACAAAAAGCAGACTGGCTACACTGTCCCAACTCCATCATTTCAACTCTCCATGTTTTGTTTCTTACTTTGCAATGCTGAGCTGAGCCATTTTTACCTAGTATGAATAACAACTAGTAATACACACTTACTGTTCTCTTGTATTACTGCAACAGCACTAGGTACCCTTAGAATTTTTTGGGCAATTGCAATGTCGTCCCTGAATTTAAACCGGATCAAGATATTACTTCTAGCTTATTCTTGAAGGTATTTTGTAGCAAAAGTCAAAAAATTATTGCAGATGGTCAGTGACTGGACAGTTATGTGTATGGGATGCACAGGATGATTTAAGTGCTGCTTCATTCTGTGTGACTGCAGGCTTTGAAAAGAGTAATCCCACTTGGCATTTGGACTCCATTTGGTCTCAGGAATTATGGATCCAGAGTAACTTGTTAGAAGCTTGTGAAAAAATGTCTCTGAAGTTTACAGCAGAGCTGAAGTGTATAGAAGGATGAGGATTCAATGAATAATTCAATGAATACTTAGAATAAGTTTGAAAAGCATATCCAGTTATCCTGCTGTCTATGTCCAGTGACTGTCCACTGCTACAGTACAGTGCACAATGTCACCAGGAAAATTGTGAATGTCATCTTCAGACCAATCTACTAACACATTTTATTTTTGATCACAGTTACTTTCTACAAATTACCAAGCTGTTTTGCCTTTTTGAGGGTCTTGGTTTTTTTTTGTGTGAAGTATTTGCATGTATAATACAGGTGGCTCCTGTGTCTTGGTTTGGAAAGAGAGGTGTTTGCTAAGGAAGGCAGGAGCCTTTCTTGAAATGGAAAAATGTAAACCCCTTCCTTCTGAATTGTTATAAATTTGAAATTAAGGGGGGCTCTCAGGTAAAAATATGGGAGCAGGAATAACAGTTCTTTATTAGGGATGTGTCAGCGATGGAGAGAGATGGGGAGACTGACTCGGTGATCAGAATCCGATTTTATTGTGGGATACAAGCACTTATATACTATTTTAGGGAGACTAGTAAAGTGTACTACAATGATTAGGTTAAAATCACCTACACAAACTTATGCATAAAACAACATCCCTTGCTTGCAGAGTTTAATGGGATTTTCTTTTTCCAGCAAACCCATCTGATTTAATCTTCTTGACATCGAGGTCTAATTTTCAAAGTTCTGTTTGCTTTTTCCAAGGCATCCTGGTATCAAATCTCTTCTGTTAACCAAGTCCAAAGTCCATCATCTGTCTTCTGTCCTCCAACATTCCAACATCTTAACACCTGAATTATATTACTGACTGATGGGAATGGTTTAGATTGTAACCTCTGTCATCAATGTACAGCTCAGATTCTTAAGGAAGCGCCCTGAAGGAGATGATGCCTATTTGGAAAATGTGGGGGTTCCCAGGAGGGGGCACCGCTGATCCAGGGCATCGAGGCGCTGCCTGCAATCGTCCATAACCACCCCTAAGGAGCCTCCAGGGCTTCACCCTCCATGAGCTGCAGCAGACCTGTCGGGAAAGTTGACAAGAGCCCGTGGAATGGTCCTTGTTGCAGGCAGATTAGCCACTTGTAGCTCTTCAAAACTCCCTCCCGCGAAAAGTGAAAAAACTTAAACCATTCCTAAATGTGAAAAACACGTTCACTCTCCTGTGAACATGTAAAAAGTTTAATAAAGGACAATGGGAGACCAGGACCGTGGAGCAAAGGGTATTATGGCCAGGTGCATCTCGGCCCTCAGCCAGGAGCACCCTGTTCCCTTCAGGGATCCCCCTGAAATACCTTTTCCTTTACACCAGCCTGTTGAATATTCATGGACCCTCAATAGCAAACTTTTCCCCAAACTAGTTTACATGTTTCAAGAATTGTTTAGCATGGCTCTTCCTTTGATCTGTCTTTTTAAAGCATGCAGATTCCTTGGTTCTGATTTTAATCCATTCTTATCACCTCCAGTTTATGGGCCTTGGTCTACTCTGATTCTGAGAAATTTAGGTTTTGGGATTTTTAGTATGTTGTGGATGGAAGAAAGATGGACGGCACAGGTTGTCATCCTAGGTTTCTTCTTCATGCTTCTTCTTCCTTCTTCATGGGTTTGGGTGGCTTTTTCTAATTGGGCAGAAATTCTGCATTGCAGGCTCTTTGGGATCAGCTATTGGGTTAAAAGGGAAAATAATCTAGGTGTCAGTTCTTAATTGGATAGTTTAGTCTTAAAAGACCTTGGAACAAGAGATTGTTAGCCATTTTGTGCCTTCTAATGAAAAGCTGCTGAACTCACATTAATGAGACTGTTTTACTGATAAGAAATAATAAACACTTGAGTCTGAAGATGAATTACTGTCTCAAGTTCCTTCAATCCAGAGCCAGTGAAACCGATGACTGGTACTCCCACACCTTGAGGTAGTGCCAAGGCAGAACTTGTTCATGCTCTTTTCTCCTGGTGATTTTCTAATCCCATCCAGACTCTGACAGCAAAGCTGTGCTGGTGACAAAAGATTGACCTTGGAATCCTCGTGCACTTTCTGGGTGGGTGTTTGAATCTGCTTTTCCAGGGCCTTGGGCTGAGCAGGGTGAGGCCGAGGCCTGGGGCCCTCCAGCTGGCACCGGGCAGTCCCCGGGGCAGCAGCGAGGGGCGACACTGAGGGGCAGCACAGGGTGCATTTCCCCTGAGTGGGCGGGCGAGCGATGGGGAAAGGTGCCCTGGGCACAAGGGCAGGCACAAGGGCCCCGGCTCTCTGCAGGGCAGGCAGCCCATCGCCAATCGCTGCTCCCAGAGCTGCTGCCAGGGCCGTGTCTCCTCCCCGCCGCTGACCCTGCACCTGCAGTGCTGCGTCCGGCTCTGCCGAGCTCCCCGGCACGGACGGCAAGCACGTGGACACGCTGCAGCAGGGCCCAGGAGGGACAGCGAGATGGTGCGAGGGCTGCAGCTCCTCTCCTGCAAGGAAAGGCTAACACAGCTTGGCTTCTTCAGCCTGGGAAAGAGACCGAGCCTTGATCTAACTGTGGCCTTCCAGTACCTGAGGGCAACTTCTGGAGAAAGAAAGCTGGACAAGGACTTCATATGAGGGCAGGCAAGGACAGGACAAGGGAGAATGGATCCAAAAGGAGAGAGATTAGGTTTAGGGAAGGGATTCAGAAAAAAGACTCTCCTGGAACAGGCTCCCCAGAGAAGGTGTGCATGTCCCATCCCTGACAGTGTTCAAGGCAGGCTGCATGGAGCTCTAGACAAGCCGGTCTGGTGCAGGGGGTCCCCAGCCACAGCAGGGGGGTTCCCAGCAGCCATGGGATCTTTCAGATCCCTTCCAAGCCAAACCATGCCACAACTCCATGACTCTGGGATACTTCCCCTCCTCATCCTCTGGCAGGAAAAGAAACTTGGCCCCAAGCTCCACACTGCAGACCAGGTCTTTTGGCAGCCTGCAACTGTGTCAACAGAGGATGAAAAGAGATGACATTACTGACATGATTTCCCTTTTCTACTAGAAAATTAAATGCTCTGCTCCTCTCCACTTGTGCAAAGTTGTCAGAAGAGGCAATTCTTCCCCATCAAATGCTTCGTCTCACACAAAGAAGAAAGAAGCCACAAGCTAACACTTTTCTATATTGCTACATTGTTTTCTTTGGTTACTTCTCTAATAGGAATGACTTTGGGGTGTGATTTGTTTGTTTCTCTCTTTCGTTCCTTGGGGCGCGCGGCGGCTCCTCCGTTGGGTTCGCGGTGGCAACGGAGGAACGGCCGCGAGCTCCGGCGGCTCCGCAGCAGCAGCAGCAGCAGCAGCAGCAGCAGCAGCAGCAGCAGCAGCAGCAGCAGCAGCAGCAGCAGCAGCGCTTCTCTCGATCGGTTTTCCGCTCGACTTTCCACTTGCTCCCCATCCCGTCCCATCCCGTGCCGTCCGTGTTCCGCCTCTCCCAGGCCGGCTCATGCCACGTCCCGCAAGGCGCCCCTCGGCGGGGCCGCCCCGTGCCCGCCCCTGCCCGGCCCGCCGTGGTTCCGCCTCCGCCGGGCTCTCTCCGTACTGGCTGTGGCGCCGCTGGAAGAGCTGCTCGCTCTGGTGCTGGCGGAGCAGCACGGTCTTTTGGCTCCGCCTGGCGCGGGCTCTGGCCCAGCCGCGGCCGAGGCCCCGGCACCGAAAGAAGCCCCTGCCGCGGTTCCGCCCGCTGCCGCCCCGCTGCCGCTCGGCTCCCGCCCCGTGGCCGACAGCGTCGCCGGCAGCTTCCCCGCTCCGAGCTCCGCCTCTCGCCAGCTCGGCCGCCCGTCCCGAGCTGCCGCAGCCCAGGGCGGCTGGGCAAGCAGCAGCGCGCCGGGCGGGCGGGTGCCCCGAGCAGAAGAGCGGGAGCGCGGTGCTGCCCGCACGGGCGGAGAAGCCTCCCCTAGAGCAGCTCTACAGGGAGGGCCCGCTGCTGGGCAGCGGCGGCTTCGGCAGCGTTTACTCCGGGACCCGGCTCGCCGACGGTGCCCCGGTAAGAGACGGGGCCGGTCGGAGGGGGGCGGCGGGCGGCGGGCGAGGAGCTCAGCCCGCCGCTCGCCTTGGCTCGCAGGTGGCCATCAAGCGAGTGTCCGTGGGCCGCATCTCGGAGTGGGCGCAGCTGGTGAGTGAGCGGGGCCAGCGGGAGGAGCCGGCGGGGCGTGCCGGGCGGGGTGAAGGCGAGGCCCGGCAGGGCGGCAGCCGGAACGCTGCGAGGGGAGCGAGCGTGGGGTGAGTGGGGGTGGCGAGCAGTGGCAGGGTCGGTCAGGGGATGCCCGAGGCGCAGCGCAGCATCGGCCCCGCTGATGGCATCGCGGTGCCCCCGCAGCAGAACGGCGCCCTTGTGCCCCTGGAGTTGGCACTGATGTGGATGGTGTCGCGGCCTGGCTTCCGCGGCGTCGTGCAGCTCCTGGACTGGTTCGAGGTGCCCGAGGGCTTTGCGCTGGTCATGGAGCGTCCGGAGCGCTGTCAGGACCTCTGGTACTTCCTGCACGAGCGGCGCTTCCTGACGGAGCCCGTGGCGCGGGGGCTGTTCCGCCAGGTGCTGGAGGCCGTGTGGCACTGCAGCAGCTGCGGTGTCCTGCACCGCGACATCAAGGCCAAGAACGTCCTCGTCGACCTGGCCACGGGCGAGGCGAAGCTCATTGACTTCGGGTGCGGCACGATCCTCCAGGACACGTTCTACACCCAGATGTCAGGTGAGCCCAAAGCCAGGGCCCAGTCAGGCAGTGGAGGTTCCCCCCTTGGCTGGCAGAGGGGGAAGAGGGAGCGAAGGAAGGAGGGGGAATTCTTCTTCAGCCAGCTGCAGCCAAGTTGCTTTTTGGCAGGGCAGGGGCTGACTGTTGTGGAACGAGTGCTGGCTGGGAGGGAGGGAAGGAGGGAGGGAGGGAGCAGGATATGCCTGATGAGCTGCCCCCGTGTCCCATAGGAACACCGGAGTACAGCCCACTGGAGTGGATCCTCTTTGGCTGCTACCATGGCCAGCCAGCCACCATCTGGTCCTTGGGCATCCTGCTCTATGAGCTGGTCTGCGGGCACCTTCCTTTCCACACCAAGGAGGACATCGTCCGGGGCCAGCTCTGCTTCCCGCCCCTAGTGTCTCAAGGTGGGGATGCACCCTCAAGGCACGAGGGGAAGAACGGGGTTGGGAGGGGCAGCTGGCACAGAAGCGTCCTGCTCTTGCAGCTGGTGAGGAGGTGGATCTGCTGGGTTTAGCTGGAGGAGGTGGCACCTGTGCCTCTGTGCTGGTGTCCTCCGCAAGAGAGGATCGATGGGAAGCTTTTGGCTGCAGCTCTGAGCACTCCTGGTGTGGCCTGAGCACTGTGGAATGTGGGAGAGCATGGACAGGAGCCTTGTCCTGCTGAGCTGCGGTTTCTGGTTTCTCTCCGCAGAGTGCTAGCACCTCATCAGGTGGTGTTTACGCATGGACCCCACAGACAGACCATCTCTGGAGGAGCTTTTCGAGCATTCTTGGCTGCAGGAGCCCTGCCTGGCCCAGGAGACAGCAGAGCTGCATCCCTGTGCACAGTAGATCCAGGAACCCAGCAAGTAGCAGTGGAACACGTCTCGTGGCGCTGGAAGAAAAGCCCAGAGCGTTTCCCTGTGGCTGTGGTGCGGAGGAGAGAGCACAGCCGAGGAGATGCTTCCGCTGGTCCCCAGGGAGCTGTGGAGGGAGCGGCTCCGAGCTCCCCGTCCTATTGCAGAAGTGGTGGCAGTGCAGTGAACGTGCCATGGACTGGGACAGGGGAAACATCCCCCTGCAGCTCAGTGGCATCGTGATGTCGCTGCAAGTTGAGGCACAGCTGGCGTGTTCTTCTGGAGCACAACATGGAGCTGGGAACACCATCCTGGAGCTGGCTGCTGGCAGGGCAGAGCCAGTGGGCTTTGGCTGCGGCCCCTGCCTGGAGGACATGCTCTGTGCCCCGATGAAATCAAGATGAGTCCCCAGACGGCGCAGGGGTGGGGGGATGCTGGTGCTTCCAGGCAGGGCAGGGTTTGGCCTGACCCTGCGCCAGAGGTTCCCCGCTCGGTGGCACTGGGGAATATTAATTTTTATGCTGGCCGCCAAGCTGCTTCTTGGCGGGACAGGGGACAGATGTTGTGGAAGGGGAGCCGACTGCTGGCCTTGCTGACAGCTTCTGCCAGCCAGCCTGGCAGGGGTGAGGCGGGGGCAGCCAGCCTGACAAAAGCATCCATCCATGTGGATGGGGGATGGGTTCCGGAGCCGTGCCCCAGCTGGTCTGCTTTGCAGGCCCTTGAGGAAGGGGCACGTTTATGCATGGGAAAGGTGGGGATTTTCCCCACCCTTGGGCAGGTTTAATTCTCTCATGGAGTGGTCAGACCCTCCTCAGGCCTGTGAAACAGTGACAGGCTTTGTGCTTTTTCTTGTTTCCAGGTCTTGTTTTGAATTGACTTTCATGCAATTGTTCTCTCTTTTTCCCAGGAGGATTACACCTGGTGCCCAGACCGGATAGGGAAGCGCCTGCAGCGTCTGTGGAGCACGTCCAGTGCCAGCACTACCCTGGGGGCCACGGTCTGCAGGGACAGTCCCTTCCAGAAGGACGAGGACCTGGTGCAGGATCGGCTCCTCTCCTGGCAGCAGCTCTCCAGAGGTGAGCACCCGGCTCCACAGCTCAGCTGGCAGAAGGGCTCCGGGCAGGCGGCAGCGGGCACACGGGCATCCCGCTCTTGCAGCTGCTGAGGAGTTGCTGTGCCGTGATTAGGCGGAGGAGGTGAAACATGGCCTGCCACGCTGCCCTTCTCTAAAAACAGAGAATGGGTCGGGAGGTTTGGGCTCTGAGCACAGCCAGCAGCCTGGCCCAGGCACAGGCCATGGCAGGACAGGGGGACAGGAGCCTGCTGCCACTGACCGTGGCTCTCTGGTTTCTCTCCACAGGCTGCCAGCACCTCATGCCATGGGAACGGCACTGCTTGGCCTGCCAGGCTGGGGGGGCTGGAGGGCGGCCGGTGTTCATTTGCTGTCAAAGATAAATTGGTTAGGTTTTTTTTTTTTGTCATCATCATCATCAGATCTTTCATCCTTTTCCAAACTTTTTGCCTCCTGTGATAAATGGATGTGATTTGTGCTAACAAAATTGTAATTATATCATCAATTTTGGAAAATACTTGGAAAGGTATATGTGATTCATAGTATGAAGCAGATGGGTTTCTTTGTAGATGATACATGCGGGAAACAGGATACAGGAGATTGGAATTGGCCTTGATGAATAAAAGTTAGGAAGACTCCCAAGTCAGAATTGGCATCAAGATGAAGTTAAGACAACTCCCAGGACGGGATCGGCCATGACATGAATAAGGTTGGGACAATTCCAGACAGGGAGTCTAAAGTAGCGTTCCTATCTATAAAATAATAAGGCTTAACTGGAGCATAGTGCTAACTTACATAACACAGGACTTGGGGCACAGGCACAGCCTGCCAGGTTATTCAGAGGACAGTAAGGAAGACTGTCGGCCTTCCTCCAAGAAGAGCCCCAGAGAGCCAGAAGCCCCCTTAGCCACAGTGGGAGCATGTGCTGTGAGTGTGGTGATGTCGATTTCAAGAATCAGAAACAGGAGGAGATTTACAGGAAAATATTGATGAATATGTATTAGCACACAGTACATAAGTTGTGTTTGGATCCTTTTGCCTTTTGCACGTGAGGCAGGGTGGGAAGCCCTCCCCGTACCCCAATCGATTGGTTTTGCTTATGCTTTATCCAAACCACTGCCAAATTTCTTTTTGTAACTACTGGATTCTATTTGGTTGTATTATTTTATCTCAATTAAAACTGCCTCTAAATTTTAAGTTTGTGGTTTATAAATTTAGACATATGGGACCTCATATATAACATCAGGAATATGACTTAATAGTTTACAAAACCAAAATGAATATTATTCAGCTAAATTAACTAGGAATAGAAAAGTATTAGAGACTTAATCACAAAGGATAAAGGAACAGAAATGATGACACTTGATTAAATGAATACATTTTAACCTAATGAGTTAATAGCTCAGTCTGCTCTGGCTTTTGATCTCCTCCCCAGAAGGGGAGCAGTTCTTTGATCTCCTCTTCACGAGGGGCACAGTCCTTAGGGTTTGGTCTCGGCTTTGGCATGGGGTGGATGATGGTGACTGCCAAAAACCCCGATAAAATCCCCCCCAAAACCCCCAAATCCCCTCACCCCCCCCCCCCGTTGCCCCAAACCTCTCCCCAACCCCCTCACAATCAATTTTTGGTTAATTTCAGGTAATTTTGGGTGGATTTGGGGGCGTTTTGGTACCTCGTGGATGCCAAAGTGGGCATAGGATTCAAACCTACTCAAAATTTCCCCTTAAATTCCCCTAAAACCCCTCCATATATCCCCCAAACCCCATCAGGATGGATTTGGAGGTAATTTTGGGTTAATTTCAGGAAATTCTAGGTCAATTCTGGGTGGCTTTTGGGTGATTTTGGAACCTCCTGGGCACCAAATTTGGCATAGGATTCAAACCCAGACGAAATCCCCTCAAAATCTCCTCCAAACTCCCCAAATTTACCCCCAACCCCCTGGGTTGGGTTACTTGGGTTATTTAGGAGGAAATTTTGGGAGATTTTGGTACCTTGTGGATGCCCAAGCGGGTGAAGGATTCAAACCCAGCCAAAATCCCCCCAAATCTCCTCAAAACCCCTCTCAAATTCCCGCCACAACCTCTCAGGATGGGTTCTGAGGTAATTTTGGGTGCATTTGGGGTTAATTTTGGGGCCTTTTGTGAAGCAGTGAGGGCCCCAGGCGCAGAGCTTGGAGTGGGGCTGAGCAGTGAGGCAGGAAAGGGGGGGAGGGAGGGAGGTGTGAAAACCCCCCTGAGGATCCCCTGATGGGGACACCCCTAAAAAGTTCTGTGCCAGGATTAGGAAAAAAACGGGACCTTTGGTTTTTTCAGTCTTCAGGCTGTTGTTTATTTTTCTCTTACCAAAAGTTCAGCACGCAGTCTGCACACCAGACTTAGCGTACAAAGAGAAGGCACCAGAAGTCATAGGACACACAGGTTCAAGGTCTTTTAAAATCATTTTGTCCAATTAACTCTTAGAACGCATTTTATTTCTACCTTCCTGTCAATAACTAATTCTTTGTTTGCCACTCAGCATCTGCATTGCAGCTCTTTCCAACCAATCACCCTGTGCTCCCAGCACAGCAGAAAATGGAGGAGATGAAGAACGAGAAGGAGATCAGGCAATGCCCAAAATCCTCCATCTTGTCTTCTACCCACCCTCAGACTAAAATCCCAAAGCTCTCAGTTTTTCACCCTGTGATAAACTACACTACTCTCTATTTCACACACTCGTAGATTCCAATTCATCCCAAAGTCTTGGAAGCTTTCTCCATGGACAAAAGTTAAAAGCAGTGTTCTCTTGGGGATCAGGACTTCTCAGGACAGGCAGGGAGACATTCCCTGTGCCCTGGGTTCCAACAGCAGGGGGGAAGGGGAGGTTGGGGACAGGAAAAGAAGGACTTGGGCAGGAAAAAGGGGAACCTTAAACAGTGTGGTAAGCGCCATTTCTAGAGGGAGGGCCCGGGACAGCACGGCCGTCACCTTCCCGGGTAGGTGTGGATACACAATCCAGGTAAGATTTCCCATGGATCCGTCTGGGAAACATTAGGGAGCTGGAGATGAAGAATCCTGAACAACCTCGCAGGTGGTGTTTGTGACAATTGTTTTCCTCATGGATTGTTTACCTCAAGGGGTTTTCTTAATTAGCCAATCATGTGAAATGTAAAATAACCAATCAGGTCCACCGAAATCAGGACTGAGTATAAAAAAACGCGTCTCCTAATAAAGATGATTATTGGCTTTCTGAAGATGCATGGAGTGTGTCACTCATTTATCCATGTCATTTCTGACTCAGCAGTGACAGGCAGGAAAGGGGAACATGGAAAGATGGGGGGGAGGAGGACACAGAACGGAGAAAGGACGGCAGTGCTCCCGTGTCACCTCTGGATGGATTCTGTCCCTTGTTCTGCCCTCAGGAAAAGAGGGACAGGGTGGCACAGAGTGTTGGGAAGGATGAAAGTTCGACAAGAAACTTTAACAGATATGTGTGCTTGGCAGAAAGATTTTTGAATGTAGAATCTGAAGAAGGAATAGAAATGAAAGCAAGTTTTGATATAGAAGAAAAGAAGTGCTGAGCCAGCCTTACTGGGTAACTAAGAAGGCAAAGGGTGTGCTACTTAAAAGGGGTTTTTATGGCTTAGAGCAAAGGATAAACCTACCTCAATCAGATGTTTTTACCAACCAAAAAGATGCCACAGGTAAACAAGTCAGCAAAGTTGCACGTAGAAAAAAGGTCTCAGAATTTTCCACTGCAAGAAAACTGAAAAACAACTTCTAGCTTAAACTGTAAGGTACTAACTTTTAGTGACTGGAGAATAGTAATATGAATATGGTAATTACAGGAGTTATGATAGGCTATAGATAAAAGTAAAGGTAAAGATTGGTTCTACTGTATTAGATGCTCAGCAAAGCAGAGTATATAATGCACTGTAACCAAAGCTAAAGGGTCTCCAGGCTTGTCTGCAGCTGGAGCTGACAGCTGGAGGCACAGGCTCTGTCACCAGACCCTGGACTGCTTTAACATCTTGGATACAATAAACTGCATTTTGGAGAGCTGCCTGGAGTCCCTCATCTCTCATTCAGGCTCTTAAGGGAGAGAGACACGGGGTGATGGAGAGATGGCAGCAACCCCGTGCCATGCTGGCAGTTTTCACTCCTTGCTGCACTCTTGGGAACAAAAGGGTAAGGAAAGATAAGAGCAATGTTATGGATACATATTCTAATATTGGCTTTTAGCAAATATTAAAATGGATTTTATATCTGTGATGTTAAAGCAACTTTGTTGTAAAGATACAGCTTTTATTTCTGTTGTTAATTAAGCTTCATGAAATAGCTGCTTGTGTTAAAATTCCTGCTGGGATGGGATAACATCCAATGCACACAGGATGAGGACACCTGCACAGATCTGCCAACTATCAGCACTCCCTGTCTGAAGGCAGAGTGGACCAAGGCCCAAAAACTGGAGGTGATAAAGAGAAGGAGCCAAAACCACAGCCAAGAAACACACATGCTCTGAAAAGGCAGACCCAAGAAGGGGCCATGTAGAAGAGTTTCTGGAATATGTGAAGTAGTTTATGGATATGCATGAGGGTCTATGAATATTCAACAGGCTGGTGTAAGGGAAAAGGTATTTCAGGGCGATCCCCAAAGAGAACAGGGTGCTCCTGGCTGAGTGCCAAGATGCACCTGGCCATAATAACCTTTGCTCCACGGTCCTGGTCTCCCATTGTCCTTTATTAAACTTTTTACATTTTCACAGGAGAGTGAATGTGTTTTTCACATTTAGGAATGGTTTAAGTTTTTTCATTTTTCACGGGTGGGAGTTTTGAAGAGCTACAAGTGGCTAATCTGCCTGCAACAAGGACCATTCCACGGGCTCTTGCCAACTTTCCCAACACGTCTGCTGCAGCTCATGGAGGGTGAAGCCCTGGAGGCCCCTTAGGGGTGGTTATGGACAATTGCAGGCAGCGCCTGGATCAGCGGTGCCCCCTCCTGGGAACCCCCACATTTTCCAGTTTCTGTGAAGCTGCCTGTGAAAAACACGTTCACTCTCCTGTAAATTAATGGCCCATTAACAGCAGATCTCTCCTGGAGGGAGGAATGGTTGTGGAAGAGATAAACTGCCCAATGCACAGAAGATAACTGCCCCACCTCTGACAGATGGCAAACACAACACACACTTATCTTGCAGTCCAGGACCTGTCCTCACTGGCTGCCCCCATTCTCCAGCGTTCATGGTGTCCAGGGAGGCTGCAGCTGCCGGTGCCAGGAACAAACGAGACAGGTCTTGGTTTCAGAGAGCTCCAGAATCCATTTCTGACCCCAAAAGACAGGGCAAAGGCAGGGCCATGGGGTTTTTATAGGGTACGCCAGGGGTGGAGTTTGTGTTTGGGCCAGGGGAGGAGTTGTTAGCAACACAAGAAGGGTTAGATCAAATTCCTGCCTTTTAGCAACAGGGACACTCCACACAGAATGTGTCCCCAAATCCTAAATTTCTCCTCAAACATCTGAGAAATGGTGGGACTTTAGATATCTTTGATCAATTTCATTTATTTAACCATGTTTATGGTGTTTTTAAGGGATGAAGATGAGGCACAAGAAAATTAATGCCAGACCAAAAGGAGAAGCAGCCAGGTGTGTTCCCAACATGGATCACAGGGAATGTGGGGGACCAGGGCTCTGCCCAATGTGGCTCCTCCAGTGGGGGATGGAGCTGGAGCAGCGCACGAAGCTCTTCCTGCACTCAGGGAACTCGCAGGGCTTCCCTTACAGGTGCTTCAGTTGGTGTCGGGTCAAGTGAGAGCTCCTGGAGAAGTTCTTCCCACACTGGGGACACTCGTAGGGCCTCTCCCCAGTGTGGATGCGCCGGTGGGTGATGAGGGTGGAGTTGTGCTTGAATCCCTTCCCGCAGTCAGGGCACTGGAAGGGCCTCTCCTCTCTGTGAATCTGATAGTGCTGTAGGAGATGGGAGTTGCTCTGAAACCTCTTCCCACACTTAGAACACTCGTAGGGCCTCTCCCCAGTGTGGATCTTTTGGTGGACAAGCAGGTTGAAATGCCGGCTGAAGCTCTTCTCACACTCCCGACACTCGTAAGGCCTCTCCCCTGTGTGGGTTCTCCGGTGACTGATCAGGTTGGAGCTGTGCCTGAAGCTCTTCCCACATTCCCCACACTTGTGGGGCCTCTCCCCAGTGTGGATGCGTCGGTGCATGACAAGATGGGCATTCTGCCTGAAGCCCTGCCCGCAGTCAGGGCAGCGGAAGGGCCTCTCCTCTGTGTGAGTGCGCTGGTGCTGGAGGAGATTGGAGCTGGTCTGAAACCTCTTCTTGCATTGATCACACTCGTAGGGCCGTTCCCCAGTGTGGGTCCTCTGGTGCATGATCAGGTGGGAGCTCCTCCTGAAGCTCTTCCCACACTCCTCACACGTGTGGGGCTTCTCCCCATCATGGAGCTGCTCATGCACCACCAGCTCCAAGCTCTGGCTCCATCTCCAGCTGCCTTCCCGGCCCAGGCTGGCTCTTTCCCCCTCAGATCCCTGCCATCTGTGTTTGCAGCCCCTCCTCGTGAGGGATCTCCGGGGCTTTTCCTCCCCATTGGGTTCCTGCGCTGTGGAGCCGCTGAAAACGGCCTCTTCCACCAGGTTCTGACACAGGGATTTGTCCTCCCTGCTCTCCATGCTCAGCTCCTGCTCTGGAGGAAGAGGGACAAAAACAGGATGGGATTTGCCTCCGTGGCACAGGCAAGGGGAAGGAGATCCCCCCCCAGGGCTGTCCTGCAGCTGGGGGCCGTGCTGGGCTGGGAGATGGAGCAGGACAGAGGGGGAAAGGGGCACTGACTTCCTCCTCACCTGCCTCAGTGTCCTGGGGCACCTTCCTCTTCCTCACTGCCTCCCAGGGGCTGGCAATGGGAAATCCTGGTTTGGGTAAAACAATGGATGACCACGTGGATTTTGAAGGTCCCTCTGCCCAAGTCCATCTCTACAAGTCACAGGCCACCTGGGCTCCATAAAAACCTCCCAAACACCAAAATTCAGCCCTGAAAAAGCCTCCAAAGAGTTCCCTGTCCCTGGTCCCACTAGTGTTCGGGGTTCCCCCCTGTCCCAGCTGCTGGGGGTCACACTTGGATTGGGGGTCCCCTTTCTCCTCGGTGCCTGCCCTCCCCAGGCTGCTGGCAGTTCCAGCAATCCCAAAAGCTCCCCCCTCCTCGCTCTCACTATTTTGGGATGCAGGGGCTGTTTGGGCTCCCGGGTCCTTTCTCCCCTCACTCTCTGCTCTGGGCTGCAGGGGCTCCAAGGAGTTTCCCCTGCCCCTCTCCAGACTCTTGAGGCTCCTGCCAATGGCAGCGCTCCCCCCTTTCTGGGCTCCCCACTTTGGGCTCCTGGGGGACACAGGGCTCTGCTCCTCCGGGCTGCCTCTGCCGGCAGCCGCCACCGGCACCCCCCGATGTCCCCCCAAGGGGCCTTTTCCACTAAGCCTTGGACTTCTTCCTTCTCCAAACATCCCCCGAAAAAACTCCACCCAGGGATCCCCCCAGGATATCAGGGCCGAGCTCCCCCTCCCCGCTCACCTGCGCGATGGGGGGGGCAATGATCCCACAGGTGGGGGCTGTGAATTCAGGCAGGGCTCGAGCGCGTGGTTCTGCCTGCTCAGCCTTGATCCGCCTTTGTCCCTCCTCTTCCTCCCGCTCATCCCCTTCCATCCCCACTCCTTGTCCTCCTCAGCTCTCTTATCTCCACCTCCTTCTCCTCTTCCATCCCTCCCCTTCTATCCCTACTCCTCGCCCTCCCTAACCCCACCTCTTTTCCCTCCTTCTATCACTGCTCTCTCCGCCTTCATCCCTTCTCTTCCATCTCCCCGCCTCCTCCTCACCCTCCCTAACCCCACCTCCTTCTCTCCCTCCATCCCTCCCCTTGCCTCCCTCCTCCTCCTCCCCCAGCAGCAGCGACACCCTCGGTGCCCTGTTCCCGCAGCCCTCGCAGCCCGCAGCAGGAGCGGGGATGGAGCCGGGACAGGTCGGGATGGGCAGCGCGGGGCTCTCGGCTGCTCCCAGCCGCTGCGGGCGGGGGGAACCCGGCCCGGGCCAAAGGAGAGGCACACTGGGAAAACTGGGGGCTGCGCATCCAAACTGGGCCTTGCTGGGGACCCTGCCTGGGCACTGCCAGCCCTTGGGGCTCCTCTTGGCACCTCCGGGAGGGAGGAACGCACACAGGGCTGGGGGATCCCAGCAGTGGCAGCGCTGCCAGGGACTGGGCTGGACTGGGATGGTACTGGGAGTGACTGGGACTGTACTGGGTTTGTATGGACATCATACTGGGATCGTACTGGGAGTGACTGGGGCTGTACTGGGTTTGTACTGACATTATACTGGGATTGTACTGGGAGTGACTGGGGCTGTACTGGGTTTGTACTGACATCGTACTGGGACTGTACTGGGTTTGTGCTGACATTATACTGGGAGTGACTGGGACTGTGCTGGGTTTGTACTGATATAATACTGGGATCATCCTGCCAGGGCAGACTGTGATCACACTGATGGAGACTGGGATCACACTGGAATCACACTGGGAGTGAGCAAGCAGGAGCCTGTGGGGAGCAAATGAGACCATGTTGGGGCAAATGGGATATACTGGGAATAACTGGGATGGTGCTGAGGGTGATTGGGAGCAGCTGTGAGGAACTGGGATCATGCTAGGAGCAACTGGGAGTGACTGGGAGTGACTGGGTGCATGCTGTGGGCGTTTGGAAACTGCTGGGCTTATCCTAGGATGAACTGGGATCATACTGGCAGCGAGTGCCACTAAACTGAGGGTGACTGGGAGTGCTTGGCAGCAAATGGGATCATACTGGGAGTGACTGGGAACATGCTGGAGGGAACTGGGGAACACTGGGAGATACTGGGAGTGACTGGAACAAAAGTGAGGGTGAAAGAGAGCAACTGGAACCATGTGGAGCACAGCTGGTTCATACCAGTGGGCTGGGGGAGTTTGTTGGGAGTTTAGGGCAATTATTGGGGTTTTTGGAGAGAATCACTGAGTTTGGGGGGTGTTGGGGATTTTGGGGGGTTTGTGGATTTTGGTGGGTTTGGACTTTGGGGGATTCTATCGGCCTTGTGGGGGGGGTGTGTTTTGAGATTTATTGAAATCTTTTAAGGTTTTTTGTACTTTTGGGGGTTTTACTAGGATTTTGTGAGATTCTCTGGAATTTTGAGGGGGTTTATTTGGATTATTGGGGGATTTGGGGGTGGTTTATTGGAATTGTGGAGGCATTTAGTGGGATTCTTGGGAGGCTCAGGTTTTTTAAGGAATTTTTTGGAGTTTTTTGTTAGGATTTTGGGAGGTTTTTGTGGGGTTTTTTGGGTGTTGCCAAGATTTCTTTGTGTCTTGGGCCAAAGAGGGGGACTGTGGGACTTTTTATGGTTTTGTGGACATTTTTGCAGGGATTTGTGGGGTTTAATGAGGATTTTCGGGATTTGTTGAAATTTCAATGGATTTTGTGGGCGTTTATCAGGATTCTAGGGTGTTCTAACAGAACTTTGTGAGAGTTAATTGGGATGTCGTGGGTTTTATAGGGACTTTTGGGGATTTTAAGGAGATTTTGGTGCCTCTCAGCCCTTCCCCACTGCCGGGGATAACTGCAAAGCCCCCCCAAAATGCCACTAAAAACCTCCAAAATCTCCAAAAAATCCCCAAAAAACCCTCTGAACACCCGCAAATCCCACAAAATACCAGTGGAACCCACCAAAAGTTAAAAACACTCTCAAAAATTTCAATAAATCCCCCCCACAAAACCCTCCACAACTACAATAAAATCCCCCAAAATCCAAAACCCCACAAATCCACAAAACCCCCTCAAATCATGTAACACCCCCCCCAAAACCCAGTAATTCTCCCCAAAAACCCCCACCAAATCCCCAAAACCCCTCCTAAAATCCCCAAAAAAGCCCCCAGAATCCCCCCAGACTCACTGGGGCCGTCCTGGATCAGGGGGCACCGGACGGTGGAACAGGAGCCACTTCAGGGGGCCCTCGGAGCTTTTTGGGGAGGGTGCACCCTGGGAGACCCCCCCCAAAAACCTGATGGGGGAACCCCTGCTGTGCCGCCTCCCCCTGAAACCCCCAGACCCCGGTTCAGGGTGGGCCTGGGACCCCCCAGGACCCCCAAATCTCCCCCAGGACCCCCACAGTCCCCCAAGGTTGGCCCAGGACCACTCCAGACCCAAAACCACTCCCCAAGACCCCTAAAACCTCCCCAGGACCCTCAGACTCCCCCCAGTTTTCCCCAAAATTCACCCCAGACCCACCTGAGGCCCCCAAATCCATCAGACTGCCCCAAATCCCCCTCAGACCCCTCAATCTCCCCAGACTCCCCCAAATTTCCCCCAGCCCCACCTCAGAACCTCCCAGATCCCCTCACAACCTCCCAGTTCCTCTCAAAATCCCCTCAGACCCTCCCAATTCCCCTCAGATCCCCCTAAACCCACCTGAGAACGCTCCAGACCCTCTCAAGCTTCCCCCAAAGCTCCCAAAAGCCCCCTCAGACCCATCAAAGCCCCCTCACACCTCCCCACATTCCCCCCAAACCCACAGCACACCCCCCTATTTCCCGTTAATGCCCCCAAAAATCCCCCCTTTCCCCTCAGACCCGCCCCAGACCCCCCCTCCTCTCCCCCCACCAGTTTCCCCCCGACCTCAGCTCTTCCTCTGCTGCTCTCCTCTCACAATCTCCCGCCTCAGCCGCGTGCGCCGGCTCCCAGCCAATAGTGGCGCGCCCCGCCGAACCGACTAATCACCGCGCTGCACGTCCCCGAACCAACCATTCACAGCGCGGCTCCCCTCAGCAAGGCCCGCCTTCCCCGCCCTGGCCAATCAGAGGCGAGCCCTGAGTGGCGCCCCGTTCCGCGCCGCTGCCGAGACCCGCCGGGCGCGGGTCAGATGTGGGAGGGGCCTGAGAGGGGATCGGGGGGGCGGGGGAGGGTCCTGGGGGGTCCGGGGGGGCTTTGGGGAGGGGTCTGGGGCTTTGGGTGGGGTCTGGGGAGGGTCCTGGGGCATTGTGGGGGGACCTGGGGGGTGCGGATGGGTCCTAAGAGGGGTCTCGAGGGGGGGGATGCGGGAGGGGTCGTAGGAAGGTCTTGGGAGGGTCTGGGGGTGTTGGGATGGTCCTGGGGGAGTTTTGGGAGGGCTCTGGGGGGTCTTGAGGGTGTCCTGGGAGGGTTTTGGGGAGGGGCTTTGGGGGGTCTGGAAGGGTTTTTAGGAGAGGGTTTGGGGGGTTTGGGGAGAGGTCCCGGGGGGATCTGGGGAGGGTCTGGGGGAGCCTGAGTTGGGTTTGGGGAGGGGTCTGGAGGGTCCTGGCAGGGTCCTGGGTGGGTCTTGGGAAGGGTCTGGGGGGGTCTCAGGGGACATCCTGGGCTGGGTCCGATTGGGGTCTGGGGACTCTCAGGGGTTCCTGGGCCAACCCTGTGGGGCTCTGGGGGGTTTGGGGTTCCTGGAGGGGTCCTGGGCGAGATTTTGGGGTCCCGGGGGGTCCCAGGCCCACCCTGAACCGGGGTCTGGGGGTTTCAGGGGGAGGCGGCACAGCAGGGGTTCCCCCCCGGTGTTTGGGGATCTCCCATGGTGCGCCCTCCCCAAAAAGCTCCGAGGGCCCCCTGAAGTGGCTCCTGTTCCACCGGCCGGTTCTCCCTGATCCAGGACGGCCCCAGTGAGTCTGGGGGGATTTTGGGGGCTTTTTTGGAGGGATTTTTGGGGGGATTTGGTGGTGGCTTTTTTGGGTTTTGAGGGATTTTGTTGTTTAGGGGGAATTATTGGGGTTTTGGGGGAATTATTGGGTTTTGGGGGGTTGTGGATTTGGGGGGGTTTTGGATTTTGAGGGAGTTTACTGGTGTTGTGCAGGGTTTTTTTTTTTAATTTTGGTGGGTTCCACTGGTATTTTGTGGGATTCTCGGGGGTTTTGGAGGATCTTATTGTTTTTTTGGGGAGATTTGGGGGATTTTTAGTGGAATTTTGGGGGACCTTGGGTGGTCCGTGGGTTGTCCCTGGGTGTGGGGAAGGGCTGAGAGGCACCAAAATCTCCATTAAACCCCCAAAAGTCCCTATAAAACCCACGACATCCCAATTAAATCTCACAAAATTCCTGTTAGAACACCCTAGAATCGAAATAAAAGCCCACAAAGTGTCTTGAAATCCCAACAAAACCTGCCAAAATCCCAATTAAGCCCCACAAATCCCCCAAAATTGTATGCAAAACCATAAAAAGTCCCACAAAATCCACCCCGGGACCCAAAGAAATCCTGGCAATACCCAAAAAACCCCACAAAACCCCCCCAAATTGCACAAAAATCCACAAGAAACCCCAAAAATTTACGTAATAAACCTTGACCTCAAAGAATCCCACTAAATGCTCAGCAATTCCAATAAAACCACACAAAATCCCCCAGAAATTCATGAGAATCCCAAAACTCGCCACAAAATCCTAGTAATTTCCCCCCACTCAGTCCCAGGCCAAACTCACTCCATTCCACAGCTGCCAGGGTGAGTTGGGTTTGGGAAGGGATTGGGAGAAGTGGGATCCCAATTTGGAGTGGTGGGATGGGGATTGTGTGGGGCTGGGTGTGTGGGATGTATTTGATAGCAAATAAAACTTACAGAGTTGCTGATTTCTGTCCCGTTCATTTTCAGTCAGTTCTGTTTGCAGAGTGCCACCTTCTCAGCTGATTCAATTCCTATTAAAATCCCATTTTTTAAGTCATCTAACCCAAAGAATCCAAAAACCAATATCCAAATGAAACAACCCACCCGAAATTAAAATATTTTGAAGTAATTTTAATTTTTTTTTTTAGAGTATTTAAGGGTGTTATTAAAGTTAAATTGTTTGGTTAAAATGTGTGAGAAATTATAGTGGTATTTGGTTTTGTGTTTAGTATATTTGTAATATGAATTGTTTAACTAAGGTGTGTTAGATTGCATGTTAGTTTTTTTAGATATTTTTTATCTGAAGTATATTAGTCATCGAGTTAAAACTTTCCAAAGTTATTTCTTGGTATATAATTTGTTTATATATATTTATTGGGAATTTTCTAGCAATAATTATTGCTGTTTTGGGTTGAATCATTATTGGAGTATTGTAAGTAAGAGTTGAAATTACTATATTTCATTTTAATCAAAATTTCTTCATTTTAATTATTATTTATTTATTTAAAATTTCATTCTAATTTTTTGAGATGATAGCAAGGAAATTGAAGGGCAGGAACATTTTTTCCTGGCTTGGAACTGGAATTCCAGACCCTGGGAGTGTGTTCAAGACCACACAGACTGGGATCAGATATGGACTGGGATCCTGTGGGTTGGGACTGCACAGAGTGGGACCACATGGATCAGGACCACACAGACTGGGATCAACTGGACTGGGATCAAATATGGGCTGGGATCACCTGGACTGGAATCACATGGACGGGGATCACATGGACTGGGATTCTGTGGATCAGAACCCTCCAGACGGGGATAGCCTGGAGTGGGATCAAATATGGACTGGGATCCTATGGACTGGGACCACACAGACTGGGATAAACTGGACTGAGATTATACGGACTGGGATCCTATGGACTGGGACCATATGGATCAGGACCACACAGACTGGGATCAACTTGTCAGGGATCAAATATGGTCTGGGACCATTTTTTAAATAACTTTGTTATATAGTTTTTATTTCTGTTGTTAATTCAGCTCAGTGAAATAGCTGCTTGTGTTAAATGCCTGCTGGGATGGGATAACATCCAGTGCACACAGGATGAGGACACCTGTACAGATCTGCCAACTATCAGCACTCCCTGTCTGAAGGCAGAGTGGACCAAGGCCCAAAACCTGGAGGTGATAAAGAGAAGGAGCCAAAACCACAGCCAAGAAACACACATGCTCTGAAAAGGCAGACCCAAGAAGGGGCCATGAAGAAGAGTTTCTGGAATATGTGAAGTAGTTTATGGATATGCATGAGGGTCTATGAATATGCAACAGGCTGGTGTAAGGGAAAAGGTATTTCAGGGGGACCTCCGAAGATAACAGGGTGCTCCTGGCTGAGTGCCAAGATGCACCTGGCCATAATAACCTTTGCTCCATGGTCCTGGTCTCCCATTGTCCTTTATTAAACTTTTTACATTTTCACAGGAGGGTGAACGTGTTTTTCACATTTAGGAATGGTTTAAGTTTTTTCGTTTTTTTAAAGGTGGGAGTTTTGAAGAGCTACAAGTGGCTAATCTGCCTGCAACAAGGACCATTCCACGGGCTCTTGCCAACTTTCCCAACACGTCTGCTGCAGCTCATGGAGGGTGAAGCCCTGGAGGCTCCTTAGGGGTGGTTATGGACGATTGCAGGCAGCGCCTCGATGCCCTGGATCAGCGGTGCCCCCTCCTGGGAACCCCCACATTTTCCAAATAGGTATCATCGCCTTCAGGGTGCTTCCTTAAGAATCTGAGCTGTACATTGATGACAGAGGTTACAATCTAAACCATTCCCATCAGTCAGTAATATAATTCAGGTGTTAAGATGTTGGAATGTTGGAGGACAGAAGACAGATGATGGACTTTGGACCTGGTTAACAGAAGAGATTTGATACCAGGATGCCTTGGCAAAAGCAAACAGAACTTTGAAAATTAGACCTAGATTGCAAGAAGGGATTGCTGGAAAAAGAAAATCCCATTAAACTCTGCAAGCAAGGGATGTTGTTTTATGCACAAATTTGCATAGGTGATTGTAACCTAATCATTGTAGTACACATTACTAGTCTCCCTAAAATAATATATAAGTGCTTGTATCCCACAATAAAATCAGATTCTGATCACCGAGTCAGTCTCCCCATCTCTCTCCATCGCTGACACTTCCCTGATAAAGAACTGTTATTCCTGCTCCCATAGTTTTACCTGAAAGCCCCCCTTAATTTAAAATTTTTAACAATTCAGAAGGAAGGGGTTTGCATTTTTCCATTTCAAGAAAGGCTCCTGCCTTCCTTAGCAAACACCTGTCTTTCCAAACCAAGACACAGGAGCCACCAGTATTATACATGGAAATACTTCACACGAAAAAAACCAAGAGCCTCAAAAAGGCTGTTTTGCCTTACACATTCACAATTTTCCTGGTGACATTGTGCACTGTACTGTAACAGTGGACAGTCACTGGACATAGACAGTAGGATAACTGGATATGCATTTCAGACTTTTTCTAAGTATTCATTGAATTATTCATTGAATCCTCATCCTTCTATACACTTCAGCTCTGCTGTAAACTTCAGAGACATTTTTTCATAAGCTTCTAACAAGTCACTCTGGATCCATAATTCCTGAGACCAAATGGAGTCCAAATGCCAAGTGGGATTACTCTTTTCAAAGCCTGCAGTCACACAGAATGAAGCAGCACTTAAATCATCCTGTGCATCCCATACACATAACAGTCCAGTCACTGACCATCTGCAATGATTTTTTGACTTTTGCTACAAATTACTTTCAAGAATAAGCTACAAATAATATCTTGAACCGGTTTAAATTCAGGGATGGCACTGCAACTGCCCAAAAAAATTCTAAGGGTACCTAGTGCTGTTGCAGTAATACAGAAGAACTGTAAGTGTGTATTACTAGTTGTTATTCATACTAGGTAAAAATGGCTCAGCTCAGCTTTGCAAAGCAAGAAACAAGTCATACAGAGTTGAAATGATGGAGTTGGGACAGTGTAGCCAGTCTGCTTTTTGTGAGAGATGCTCTTAAGCAGTGGCAGTATTAATGCACTTGTCTCCTGTAACTTTGCTCCTTGTGATCTACTTTCCACCTCAGCAACTTTTTCTGCTCTTTTTTTTTTCTTTTTTTTTTCAGCTGAGTACCAAAAGGAAAAGACAGAACTGCAATGTTACTACCAAAATAATAGATTTTTTTTCAAACTAAAAAATACTCACAGCTTTTAGAAAACACATCAGAAGTGTTGGAAAGTATAAACAATACAAGTTCTTGAACAGGATTTTTACATTATACTACATCAGCCAAACAAATGGATAGTAGGGCTTGAGGATCAAGCATATAATTGAAGTTTTGTTAAAAGGGCTTATTTTGGTCTCTATGTGGTAGCTGTCATCACCCTGATGTAAATACTTCACAATCTATTTACATTTTCCTAAGCTGTAATATTTTGCATCATTGATCAGCTATGGTTTTTTAGATTTCTCTTGTACCCATCATTGAATTATCTGAGCACAATCTCCAAATAAGACAAATGGCAAAGTAGCAAAGGGCTGCAATAACTGAGCAGCCAACGAGATAAGCTACACTGGCATATCTTGGCTTTGCCAAATCCTCTGTGAGTGCTTTTGTTTCTTTTCCTCTTTGGTTTACAATGCAACACATTTTCATTATTTCTGATGTCTCACCTCTGAAAGAAAAACATAGATATCGTAGTTAGCAGTGTCTTATTGGCCAACAAATCCTTAAAAGCTCTTGTAACTAGAAGTCTTGCGGCCTTGTGAGCCGTGCAGTGGAGATGGGAGCCAAACTCACCCTTCCTGTCTATGCAGAAGATAAGGAAAAGAAATGGCATAATCTAAAAAACTCAGAGGTCTGCACTCTAGCTCCTTCCTAACTCCTTCAAATCCCCCAAAGTGTGATTTAGCTACAAACAGATGACAAGGACTCGTAATGCTGGCTCTTTGACTCCAAAGCAGCTGCTTTAGAATCTTTCACATAACCCTGTGTAGTTATGTGCCAGAAATGTATCATTTGAAGAAACTTTCCCAACGGACTTGAATGGGGGTTTGTTTGAAAGGTGTTTGAGGAGAAAGCCTCCCAGCAGAGATCTGGGCATTGGCCTAGCTGTGTCCCAGCTGATTGTGAAGTGTGCCATCAGCTGCAGGGCTTTCTGGGCTAAAAATAGCATCAAGTCACTTGGACTTGCTCTTTTTGGCCTATAAAAGCTGGAGCCACTTTCAGGGCAATTTTGGAGACCTCCTCTATGGGTGGATGGAGCGCCTAAGATTTTCCCAATTGCTGGGAATGGTTCTCGAGGTCCCTGGTGTAAAACGGGGCTCCCCAGCAAGATGAGAAACAATTGTCTAGGTTTGAAAAGAGGTGTCTGCTAAGGAAGGCAGAAGCCGTCTCTGAAATGGAAAATGTAAATCCCCTCCCTTCAAATGATTATAATTTAGAAATTAAAATGCTCTGAGGGAAAGCTATGGGAATAGGACTGAGCCCACAGAGCAGGGCAGCGTTAGCTGATGGTCTGAGCCCTTCCTAAAGATCCTGTTGGGCTGTCTTAGACCCCTGGGGCCAGGGATTGCTTCCAACCTGGGCAACTTTTGGTGGGCTGGGGGCAGCCCCAGGGCAGGTGGCAGTGTGTGCAGGGGCCCTGGGTGGTACGCTGCAGCACGGTCACCGTGGCACGGAATGGAAGCCGGTGTCCAAGGGCCCTTTGTGACACGTGGGAAATAGAAGCTTGCCCGGGTGCTCGGAACACGCAACGGCGCAGAACGGGACAGAGCGGTGCCATGAGGAGCCCCCGCACAGCGCACTCGTTCCTGTCTGACCCAGAGATTTTCTGTGGCCTTGTTCCTGAGTCTGAGCTCGAGGCCCGAGCACAGGACTCGGTGACCCGTGGCCTTCCGAGGCTTCTGTTCTGCAGCTGCCCTCAAGGGCAGAGCGTGGGACTTGGTGCCCCAGAGCTTTTCTAGGACATCTCTCCTGCAAGTATCTCCAGTCAGTGACATGGAGCAGAGACCCCCAAGAGAATTGAGGCCAGGACTGCACAAAAAATTCTCAGACACCCAGTGTGGAAAAGAAACTCCAAAGTACCTTAAACACCTTGAATATCTCAAAGTGTTAATGAGCCCCACTGAGTGTCAGTACAAAGCTCTCCAGGGACTCATTAAAGCAGATAATTGGGGCCATGATTGCACAAACCTCTCACACAGTCTGTATCCAAAGGGAAACACTAAGTACCTTAAAAGAACTGAAGTACCTTGAAGCATTAATGAGCCCCACTGAGTGTTGTTACTGACAAAGCCTCTCCAGGGACTAATTACAGCAGGTAATTAGAGGCCATGATTGCTCACACCTCTCAGAGACTCCAAGGCAAAAGCCAAACCCAAAGTCCTTTGAAAACCCTGCAGTCCCTGGGAGCATTCAGGAGCCCCCAGGGCCATTGCTGAGCAAGGCTCCCCAGGGACTCCTTCCAGCAGATCCTTGAGGCCACTGGGATGTGGGCTAGGGGGGGATGCTGAGGGCAGGACAAGGGGCTGACAGTGCCCAGCCTGGCTGGGGCTGTGCCAGGAGGCCCCAGTGCCTCAGAACAAGGTGTCTCCTCCCAGCCCTTGGTGGCACAGACCCTGCTGTGCCCCAGGACACCAAGACTTGGCTTCTCTTTGTCCCCAGCTGTCATCAGTGCCTGCAGTTCTCTGCTCTGCCTGGGGCCTGGGGACACTTTCTCTGTTGTGTCCCTCATTAGGACCCATTAAAAGTTCAAGAAACTTTGGAGTTGGATTCTGACTTGGAGTTCTGGAGAGGTTTCTTCAGCTCCCTCTCAGGGACTGATGTTCAGGGCCTGAGCACAAAGCCCCAGAGGGTCATTAAAGTCCTTGTGCTGTGTCTGTGCTTCTGAGCTGGGCTGGGCTCCTGGCCCAGAGGCAGCTCCTGGCAAGGGCAGCGCTGCAGAGAGACAGCTCTGGGCAGGAGCAGCTCCTGTGCACAGCCCAGCAGGGCTGGGGCACTGCCAGGGCACCTCAGGGACACAAGCAGGGCACAGACAGAGCTCACAGGGGCTCAGCACTGGCAGGGGCTGTGGGATGTCCCCGAGGGGGCTGTGTCACAGCAGCACCTCTGTGGCTGTGTCATAGAGGCACAGAGCAGCTGTGATGTCAGCAAGGGCCTGTGTGACATCACAGAGTGGGCTGACATCACTGAAGGGGTTGTGACATCACAGATCTAGCTGTGACATCATCAAAGGTGGTTCTGTGACATCAGAATGTGGGTTGTGACATAGAGTATGATATCACAGAGCAGCTGTGTGATGTCAGAGATGGCTGTGACATCGCAGACAAGGCTGTGACATCACAGTGTGACTGTGACATCACAAAGCTGCTCTGTGACATCACATAGGAGCTGAATGACATCACATAGAGGATGTGTGTCATAACAGAGGGGCTGTGTGACATCACAGGGGCTGTGTGACATCACAGGTGCTGTGTGATGTCACAGGGGCTCTGTGAAATCAAAGGAGCTGTATGATATCACAGGTGCTGTGTGACATCACAGATGGATGTGTGACATCACAGGTGCTGTGTGGCATCACAGATGGATGTGTGACATCACAGGGGTTGTGTGACATCACAGGGGGCTCTGTGACATCACAGATGGATTTGTGACATCACAGAGGCTGTGTGACATCACAGATGGCTGTGTGACATCACAGGTGCTGTGTGACATCACAGATGCATGTGTGACATCACGGGGGCTCTGTGACATCACAGATGGCTGTGTGACATCACAGATGGATGTGTGACATCACAGGGGTTTTGTTACATCACAGGGGCTTTGTGACATCACAGATGGCTGTGTGATGTCACTGGGGAGGTCACTCTGCCCTGTCCCCCCTCACAGCCCCCCCTGAGCAGTCCAACCCTGCTCGTGCCCAGCAGGGTCCCCTGTCCCCCCGGGTCCCCCCACCCCCGGTGCCGCAGCCTCCCCCAGAGGATGTTCCATGAGATCGACCCCAGAGCCTGACACGGGAACGGGGGGCCAGGGCCATGGGGGTGGGACAGGGGGACAGGGACCCCCCGGCAGCATCCCCGTGTCCCCCAGGGCACGAGCCTGGGCCAGGGCTCCTTCACCCTGTTATAGATACATATTATAATATTGGCTTTTAGCAAATATTAAAATGGATTTTTATGTGTGATGTTAAAGTAACTTTGTTCTAAAGATATAGTTTTTATTTCTGTTGTTAATTGAGCTTAGACATTGTAGTGAAATAGCTGAGAGAAGCATGCTTGTGTTAAACTGCCTGCTGGGATGGGATAACATCCAATGCACACAGGATGAGGACACCTGCACAGATCTGCCAACTATCAGCACTCCCTGTCTGAAGGCAGAGTGGACCAAGGCCCAAAACCTGGAGGTGATAAAGAGAAGGAGCCAAAACCACAGCCAAGAAACACACATGCTCTGAAAAGGCAGACCCAAGAAGGGGCCATGTAGAAGAGTTTCTGGAATATGTAAACTAGTTTATGGATATGCACGAGGGTCTATGAATATGCAACAGGCTGGTGTAAGGGAAAAGGTATTTCAGGGGGATCCCCGAAG
Source organism: Haemorhous mexicanus (assembly GCF_027477595.1). Taxonomy (NCBI): domain Eukaryota; kingdom Metazoa; phylum Chordata; class Aves; order Passeriformes; family Fringillidae; genus Haemorhous; species Haemorhous mexicanus. The sequence continues at coordinate 12,744,973 of NC_082356.1, read as the reverse complement.
GGAACAGGGTGCTCCTGGCTGAGTGCCAAGATGCACCCGGCCATAATAACCTTTGCTCCACGGTCCTGGTCTCCCACTGGCTTTTATTAAACTTTTTACATTTTCACAGGAGGGTGAACGTGTTTTTCACAAATGGAATCTCAAAGAAACAAGGGTCAGTTGTTAACCCAAGGCTCTGCTTTGATTAAGTGGGGCCTCATGGGACACAGGTGCCACTGGGACATTGTCAGGCCCAGGAGGAACAAGACACCCCTGTGGCAGACCAAGGCCTCATGGGACCCAGGAGAGCTCTGTGACACAATGGAACCTGATGGAGCCAAGGGCCCCTTGGGACATGGCAGGGTCTCATGGAACCCCTGTGCCACTGGGACATTGCCAAGGCTCCTGCAAGCAAGGTTCCACTGGGACAAAGGCAGGCCTCATGGCACCCAGAAGACCACTGTGGGACAATGGAATCTCATGGAACCAAGGCTCCATTGTGACAAAGCACGGCCTCATGGAAGCCCAGTGCCACTGGGACATCTCCAGCCTTGGAGAAAGCAAGTGTCCATGATGACACAGCATGGCACCTGTGTCCCATGAGGCCCCACTTGGTCAAAGCAGAGCCTTGCTTCCATGAGATTGCCCTGTGTCACAATGTTCTGCTTGGTCTCATGAGAACCTGATGTGTTGGCAATTGATCCTTGGATCCATGAGATTCCATTCCATCACGGGGTGTCCTTGGTTCCATGAGACCCAGCTTTGTCACAACTGGACCTTGGTTCCATGAGATTCCATTGTATCCCAGCGGTGTCCTTGGTTCCATGAGGCCCTGCTGGGTCACAGCAGAGCCTTTGTGCCATTCATTCCATGGTGCCACAATGGTCTCCAGCATTCCATGGGGCCATGCAGCCAAAGAGTGGGCCCTTGGTTCCATGAGTTTCCATTCCATCAGGATGATCTCTTGCGTTCCATGAGGCCCTGCTGTGTCACAGTGGAGCCTTTGTTCCCTGTGTTCCCACTGGGACACAATGGTCTCCAGCGCTCCATGGGGCTGAGCTGTGAAACTCAGGACACTTGGTTCCATGAGATTCCACGGGGTCCCCATGGTCTCCTGGGTCCTGTAACAATTCAGACTTGGTTCCATGAGATTCCACGGTGTCACCATGGTCTCTTGGGTCCCATGAGGCCCCTCTCTGTGTCACAGTGTTTTCCTTGGTTTCCTGAGAAGCTGATGTGTTGACAGTTGACCCTGGGTTCCTTGAGATTTCATTGCATCCCAGCAGTGTCCTTGTTTTCATAAAGCCCAGGTTTGTCACAACAGAGCCTTGGTTTCAGGATATTCCATTGTGTCACAATGGTCTCCCCACTCTCTGAGGCTGTACTGTGAAACAGTCGACACCTGGTTGCATGAGATTCCGTGGGGGAACAGTCAATTCTTTTGCTTCTTCTCTGCCAAGGTCGGGATTAAATCACAAGACAGTGTTTCTTGTTTGGACTCAGGTGTTCATTAGCTCTTGTCCATGTAACAGTCTCACGAGCTGTGAGCTCTGCAGCACTTCACCAACAAGGTAAAAATGGAGTTCCATCTCTCCCTTTGCAAGGTCTTTTAAAGATAAACTGTCCAATTAAGAGATGACACCTCAATTATTTTTACTTTTAATCCAACAACCAACCACCTGTGCCTGACAACAGGGACTTTTTTATCCAATTACACTATACCACCCAAACCCGAGGAGGAGGAAGAGAGAGGACGAGGGTGAGGAGGAGGAGGAGAAGAAGGTGAAGAAGAAGGAAGAGAAGGAGAAGGAAAAGTAGAGCGTAAGGAAGAAGAAGGTGAAGAAGAAGGCAAAGAAAAACGATCAACTCTGCCCTGAAACCTCCATCTTGCTTTATATATTTTACTATATTCTAAAACCTTAAACTCTAAGTTTTCCACCATGTGCTATTACACCCTTCCATTCAAAGATGTAATCCCAGTTCCATCATTCCATTTTGGAAGCCTTCTCCACAGACTCAGGTCAAATGCAGTGTTCTCTAGGGGGTCAGTGTCAGCTCAAAAAGTCTAAAATTCTCAGCAGCCAGGGTTCCAACAGGTAACAATGTTCACCTGTGTTGCATTAGGTTCCATGAGGCCTGGCTCTGTCACCATGGACACCTGGTTCCATGAGATTCCATGGGGTAACAATGTTCTCCAGTGTTCCATCAGGCCTGGCTCTGTCACCATGGACACCTGGTTCCATGAGATTCCATGGGGTAACAATGTTCTCCAGTGTTCCATCAGGCCTGGCTCTGTCACCATGGACACCTGGTTCCATGAGATTCCATGGGGTAACAATGTTCTCCAGTGTTCCATCAGGCCTGGCTCTGTCACCATGGACACCTGGTTCCATGAGATTCCATGGGGTAACAATGTTCTCCAGTGTTCCATCAGGCCCAGCTCTGTCACCATGGACACCTGGTTCCATGGGCAGTGGCCATGTCCCAGTGGCACCTGTGTTCCATGGCACCCCGCTATCTGACAAGGGACAGTTTGTTCCAGGACATTCCATGGAGTCACAGTGGTCACTTGGGTTCCATGCAGGTGCCTGGGGAGCGGGAGCTCAGCCCAAATATCCTGGGGGTCCCTGGGCTAGTGTTTTTGGGGGGAAATCTTTGGATCTTGCAGGGCTCCAAAGCTGAGCCGCAGATGCCCCTTGGGACAGAGTGGAGCATCATGGAAGCCAGGAGACCCTCATGGAAACCAGGAGACCCTCATGGAGCCAGGAGACCCTCATGGAAACCAGGAGACCCTCATGGAGCCAGGAGACCCTCATGGAAACCAGGAGACCCTCATGGAGCCAAGGCTGCAGCGGGACACAGAGGGACCTCATGGAAGCCAGGAGAGCGCTGTGAGGCTGTGGAACAATGCAGCACTGAGGGTCCACTGGGACTTGACAGAAGCTCCTGGAGACAAGGAAGCGCTGGGAGCCTCTGGAATCAGCGTCTGCAGGAAGATTTTCTGCTCCCTCCTGGGATGCTGGGGGACAATAAAGCCTGAGGCAGCCTCCCAAGTGCCCGGCTGTGTTACCAGCGGGGGCCACATCTGGGGGGACGCCCTGTCAGCCCCGGCCCTGCTGCTCCTCCTGGCCGGGCGTGGAGCTGCTGGGAGCCCGGGCTGGGGGGAATCCTCAGGGCTGTGCAAGGAAAGGTTCACCACGAGCAGCACTGGAGGGAGATGTGCAGGCAAAGCCAGCGAGACAGCAGAGAAAGCCAGAGAGCAGAGCAAGGGACACAACAAATACACCAAGAGCAGGAGAGCAAGTTTTAACAGAACTTGCAAAGGGCAAAATCAACTAAAACCCAGTTAGACCGAAGAACAAGGAGCACCAGGCATGGGCTGATGATCCAGAGAAAAAAGTTCCAACGTGAGGAGGACTACAGAAGCCTTCATCAAAAGACCACCAGAAGACTGACGAGCACCACAGGAGGAGCTGACGCAGGCGCTGAAGCCACACACGGCTGTGAAACCGTGACACAGCTTTATGCAAATGTGAGTATGCTAATGAGGTGTTGTAATTGTGACTTTTAAAATGCAACTGAAGGCTAAAGGAGATCGAGAGGGTTTTTGCCAGAGAGATCCCCCTCGCTCCCAGCAGTGGACAAACAAATCCCTGCTCTGACTGCAGAGTTTGATTTTCTCACCCAGTTTGTCCCACTCCACCTTTCCCGCCCCTCTCCTCCCCTGTCCCAGCATTCCCCCAGTCCACAGCTCCCTCCCAGCTCAGTTTGGGGGTCTCATCCCCCTCTTTCCCCCCGCCCTCCCGCCCCTTCCCCATCGTTCCCCCAGTCCCCAATCCCCTCCCACGTGCTTGGTTTTGGGGGTTCCAGGCCCCTCCTGCTCCCTTTGGGGGTCCCGACCCCCCTTTGGTTGAATTTGGGGCCCCCGCCCCCTCTCTCACGGCGCTCCCAGCACCACCAGTGCCACCAGTATGGCCCCAGCTGCCCCCGCACGCCCCATCCCCATCCCCGGGGTCACCTCCCCCCCTCCCCAAATTCCACTCCTGGACACTGATGAGTCATCAGCGCCCCGCGCTCTGATTGGCCAGGATCTGATTTGGGGTGAGGACGGGAGGAACTGGGCACCCCCAGGAGCCCCTCGGGTTTGGGGCTTTCGATCCCCCCTCGGCCCTCGGGGCGGCCCTGGGGCCACCCGAACACCCCCAAAATGGGGAGGGTCCCTGGGGCCCTTTGGAACCCCCAGGAATGGGCTGGAAGCGGCAGGAGCCGCCCCAAAAAGGGATTGAAGGGTCCTGGCCAGGAATAGGGGAGGCTCTGAGGATGGCTCCGGTCCGGATTGGGGCGGGCTGGGATTGAGGGAGGGTCCGTTCAGCAGCTGGGGAGGGGCTGGGACTGGGGGAAGGGCTGGGACTGGGGAAGGGTCCGGGATTGTGGGGATGGGTCCATTCCGGGACTGGGGCGGGGTCTCTCCCTGGGATTGGGGTCCGGGATTGGGTCAGGGTCTCTCCCCTTGCCGATCTCGTTCCCAATCCCGATCCCGCCGCTGTTCCCAGGGAATGGCTCCGATCTCAACCCAAACCCAGGGGGTCAAACATTGGGGTCAAAAACCCCAAATCCTGGGGTCAACTGCCCCCGACCCCAAATCCTGGGGGTTCAAACACTGGGGGGTCAAACACCCCCAAACCCAAACTCTGGGATCTCAACCACCCCCCAGCCCTAACCCCAAATTTTAGGATCAAACACCCCCAAATCGGAAATCCTGAGGTGTCAAACAGCCCCAACCCCCAAAGTTTGGGGTTAAAATCCCCAATCCCCAACTCTTGGGGTTTGAAACATTTGGGGTGTCCAACCCTCCTCATCCCCAAAGTTTGGGGTCAAATCCCCCAGTCCCCAAACTTTGGGGTCAAAGTCCCCCCCATCCCAAACTCTGGGGTGTCAAATCCCCCTGATCCCCCCAACTTTGGAGTTAAATCCCTCCAAATCCTGGGGTCAATCCCCCCAATTCCCAAACTTTGGCATCAAAACCCCCAACCCCAAATCCTGGGGTGTGAAACGTCTGGGGTGTCCAGCTCCCCTGATCCTAAAATTTCGGAGCAAACCCCCTGATCCCCAAATCCTGGGGACAAAAATTCCCAAACCCCAAATCCTGGGAACAAAAACATCCAAATCCCAAACCCTGGGGTGTCGAAAATCCCCAATTCACAAAGTTTGGGGTCAAAAATCCCCAAACCCTGAGTTGCCAAACCCCCCCCAACCCTCCCAATCCTCAATGTTTCGGGTCAAACCCCCCAGCCCCCAAACGTTGGGATCAAAACCCCCCTGACCCCAAATCCTGGATAAGAAGGATGTGGGGTTGAAAAATGAGATTTTGGATGAAAAGAGATTTTGGGGTTGAAAAAAGGAGGATTTGGGGAAAAATGAGGATTTGGGATTAAAAAAAGAAGGATTTGGGATAAAAAAGGAGGATTTGGGCTGAGCTGAGTTTACCTGGGGGAGTGGGGGGGCGTGGTGGGTTTGGGGCAGGGTCAGGACCATTTTTTGGGCAGTTTTCTGGGATTTTGGGGTGTTTCTATGGGATTTGGGGGCAGTTCTATGGGATGCAGGAGCAGTTTTTCGGAATTTAGGGTGATTTAGGGTGGTTTTGTGGGATTTTGGGGTGTTTCTATTGGATTTGGGAGCACTTTTATGGGATTTTGGGGTGGTTTTGAGAGATTTCATGAGATTTCTATGGGATTTTGGGGTGGTCTGGAGGGACTTTAGGGTCTTTCTATGGGATTTTGGGGCTGCTTAAAGGCATTTGAGGTGTTTTGGGGGGGCCTGTAGGGTATTCAGGGGCAGTTTTGAATGATATTTGGGAGGTTTGGAGGGATTTCAGGGCATTTGTATGGGATTTTGGGATGGTTTGGAGGGATTTGGGGTGTTTTGGGGCAGTTTTTGGATATTTAGGGGTGGGTTTGAGGCAGTTTTTAAGGATTCTTGGGGATTTCAGACCTGTTTTTTTAGGTTTGGGGGTGTTTAGGTGGGGTTTGGGGTGTTCTGGGTCCCTTTTTGGCGAAGGAGATCTTCCTGGCGCTGCTCTGGGTGATGCTGGAGCCCTGCAGGGCCTCACGGGCGGCGCCCGCCTGCACCTCGGTGTCCAACTGCACCCAGGCGATGTCGCGGCGCCCGGGCACCAGGGCAGCTCCTGGAACCCCGGGAACCTGGGAGGGAACGGGGCCAGGAGAGCCCCAGACACCCGGGAACGTTCCCCAGACACCCGGGAATGTTCCCCAGACAGCCGGGAATGTTCCCCCAAAAAATCAATAAATGTTTCCCCCCCCAAATTCAGAAATGTTCCCTGATGAGTAACAGTTCCCAAAAAAAGTCTAGAAATTTGTCAAAAAGAAATCCTGATACATTCCCACAAAATCTCAGAAATGTTCCCAAAAGAAATCCAGAAATGTTCCTCCAAAAAATCCTGGAACATTCCCAAAAAATGAACTTTCCCCAAAAAATCGAGAAACATTCCTCCTCAAAAAATCCAAAACCATCCCTGTTCCCCATCCAGAAACATTCCCAAAGACTTCATAAACGTACCCAAAAATCCAGAAATCCCCTCCCCCAAAATCCAGAAACATTCCCACAAAAATCCTGAAATTCCCCTTCAAAAAAATCCAGAAATTCCCCCTCCGCCAGAAATCCAAAATCTCCACCACAATTCAGAAATTCCCCCCTAGAAAATCTTGAAATTCACCCCCAAAAATCCAGAAATTTCCTACTAAAAATCCAGAAATTCACCCTAAAACCCCAGAAATTCACCCTCAAAAATGCAGACATTCCCCCCAAAATCCCGACACTTTCCCCAAACAATCCAGCCCCAAGCCCCCCAAGCCCCCCTCACCCCCCAAGCCCCAAAATCCCCCAACGCCCAAAGGCCGCCTGGAATCCCCAGAATCCCCGGGATGCCGGGATTGCCCCAGATCTCCCTGGGGGCAGAGCATGGAGAGCATCAGCTCCTTGGGCTCCTCAGGAGCTGGGGCAGGAACAGGATGTGCTTCGGGGCTTTGCCCACAGCTGGGCAAACGGGAGAAAAACCCCAACATCAGCAACAAACCTGCCCCAAACCTGCCCCAAGCAGGCCCCAAATCTGCCCAAAGTCACTCTGGATACACACCAAACAATCTGCCCCAAATCCCACCAAAATCCTCCATGGTTTGACCCAAGGCTGTCTCAGCATTTTTAAGGATTTTTCAGAGTTCCAAGAAATGATCTCTCAGCTCTGTGGGAAGCCTCCTCTAAACTGATGGCGTTGTGACATCTCCTCTAAGGAATCAGATGCAGCCCCAATTGTTATTACAGAACCACTCCAACAGTTTGCTGGGTTTAAAGCATCTCTGTGCTGAGGGAATTTTGGAGGAGACAGCTATTGGATGGTTCATTAGTCTGTCACCCCCAGACCTTCACTCCTAAGTGCCATTCTCAAGAGCCTTGTTTTAAATTATCTTTAGGGAATTCTCTCCCACTTAGAGCTTGGGTAGTGGCCAGGCCTCAGCTCTGCCTGGACTGGAATTTGCCAACAGAGCCAGATGTTTTCTGCATCAAAACTAGATTTGAGTTGCTTGGACTTGGCAATCTGACCCTCTAGACATGACAGTTGAACTACTTTTAAAGGGAGCTTGGGAATTATTGTCTGGAAATAATGATCCAAGTCCCCTCTGAATGGAGGTTTGTCAGCTGTTTGCAGACTCTGGGATGATGGTACATTATTTCAGAGATTGCTATTTACCTAATTCCACCTATGTTGTTAGTTTTGTCTGCTATTTGAAATATTCCTGATTGCTGTATCCAAATTATTCCTAATTGCTGTAAGTTTCTTGTCCACTGCATGAATTATTTTACTGTGATGTTGCCTCATACTCATAACAAAAGACATGCATCTCATTCTTAAAAAACAAAAAAGAGGAATGAATGCCTTAAGAACGTTCAAATAATGCAAAATGGACATGAGAAATTTGAACAACTAATCATTCTTAATAATGCAATATTTACATTATTTGGAAAAAAATTTGGAAAAAAGATCATCACATCTAAATCCCAACTGAGTGCACCACAGTGAAGCCCAATTGATTCATTACCTTCAGGAGAAGATGTGCCTGTGTTTTATCATCAGCAGCTCAAAGCAGTCACCTGTTCATTCCATCAGACACTGATCAGCTCTGAAAAAATGAGGCCCAGGGCAAAGAGAAATAACCTCATCACCTTGCAGCCTCTGTGGCCAGAGCAGGAGCAGGAGGAGGACTGCCAAGACATGGCTGGGTCTGGAAACTGACAGAGGCACTTTGCCAACAAAAGCCTCAGGGCACCCTCATGGTACAGTGCTCCTACTGACCTTCTCCAGGTATTCCCTGTTCCAGCTCCCAGGAGGACATTCAGGGATGGCAAAGATAACATTTCCAGCTAATGGACTTTCTCACACTTCTCAACTAACTGGAAACAATGGTCATTTCTTTCCATTTCTCCAAGAGACATTGGACATTATTCTTCTGTTTTCTCATGCTGCAAAACCCTGTGGCAATGACTTGATAGAATTTGGTAAGTTTTGTTGACTGTAAGTGCTCTTTTATCTATCTTGTCCCATATCTAATAGATAACCAGGGATAACCTTGATGAGATAATACCCTCAACAGAGTGAGCAGTTTCAACATCAGAACATAGGAGCCTTTTTTAAATGAACGAAAACGAGGAGATGCCATAGACAGGTAGAATAATGATAAAAGAAAGGCCCTATGAAATCAGGCCTTGCTCTGCTCTATTAACAGCTGGCCTGTCATCTCCTCTGAGTGCAGCTAAGCAGTTACAAGTTCCCATGTGAAGTGATTTTGAGAATGAGACTTTGTGAATAATCTATTCTGAGGGTGAGAAACAAATGCACCTGCAACAAGAAGGGATTTGTGCCATGAGAATCAGTGAAGAGAACAGAGAAACAATACAATAGAGAGATTTGATGCACAAGTAAAATCTATTTTATTAACCAATATTAGAATAACCGCTACAAAATCTATCAACTAAACTTGCACATGAGGTCTGACAAACTGTGTAAAATGAGCTTTTTGCATAAAGAATAAAAAGTTCTTCTCCAGCTCAGCTGGGTCCTTGGGGATTTCAGTTTCCCCCCTTCTTTAGGGCTATGGCTTCCTTCTTTGGAGCTTTTGGCTCCTTCTTTTCTGCTGCTTGGGTTTTGTTCCCTGGCATTTTGGTTTTCTTCTTCTCTGATTCTTTGGTGACCTTCTTCTCTGGTTTCTTTCTTCTCTGGGCCTTTCTTTTCCTTCTTCTTTGGGGATTTTGTTTCCTTTTGTGGGATTTTGGTTTCATCCTTCTCTGGTGGTTTGCTTTTCCCCTTCTCTGCTTTTGGAGGTTGCTTCCCCACAGAGACTCCCTTCTTTCCCTTTTTCCACCTCTCTTCCTCATGCCGCCTCTCTTCCTCCTCTAAGGTTTTTGCCTCCTCCTGAAGTTTTTCAGCTGGCTGTTTCAGCTCCCTTCTGCAGACAAAACAGAAAACATGGCTGAGTCCCCACCAGAAACTTGGGCTCACCAGTCCTGGCTGGCCCTGCACTTCATTCCTTGACCCTGAGGCCATTTCCATGAATTCTCCTCAACCCACAGAGGTTGGGAACATCCCAAGTGAGGGCGTTGGTGGAAGGGGACCTCCAGGACCAGCCAAACCTGAGCTTTGTCATCATGAGGTCTTGACTGTGCAAGCTCCCTCTTAAGGCTCAGCCAGAGCCCTCCAGCCCAGTGCCAAAGGCTGATCCACCAGCTCTCTGTGCTGGTGCTGAAAACGCCCTTTGTCTCTTGGCATCCCAGGTTAGAGCAGAGCACAGATTGCTGACATCTGCTTCTCTCTCCTACCATTCTTACTCAGCTCATTCAGCCCCTTCTCCCTGGGCACAGCTGAAGCATGATTTTAAAGGGTTAAGATTTCAGCTGAGGGTTAGAAGCAATTCCCATGGATCAGGATGTAAGGCAGATAGGCAGACCATAGGTTAATGATTATGAGATGCTTAAGCTGGAGCTGATTGTTCTATTGTTTACCATTAGGAGCTTCCTTCTAGAAGGAAGTGGAGTAAGTGAACTGTTAGAAGAACAAATTGAAACCAGTAGAACAATGGTTAGCACCTGGGCTTGATGTCAATCAATCACTAAGCAAGGGATCTTGGATCGTGCCAGAGGGTCACAGAGACCTGATGAAGACATTCCTGACTTCATCCCTTAAGACCACGGACCCAATTTCAGACCAACAACCCAATTCAAGAGAAGAATTGCACAGGTGTGAAGGACCAATGACCTCATTTGAATACAGAGCAGGGATGGGAGGTGCTGGGGCTGTGCAGATGTATTGTATGTAAGATCTGGGGAAATAAAGAGAGGGCAGAGAACCTTGGGCAGCGCGGTCACGCCTTTTAGGGACGGCTCTGGTGCCACCCGCCGGTGTTAATAAACACACCACTGTCTGCCTTTAATTAGTTAGGAGAGTCCCTGTCCCTGATCTTCGGTTTTAAGGACTCCTAGCCTGCTCCTTAATGAGAACAATCCTATCAGTCAGAAAGCAAAGGCTGCAGGAACTCCTCTCTTGCCAGACAGGCTCTTGTCAGCCAGATTTCCTGCTGGAACCCAGCTGTGACCAAGCAAACCAGGGCTGGCTGCCATGGAAACCATTGGAAGCAGCCTCATCCATCTCCTCCCCATGAAACCAACTTCAGCCTGGCCTGAAGAAGTCCTGATGCACAGGCTTGCTTTGAGCAGCCTCCCCTCCCAGCTCCACACTTTGCCTGTGTGTCCTGAGCTGGGCTGCCTTGCTGGAGCTGAGCTTCTCCTGTGCTTGCCTACTGCTGCAGCTGAAGGGGAGCCTCAAGGACATGAGCTTTTCTGGGTGCTGTCCCACCACAAGGAGAACCTGGCAGATCAGCATTGCAAGGACTTCATCTGGGGCAGGAGCAGGACCCAAAGCAAGGTTTGGTCTGTTCCTCAGGCCTGCCCATCCCACAATCCCACAACTTTGGGTGAAAAAGGGAGATGATGAAGAAGATGCCACTCAACACCATGGACTTCAAGACACCTCCAGAGGCAGTGCCAAGGCAAGCCCCGAGCCCAGCTCCCTGCAGGCAGCAGCTAAGCCAGGAGGGCTCAGCACTCCAATAGAGAAGAAGATATTCTGTCTCAACAGAAGAAGGTCCTTCCTCTCTTGAGAGCCAGGGAGCTCAGAGTGGCCATCCCTGTGTTGCTTCTGGCCTTTGCTATGCAGCACCTCTGAGCTCAGAGTCCTTGGAGCAGGGAAGCCCTGCAGGGACAAGAACCCATGGCAGAGCAGTAACCCATGCAAGGTTCACTCACCTCTCCCTGAGAGGTGCCTGAGAGCCACAGCTGATCTCCCGGGGGCTCAGGGAGGAGCTGACACCTGAGGCCTCCCCGGTCACCAGCACCTCGCAGGTGGGGCCTCCCTCCATGTGGCACAGCTCGGTGACATTGGAGGTGCTGCTGAGGTGGCCAGAGAAGGTGGAGGAGACCTGCTGGCTCTGTCCTGGCTGCAGCACACCTGAGAGTGGCAGGACACTGAAGGCCTGGATGGAAGACAGGAGAGATTGAGGCATTGAGCATGGAAATGGATGCAGAAGAGCATCTTGGAGCAAAGTGCAGCTGGACCTGGAGGGGCCTATTTCCCAAACACTGCCAGAATCACCCTCACCTCCTCCTGCATCCATGCCTCTGACCAGGGCAGGGACCATGGGGAAAATCTTCTCCCATGCTCACAGGTCAATGCATTAATTAGTACATTACATTAAAGGGAACTGGGATGTCTCCTGGCAGTAGAAATTCTCTCTGATGCACAACTTGCCTTGAAAAAGTTTAAAAACTTCCTGCTTTTAGAGAAGGAGGAGACTCAGAGTGAGAGCTCTTGGAGCTGAGCGAAGGAGTCCAGCCCAGCTCATCTGACTCCTGAGGCTCTTCCCCTCTCTCTCTGATTCAAATGCTGCTTTCTCAAGGTGCTACAGCAAAAGCTCCTGCAAAAATTTCCTGTGGACCACCTGAGGAGTTCCAGGGGGAGCAGTGCCCTCCACAGGCACTGCACAGCGTCTTTGGGCAGCCCCACAACGTGTCCTGTACGGCCTCTCCAACAAGCAGCTGCTTCAGCAGCACTTTGTGCTGGGCCTGGAGGGAGGGGAGGCCCCTCTGTGGCCAAAGCTGAGGGCCCCCAGTGGCACTGGGAGCTCCAGCCCTGCTGGCCACACTGACAATGGGCAAGTGAGAAAGATTCCCTCTTGCCTTCCAGGGGAGTGTGCGCTACATCCAGGGAGCACCTGAATCCCTCCAAGCCCTGTGGGAGGGGAGGGTTTTCAGGAGTTTGTGCTGGCACCTGAAAAACAAGCCATTTTCTGCGCTGGGAGGAAGAGACAGCCACTGAGCAAAGTCTCCCTTTGTAAGAGAGCTTCAGGGCCAGCAGTGCAACAGCAGCTCTGGGGTGAAAGCAGAGCCCTGCACACAGGGAGTCTGGCTGGCTTGGGAAGACTTCGCTCCATGGAGATCAGGACTCATCCCAGCTTGCTCTGGGAAGGAAGCTGGAGCTCTGAGCATGATGATGCAGATAAAAGCCTCATCTTACATTGGGAAGGAAACAAGGCCACAAAACCCAGACTCAGCACAGGCCTGTAGGATCTGAGTCAGCTTCTCCAAGGAAAACTCTCCTCTTTCTCCCTCCCACTCACCCCATGTCCAGCCACTGGCCCTGCTGCCCAGCCCACTGCCAGGGCACAGGACAGCAGGGCAGCAAAAAGGGAGGTCAGCACGAGCATGACTTGGTGCTGGCAGGCTGGGGAGGCAACACAAGCACTGGGTGGACAAGAAAATCTACCTCTGCTCCTGAAGACTGGGCAAGATCCTGCACTTCTCTCAGGGCTGTGACTGGCTCCTCCTTCCTGATCTTGAAGTTCCTCCATCGAGATGCCCAGGAATCCAAACTGGTTCTCTGCTCCTTTTTTGGTTGGGGCTTAAATTTAGGTGGATGAAGCTCATCTCTGGAAAATAAGAGAACTATGAACAGGGACATGCAGTGGGAGGGAGGGACACCTGCACCAGCAGCTTCTGGTGAGGATGCAGCCCCTGGCTGGGTGCTGGCACCCTGAACTGAGAAATGGTTTGATCCAGCCCTTCCCAATCCAGGCTGGAGCAGCTCTGCTCTAAAGGCAGCCCAGGGATGACACTGAGCTGCTGCAGCAGCTGCAACTGCTTGCACTGAGCAGCTACAGAGGACAGGCATGAACACCTTGTGGGATGCCAAAAGCACAGTGGGAGAGGAAAAGACAGAGAAGGCAAGCAAAAAGGTGAGATCTGAGGCACCCAGGGGCAGACCCAGCCAGTGCCCAGCCAGCACAGCCCCCCCAGTGCCCCAGGCCAGAAACTCTGCAGCTCCACCAGGGATTTATCAGGAATGTTCCCCTGACACTGCTGGGGGCTTGGTTGACATTTTCCAACACTCCCAGGTGACTCAGGTCACATTCCCCATCCATACATGCACAGGCTGTGGTGCTGGGATCCTGCCAAGCTCTGTCACCCTTGGGCTTGGGGAGGTTTCTGTCAGCCGTCCTGAGCTCCGTAATTGTGCTCTCTGTGCCAGGAAGCAAGCAAGAAAGATTTAAAAAAACCCAAACCAAACCACAACAGGGAAACCTAAAAAACCTTCAACAGCTACACCCTGCTCAAGTTATTTCTTTAGGGACACCTAGCACTCTCCAGCTGAAATGCTGGGCTTTTGGGGAAAAAGAAATATACATGTTCACCTCCAAATTGAAAAGCATTAAGGTAAGAGAACCTTTCAAACTACAAATTATTGGCACAAAGGTAAAAGATTTGCAAGAAATCTTTAGTTAAGACCAGGCTGACAGTTTAACAACTGGTTCTTCTGGTGGGGAGAACCCTTCCTCTTTAAGGGAAGCAGCCTGAGAGTTGAAAGCAACTGTTTTGTCAAACTTGAGGCTCCCTGGCACAGCCTGCATTGCCTGTCCTTCCTGTTCACTGATTTACAGGCAGTGTCACAATGGCCCAGGTTCAGATGTTTGCTGCCATCCAGAGAATTTGGCATCACCATTTCCATATGTCTTAATATAAGTTTCAATCTTTGCATCCACTCTTCAAATGCCAGCTTTCCTTTCTTTTACAGAAAGTTCAAGGTTCCCAGAAGTCTTCTGACCTCCTATTTTGTGCTCAGAGAGATGGCATTTAAACCAGATGTTTCCAAAGTGAACAGCATTTTAAAGAACAATGAACTAAAATTACCCTGGATCCCAGCTTAGCCGAACTCCATTCTGTGTCAGACACTGAGATTCCCACCTCTAAGGCACGAGCTGTTTGTGCCACCCATCCCTCCTGTCCTTCTCCACAGCAGCCTGTGCCTGTTTTCCCCGGAAGAATCCCTGTCTCTGTGCCCCCTGCCAGGAGCAGTTGCCCACAGGCACACAGCTCCCCTTGCCCTCACCAGGGGGTTTCTCTCATCCCCGAGAGCGCCGATGGGAACGTTGGTGCGATGCTCGCCCAGCGCCTGCACCTCCACCACAACTGGGATCTCTGCTGTGCTCTGGGGCTGGACAATCCCACAGGGCTGGGGGCTGGAGTAGAACACAGCAGAGTCCTCCTTGCGTTTCTGGAAGGGACAGAATGAAATGCAACTTCAGAGGCACCTCTGAAGAAACTTTAGACTCCTTAACATTCACCGCAACAGCAACTTACACAAACGTTTAAAACTCCCCAGGACAAAGGTAAAAGGCACAAACAAGATGCAAGAATTGGAGGCTTAGCACTCCCAGGGGATCCTGCAAGGAGGCTGCCAGCACAGGCACTGGTGTCTGTGGATGCAGCAGCTTTTCTCAGCCCTCTAAGATCTCCCACAAGTAAACACGCTGAAGACTAGAACATCAACTGTTTCTTCAGCAGCTTACACTGCCTCCTCAAGTTTACATTCAGGTAGGATCCTGTTCGCAGCAGATCTTTAAGACTGAATAGAAAGCAGTAAAGTCTTATCCAAACCCTTTTTTTCCCCTAAGAATCTCCTCAATAATATTTGACAGGAGGAGGTGGATGTGATGCCAAACCTGGGGAATAAGCCCGTAGCAGCCAGGAAGGTGGCTGGGATTCCTGATGACGAGCTTCCTCTCGTAGGGCACCTTCAGGTGGCACTCATCGTACTGGAGCACATAGGGGGACACTTGGAGCTCAGGAACGAGACATCTGGGCAAAAAGATGACCCCAGGGGAATCAGAGATACTGAGAGAATGGAGAACGTTTACCCCCAAAGATTGTGCAATGGAGCAGAACACATTGGTCACTGTCAAATGGACATTTAACAGCCCTACAGGGATAAATTGCCTTCTGCCTCTTCCCACTCAAACAGGTCTCGTCAAGGAGGGGCAAACCCTGAGAGGCAGCACCCAGAGGCTGCCAAGTGCCCCAGGCAGAGCACTTTGTGCCACAGCTGCCTCAGCCCCTCCTTTGCCCAAGAAGGCTTGCAAGGACTCCTGTCACAGTTCCAGTGATCCATGAGCTCTGGGGGAGCCTTCCCAACAAGGATCAGGGTTCACTAAGGCTCAAGGAACACACAGCTCCAGTGTCTCAGGAAAAATGACTCCCTTCTCTCCCATGGTGCTGTTGCTCTGCCTGAGAACTCAGGTCTTTGCCCCAGCCCTGGAGGGCACGAGACACCAGCTGCCCTCCAGAGTGGCTGATCACCCCCTCCCAGGCCCTGCAGCTCCCTCCCTCCTTCCCTCCCCAGCTCCAGGCACTGACTGGCCCCAGCTCCACCTGCTTTACAGAATGGCATCCCAGGCACTGACTGGATGGCTCTGCCTGCGACAGGGAACAGCACCAGGGAGCTGCATCCCTCTGGGCATTCAACTGGCACCCACAGCAGCACTGCAGGATGCAATTCTGTTGCAGCAACAATGACTTTTGATCTAAACTCTGAGAACATTACAGCTCAAAATGGGAAGCAGAGGGAAGGAGAAAAACTGGAGCTGAGCTGCCACATCCAGGGCTGCTTTCCCCTCCTAAGACCTCGCCCTCACCACTCTTGCTGGGAGCCACTTCCCCCCTGCCATGTGCCCTCATGAACAGAAGCAGAGCCTGACTCTCAGCAGGCTGCTTGCTGTGGCCCAAACCAATGCACGCTGGTCACAACCAGCACAACTCCATCTCTTGCAGCAAGAAGGAGAGGAGGCCCTCGGGAAATTTGTTCCACCTCAAGCACCAAAACCCAGGCCAAGAAATGATACCATTCCTGGTCCCTTTTGAAGAGGGCCCAGGACCATGCTGGGCTGTGAGCAGGGCTGCTGTTCACCACAGGCTGCTGTCCAAGCCCTGCTGTTCTCATGTCCAGCTGGCACAACATGAGGCCATTAAGCAGCACTTCTCCTTGGAAGCTGCAGCCAGCAAAGCCTGTGCAAGGCAGTGCCTGGGGGAGGCCAGGCAAGGGCTGGTACCTGGCTGTGATGACCAGTGTTGCCGCTCCCTTGCCAATGCCCTCCACATCCACCAGCATCCTCCGGCGGAACTCCATCACCGTGTTGGAACACAGGGTCACCTGGTGGTAGAGAACAACAGGAAATTCTTCCTTACAAAAGCTCATTACCCATGTGTGATATCCTCCAGTTCTTGAGGAGGATTTGGCCTTCATTCTTCTGCAGCTCCATGTGTAGAGCACAGTCTCAGAGCAACAAAAACCTTCTGGCAATACCAGATTTGTTAAACACACCTTGCTATCAGGGCATTGGTCAGCTACATTCAAACATTAGACTAAAGCTCTTTGCAACACTGCATTCAAATTAAGGGGCAAATTTCTCATCTGACTACAATGACATCCATGCAGAGGGAATCTGACTTGAACACAATGAGTTCAGTTTTACAGCAGCAAGCTGAGGGCAAAGTGTGGCCCAGCAGGTGCTGGGCACTTCATGGCTGCAGAGCTTTTTCTTCCCCCTGGAGCTTCCTGCAGTGAACACAAATCATTCTGCTCCCCAGGAGAGGGGAAATGAGACCAAGTGGAAAAGCCAACTGCTTTATACAATGACATCTCTCTAACAGCCACCTTCTGCCATCATCCTTGCTCTGCCCACTTGCAATCAAATCAATCACTCTCAAAAACACAAGAATGGCTTCAGGCCTTGACCATCAGGTATGTGACCTCAGCAGATGAGGTTTTCCTCCAGGAAACCAAACAGTGCTCCTGGAGGAACATCCCGAGTAAGCCAGCTAGCAGAGGCCTCCCAGCAGTGCAGATCTCTCCCTCCCACCATGCTCAAAGCTGGCACCAGAGCTAAAGCCCTCCCACACTCCAGTGACGCTTCAGCCCTGGTGCTGCAGCGTCTGTGGCTGGACTCTGGCTGTACCTCGATGTCCTGGTGTCCCTGGGGGAGGATGGTCCCTCGGCTGGGATTCATGGTGAACTCCCTGGGCTCCACATAGAAGTGGATTCCCTTCCTCCAGGCTGGGTCGCTGTGCCTGCGGATCTGATCCACGCTGTCAACAGCCGGCTGCCTGCCATCGTCCGACATGCGGAGCTGGAACATCAGCGGCACCGCGGAGCTGTTGGTGAGGCGACAGCGCTGGGTGTAGGGAAAGCCTGGCAAAGGACACAAATATCCAGTCAGGCACCCGTGATGACATGATCCTGGGGTGAATATCCTGGCAGGATCAAAGTGGGATTGGAGTTCAGCTCTTTATTATCTGAACTACAGCCCACCAAGAAGCTGCGAGAGGAATTAATCGTCACTTAGTTCCCTTTGACACAGATTCCAGACTGCAGCCTTGAAAATGCCCACTCCTAGCCCTGCTCAACACTGCAAGCTTCTCTCTTTGGGATGGGGAGGAGCTCCCTCACTTGTCCCAAACCAGCACCACTTATCTCTCAGTGATGGATGTGCACCCAGACCCAGCATTTACTCTGAGAATTCAAGTTGTCAAATTCCCTGGGAAGCCTGCCAACACTCCCACTGTTTTCAAGAGATATAAACAGGGAGTCGTCATTGAGAAGAAGCTACAGCAAAAGAAAGTGAGGATGGAATCAGGAACTAGAACGTGGTGCAAAGCACCCTAATGCAGCTTCTCTCTGCAGCATCCTTGAGGCATCTCTTGGTTTGGGCCAAACAGACTGAGCACGGGACAGCTCAGAGCCCACTCAGCTGGAGGCACACCCAAGCCTTGCTTTGAGATTAGCAATTAGGAACCAGCTCCCAGCTCACCCCACAAACAGGGACATCACAGCCATGCTGCTCACTGGGATTGCTGCCTGCAAGGGTTTAGCCCACTTTAGCTCTGAGATTTGCTTTCCATCCTGGAAAGCCAGAGATACAGCCACTCATGGTGGGGATGTCCTGTAGAGCCCACAGAGCAGCCACAACCTGCTCTGCAGGGCACACCTGGCTGGGCTGGCCAGCTCTGTGGGGAGGAGACTTCTCCCCAGGCCTGCTCACCAACAGTCCCTGGAACACAGATGGGGAGAAAAAACAACTGCAGGTACAGCCCAGAGTTTCTCTGGGCCCATCCAAATGACCACTGCCAGCTCCAGCAGTGACTCCAGCAGGGAGGCAGGAGAGGCACAAAAAGGACAAACCCAGATGTCAAACCCTCAAATGAGACTGAGCTCAGCACACGCAGACAACAGTCAACAGTTACAAAGAAGCAAAGATACAACAGCTGCCTTCAGCTGGAGAGACCTTAGGAATGAAATTGGATTCAGCAGGATCAATCTCCTGGTTCAGAACCATATTTCCATCTGTTGCCTTGCTTGTTCCATTTCTTCAAAAGGCAACTTGACAAGTGCCTCTGTGCTGATGCAGGCTGGGGAAGAAGCAGCTCAGGAAAGGCAATGAGTTTCCTTCCAAAGTTCAGGAACTTCATTGTTCTGGGTTTAGGCTTTGCAGTGAATGTTGTCCTAGGTCTGGAAAGGGGCAGAGGGGTTTTGGGGGATTTTGGCCCTGGGGCTGGGCTTTTCCCCTTGGGGATTTTTGGGATTTCAGGCGTGATACTGGGGGCGGCTGTGCAGTCAGAGCTGATCTCAGGCAGGGAGCGGAGCTTCCCTTCCTCCCGCTCGGGGATCGAAGCTCGGCTGCTGCTGCTGCGGGAGGTTGTGTGCTTGGCCCCGGGACTGTCCTGGCTGCAGCTCAGCGCTGCCATCGACCCTGCCTGCCTGCCCCGCTCCTGCCTGCTGCTGCTCCGCACTGCCAACATCCCCCTGCCCTTTGGCAGTGGGAAACGTCTGTCTTGCCTCCTTGTCTGTGCTCTCCTGATCGAGTCTGGGAAAGAACTGTTATTCCTTTTCCCATAGTTTTGCCTGGGAGCCCTGTCATTTCAAAGGTAGAATAATTTGGAGGGATGGGCTCATCTTTCCATTGCAGGAAGATTCCCACTTTCCTTGGCAGACATCTCCCTTTTAAAGCAGCACAGAGAACCCAGAAAATACTGACTTTCTATTCCTTGCTCCTATTGGATCTCCCAAAGGCAAAATGCCACCTGAGGCAGCAGCAGCAGCAGCCCTGCAGTTCACAGCCTGGAGAGGCTGCAAGGGCAGAGCGTGAGTGAGGGATGCTGTTCTGTTGGAAGGCACAGATCCCTGAGGCTGTGTCCCAGCCCAGGGAACACTCACCAAAGGAGATGTCCCCTAAGTCGAGCTCAGGGAGGTTGAAGTGTAAACTCGGTGCAGTGACACTGCCCCTGGAGAGCGAGGACAGAGGAGGAAATGGCTCGGTTAAAGGAATTGCAAAGGTCCGGCTGTCCTGGCTTGGGGGCACAAAACCTGGGCTCAGGACACCCTGGGTTTCCAACCAACACAGCCCCATGTGCTCAGCACAGGGCCCCGTGCACAGGAGGCAGCTAAAGCCAAGTGGCCAGCAGCCAACAGCCACTGATGGGCTCTGGGCACAGGGCAGGCAGGAGAAGCCCCCAGGTTGTTGCTGGTCCCATGAAGGACCCTGAACACACACCCAGACATGGCTCCATGCCTCAGTTTCCCCATCTGCAAGGGGATGGACATAAAGGTGTCCCCACACACTTCTGTAAGCAGCCCTTGCAGCCACAGGTTCCCTGCTTTGCTCCTTCTTAGCTGGAACTGCTGTTCCCATGGAGGAGCTTTCTCAGCAGAGTTTTACCCACACAATCATTACAGACAGAATTCTGAGACATGAATCCAGGCCATTCCCAAACATCCTCTGAAAGGAGCAGCAACAGTTCTAGCCAGGGGACAGATGGATCCTAGAGGAAAGGACCAGCTTGTCAGCAGTGCAACAGCTGGCACAGCCAAGAGCAACAGCTTCAGCAACCAAACCAGGGTGTCCTGAATACAGCACAGCACCTCAGCTGTCCTTGATCTCAGCAGACAGACTCCAAAAGTCACCAACATTCACTGAAATCAGCACTTGAAGCAGCACAACACTCACCAGTTGATTTCATGGTTGCTGCCAATCAATGCCCACTCTGCCTTTTGGTTCAAACTCAAGGAGCAGTGACCTGGGCCTTGTGTTGTGTTCACAGGACTGCCCCTGGCTCTGCTCTGCACATCTCAACAAGAGACACCTGCCCTTGCTCAAGGAGAAAGCTGCTTATGCAGAAACACCCCATGACCACTTTGGGGGAGGGACAGAGGAGAATCAGTTCTTTGATGGTGAAAGGTTCCCTCTTGATTTCCAAAATACAAAAGCAGCACTTTTCCTCCAAAAACAAAGCCAGCAGCATTGTTTCTCCACTATGGGCACACCTACTCACCACTTTTCTCTTGCTAAGTAAGAACTTCCTTGCTCTTTTTTATCCCTCTCCCTTATCTTCTTGGTGTAATCCAGTGCAGATTGCTTCCATTTCTTTACTTGAGCCAGTGCCTGCCAACAGCAGCAGCCCAGCTCCAAAGCTGCAGAGCAGCCAGCATCAGCTCTCCTGCTCCCACTACATTATCCCAGCAGCACACGGCTCAGCCTGGCAGGGACAAGGCCTCACGCTGCTGTGGTGCTGAGGACTGAGCTCTGCCTCCCCTGTGATCAGCCCTTCTCCCTTGTGCTGGGCCAGGATTATCTCTTGCCATGGCCCCAGCCCACGGGAGGATGCCCAAGTCCTTGGGACAGTTCCTGCTGCAGTTCCCTGACTCCCACCTCAGCCCTTTCCTGGCTGTGCCAAGAGGCACCAGAGCACTCTGTGCACAGCAGCTGGGAGCACAGCTTGTCCCCCCCAGCAGGGCTGGCAGAGGTGAACTGAGGCTGCTGCTGCCCACCCAGCACGGATTATTAACACAAGTTTTTACAAGCACTGCTGCTGCTGCAGAATCAGCCAGGCTGGCCCATCTCCAAAGCCCTGGGGGCCTTGCTGGGGGTTCAGCTGGGACATCCCAGAGCAGCTGCTGCCCAAGGCTGATCCATCCCACTGCCTGTGTATTTACCAGCAATGCAGTCTGGGACTCTGGGTTGTCATGCAGGCTAGTAACTGCTTGCTTGGCCCAGCAGAGAAACTCTGTGCAATGTGCTTGAAATAATGATGCAGCTGTGTTTGTGCACACTTTGGATTCAACAGGAGCAATCAGGATTGGTCACCAGGTAAAGAGCTCTTGCCTGACAAACACAAGACTCTGTGCTTTGGTGCTCAGGGACAGCCCAGAGGAAAAGTGCTTCTGCCCAGCAGCTGCTGGGCTTTGTGCTCTTCTACAGCCCCACTGAGGAAACAAAAGTTCCTGGCCTTGGTGCTTTGCTGCTGGTCAATCTGTCACTTCAAAGTGTCTTCTGGGGACTTTGGTGATGAATGCATCACACACAAAAACAAAGAGAACATCTGGCAAGCTGAGCTTTGTTCATGTCAGCAGTGACAGCTGATGAACTTGCTTCAGGTTCTGCTCATGAAGGACCTCTGGCTGCAATGATGGGCTGAGCTGTTCCCATTGCCACTGGGGAGAACATCACTGCTGGCTGGTGGAGAAGCCTTGGGCCAGCAATGTTTATGGGCTGGACATGAGACTTTGGAGGGAGGGGAGGAAAGACAAGGCCCCAGCAGCCCCAGAGCCAGAGCAGTGCACGTGCTCCTGCATCTGCCCTGGGGCTGATGCCAGCCCTGCTGCAGCTCTCTGCTGGGGCTCGGGGGATCAGTGCCTGCTGGGGGCAAGGCACAGGATTCTTCCCTTGGTCTTTTGCCAGAAATTTCATCAGAACAGAGAAGCTGCCAGTTAGGGGAATCCCTGGCCAGGCTTCAGCACTACCTTCCATTCCATTCCCTTCCCACTCCTGCCCTATGTTACATGCTCCTGCCCTCAGATGGCAGGATGGGAAGAACATTCCTGGAGGTGACTTCAGGGCTTGCCTGAGAAAGAAGGTGTCTTCTTCTTTTCAAATTATCAGGAGAAGAGCATCCAGCGAAGTCTAGCACTCAGTCTCAGGCCTGAAAAACTGACTGCAATTCAGCCCCTTCACCTGCTACATCCCACCCTGGGCTGTACCCACCCGACTCCTCTGTTTCTCCTGTAGCAGTCATCTCTCACACACACCTGGCTCCCCAAGAGCCAAGGACACAAGGTCTACAGCTAAACTCAACTCCTCTGAATTTCAGCCAACTGCACTAAGCTGTTCCCTGAGCCCACAGATAGAAGAGCTGTGCAGGAGACATCCCCGACACTGTAATAACAAAATGAAAAGCACTGCCATGAGATGGGGCTGGCAAGCTCAGTTTTGGCCTTTTCTCTGTTCATTGTGAGCTGCTCCTTAAGACACTTCTCACCCTGTTAGATCCATCCTCTCAATGAATCACTACTGCACCTGACAGGCAGAAAAGATAAGGGATGGAGGGGGTTTTAATAGGTTTTTTTCTTCTCCTTTTTAGCTAGGTCCATTGATATGTTTGTTCCCTTCTATGGCATCTAAAGCCAGGTCCAGATCTCCCAATGGCACCTTGTAATGCCCAGACACTGCTCTTGCTTTCAGCAGTGTGTTTGCTCAGATGATTGCCAGAGGTCCCCTCCAGGACCACTGGAAAGCCACGTGCCTGTGGCCTCTCAGGGAATGGGTCTATTTGGCTGACAGTGCTGAGGAAGTGTTTCAGGAGCTGCTTGTGCTCAGGAGGGTGCAAGCCAGCTACCAACATGTTCCAGCAGCCTCCAGCAAATCTGGGACAGAGAAAGCTCCAAGGCCACAGAAAGCAAGAGCAGATGCCATCCATCCTGCTCCCTTCCAGCCAGGCTGCAGGGCAGCAGCTGCAATGCTCTGGTTCCCTTTGCTGCTCTTTCCCAGCTCTGCTGTCACCCAAAGGTGTTTTGCACAAGGACAGATGAGCTGCCTCACCTCTGGGTGCTCAGCTGGTAACGAGCTGCCCGGGTACCGACACTGTGCCCCAGCAGAGTCTTCTGGGTGCTGCCCTTGACTGCACACTTGGAGGAGTCCAGATGGGCAGGGAAGTCCAGGACAGCTCGGGCACCAATGGGCACAACTATCCTTTCCCTTGATGTCATGCAGACCAGCTCATGGCAATAATCCTGCAGGAAAAGAAACTGCCTCAGCACAGGGCGTTTAGTGCCATCCTCATGGCAGAAGAAAAACCATTACTATAACCCTCCGAGGGCATCAATTTACCTATTGCACCCTAAAATGAACACTAAGTTCTACTAATATGTCACATTTTAAAGGAACCAGTGCACTTTGCAAACCCTATCTCTGTGGCATTCAGCTCTTGTGCCACTTGGGTCATACCCATACCCTAGGCCACCATAATTTTACTCTAAATTTACAGATTGTTGAACAATTCCTAAGTTCATTCTAAGGAACATGGAGCTTGAGACAAACAGGACATTGCTCTAGGTTTCTATATTCCCACTGTCTGAGAATAGGACAAAGTCTTCAACTGGCTCTAAGCAGCAGAAGGAAGATGAGAAAACAGCTGCAGCCAAAGAGATCCTGCACCTCTGACCTGCTGTAGAAACATCAGTGTTCTCAGAACTCCTCTCCAACAAAGACAGGAGAAGAACAGTGCCAAGAGGCAGCAGGATGCTGTTGGAAAGGGCCTCTCTTTATTTCCCTGCAAGGCTTCCTCCCTTCCATGCCATGTCCTAAACCCTTCCCTATGAACAAGCCTCCAGATCAGAACAGGAACCCTCCAGATCCCAGCACTGAGATCAGACTTGCCAGGGCCTCAGCACTGCTGTTCAAACCTCCCCACAAAAGCACCTCTGGCACGGGATGGGTGCCAGCTGACAAAGCACAGGGACAGGCATGAAGACAGAGCCCCAGCAGTGTCACTGCCACGGGCTCTGAGCTCACAGCTCTGCCTGCAGCTTGTACCTGCCCTGCACGAGCTCCTTCAGGCAGGTGTCCCAGTCCCCTGCAGCTCAGCAACCTCTGCTGACCAAGGGCACCCAGAGACCAGTTTGACTGTGCCAGGCCGGGCTCACGGGCACAGCACATCCTCTGCCCTGGCCCTGCAGCTCTACCATGCTCACTTGTGCTCTGGGACAGCACAGCTGCAAGGCTGGAGAACAGAGGGGGTGAAAAAGCACCGTCTTTGCTCCAGCCCAGGGGCAGGCAGGGCAGCTGTTGCCAATCATCAAGGAGGAAAGCTCTCTGACCTCTTGGTTCCTCTGGTGTTTTCCATCATAATGAAACCCCTTCCCCTGGACCTAGAGATGGCCCAACATCTATCAACAGCCCTCTGTCATTTCCATCCTGTTCCCTCTTGCATCTTCCCTTGGCAATGCTCAGGGATGTGCAGGGAGGGGAAGCAGAGCCTATCAGGCCTGGCTGCAGTGCCTGCCAGCACAGGCCAAGGTGTGACTGGCTGCAGGCTGCCTGCCCACGGCCTGGAGCCAAGCTCACAGCATGCAATGGGCTGGAGCCAGAGTGCAGGGAAAACAATGGCTGTGCAGATCATTCTGTGCTTTGGCTCCTCCACTCTCACCTTGTTCTCGGCGGGGCTGAAGCGGATGCGCACAGGGGCAGAGGCGCCTGCTGGCACCACATGGTACACATCCCTGGGGCACGCCAGCTGGAAATAAGGGCAGCTCTCCATGCACACCTTCACCAGCCAAGGAATCTGCAGCAAAGACACCAAATGATCATTGTGCCACTTGTGCCAACAGAACCAGAGGAGACCTGTCCGTGCCCTGCTGGCATCCCTCCTTGGCCCCTTTTCCAAAGCACTTTCAGCTCTGCAGGCACAGGCACATCCTTCACAAGGCTGAACTGGAATCCCTTCTGTCTGCCTCCAGCATTTTGGCCAGGGCCAGTAGGGCAGTGCCTGCTGGGAAGGAAGGGCTGAGCAAGTCAGCACCAGCAGGATGGAGACAGAGCACCTGAACCAAGTCATCTGCCTATTCAACAAGGCCAAAAAACCTGCTGGCTTCTGCCTGCACACAGCCATTCAGTTGTCATGTTCCAGAGGGAAAATGTGCTCCCTGAAAGCAAAACAGCACATTGTCCTGGGGGAAGGAAGAAATTCCCCTGTTGCAGATCATGTTTGGGTAGGGACGTTGTGGGGATACAGTCAGGCAGGCAGAGCAGCAAGAGAGGAGACCAAGCCCTGTGGCCTTACTGGGAAGAAAAGCAAACCTGAAAAGCAAAAGAGGGAAGGAACACAGCAAGACAATCCCTAAAACAAGGAGATGGCAAAGAAAATTTCAATTAGCAGTAAAGCAGCAAGGAAGAATCATAAAACCATGAGAGCAATCAGCTTGCCCAAAGTGACAGAAACACAGACAGGCTGTGCCTCTTGACTATGGGCTTCAAAGGCCTTTTCTGCTTGGAGAAACATGACCAGCATTGACTGACAGTGTGGTTCCAGGATGAAAAGCCAGTCTTGGCTCTCCAGGCCTTCTTGCTGCCTGTGCAGGCAGGCTGGGCTGCTGGGCATTCCTGCCTGCAACCAGCAGGCCAGGTTCTGCCCTCTGGCATTCACAGACACAGCAAACATGCATTTTCTGGCACACTGAGAGCATCAACCCCTGAGCACCAAAATGCTCTCCAAAAGTCTAAACCAGATGATTTGGACTCCCTCCTGTCTCCTCCCACCAGCCCACTCTTGGCACAAGCCTCACTTGAGAAAATCTTTTCCTGACTGAAATTCCAGTGGTCTCAAGTTTTCCTCTTCACACTGGAAGACAACTGCTGACATTTTTCAACTTTTTCCCCTCTCAGCTCTCTTGGCAAACTGCAAAACAATCCCAATGTCTTCAAGTGAAGCTGGAAACCTCCAGGAGCACATGGATTTGGATGTGCTGTGGTTCTCCAAAGGGAAAGCAGAGCACCATGTTGCTTTTGGAAAAGCTGAGCAGAGCTGGATGAAGCTGAGCAAGAGCCTGAAGTGGCACCTAAAGGCCTCTCACTGCTTCTGCTCCATCAGCCTGATTGCAGGGCTCTTTCAGAACACATTTCCTGCAGTGCCAATGTCATTGATGAGAATTGATTCCAGCACAAAGTGGAGAAGACTCAGCCCCTGAGCTGTGACTGTGAGCTGCACAAAGGGAGCCAAACTGGCTGAGAGAGGCAGAGACTCCTACCAGGAGCCAAGATTAATTAAGGAGACACAGGGTGTGGGATAGACTCAAGGTAAAGCAGGAGAGCAGGTAAGAACTGTACAGCCCTCAACATTCCTGTCAATGCAGAGCTTGCAAGAGAAGGAAACTTCTTTGGGATAGACACCATCAATGCATGGCCAAAATCAGGGGACAACTCCCAGCACAGGAAGATTTCCACCATCTTGCAGAACAAGGTGCTGAGACATTTTCTTCTGCATGTGCTTCAGCAGATAACTTGCTTTGCTGTACACTCAGAGAATGACAGCACTCTCCTTTTCCAGCACAGTGTTAAAGCTCCGGGTGCCAGCACTTACCTTGTCCTTATTAATGAGAGACAGCTCCATCTCAAAGACCTCCCGAGTGACGAAGTTCTGAAATACCAGCTCTGGTGGGAAAACCCCAAACCAGCTCTGTTTCGGGGCAGCTGACAGCAGCTGGAGAGGTGAGAGAGAGCAGGGAGAGCTTTAGCTGCTGGGAGGAAGGTTCATGAAGGAGAATCTTCCACTGATCCCCAGGGAAGTACAGACTCTGGGCGAGCACGTCTGCCCAGCCCACACTGGGCAAACAGTGGCTCACCCACCTCTGCTCTGAGTGATCCTGAGCTGCTGGGCCACACAGAGCAGGCTCAGGCCAAGCTGCTCTTTTGGCATCTATTTCTCCAGGTTTCTTTCTCCACAATGCCAGGCAGCACTTCCCTTAAGCACAGCCCTGTGCCCATGTGGTCACAGAGCTCTGGGGCACTGACTGAGCACTCATGGAGTAAGTAAAACCCATGGATTTACAGGAGACTCAATGGGAAAACATTCTGGAATGTCCTTTACTCTGAGACAGGGTAACCCAGGCCCACACAACTGAAAATATCTTTTTTGCTCTAGAACTTAGACCTATCAGTAAGAAGAGCACAGGACCAGAGGAGGTCACAAGCAGGTCTCCTATGGGACTTCACAGCAGACACATTCTGCTCAAGGGAATGGCTGCAGCACACTGTCCCTTTGTTGTGCCCTTCCCTGAGGTGCTCCCAATGCCCCTCTCCAGGACAATCCTTAACCACTTTGTTCCACGTCTCCTGCTGCCAGTTTCCTGCTCAACAGCCCACCTCAGTCACCTGCCCCTTTGGACTGTGCTTTCTACTGAGCCAGTCCTGCCAGAAAAGCAGCTTTAAACACACCTCAGAGCAGGCACTGATCCTGATAAAGCACATCCATTCCCCTCTGCCCAGGGCCAGTCCCCTGCACATCTGGCAGCCTGCAAAATCTAACACCCCATCAGGGTCCAACACATTGTTCCAGCCCAAAGCAGGAATGCAATTCATTTTGCTAAATCTGAAGTAATTCCTGCAGATCTTTGGCCTTCAAAGGCCAACACTTCCACTCTGGAGGGAATCCTGTGACCCCAAGCATTTGATGGCGACCACACCAAAGCTAGAGGAGGCTATTTCAGCAGGAGAATGGCAAATGGCAATGTTGTGCCTTTGTGTCCCCAGCCTTCCCCCATTAGCAATGGCAGCTACACTCCAGCACAGCCCAGCAGCTCCAGCAGAGGTTATTTGTGTTGCTTAGCGCACACCAGGACTCCCAGTCCACCCCTCCCAGCAGTTTGCAGTGACAACAGCACCTGGACACTGAGGTGTTTTGCTGGAGGCAAGCCTGTCACAAGCACACAACCCCCTTCAAACTTCCTGTTCAACAGAAAGGAAAAGAGCAGGAAAAGGCTACCTTTGGACCAGTGTCACTCCTGTCTGGAAATGGGCCAATTCTGGGCAGAATACTCCCCCCAGTGCTGGCCTCCTTCTTCCTGCTGGGAATCTTCTCCCTCTGGAACTTAGAGGGAAGCAGCTGAAAGGCAAAAATACACCAGCTAGAGCCTCAGAGATGGCTTGTTCAGAAAGGCTTTTCTTGAACAAGTGGCACTGGTGAATAACTTGTGATCACAGCCACTAGGACAGTCCTGGGAGCCCTGGAAGTTTCCTGCTGAAATCCTTAGCATCAGTAAATTAATAATACAGAGTGCAATACACACACTCCAGCCACATGGCTCTGTCCCATTGGCTTCTCTGCGATTGGATGGGACATGGTTGGGGATTTCTGCTCTTTGGGCATTTGTTTCCCCTTCCTTGGATTGAAGTAGTGACCTTTCCAGAAAATGGGGAGGAGCTCTCAGAACTGCCTGAACTCCATCCCTGCACAACACTCAGAACTCACAGCAAGGAGATATCGCTGCTGGCTGAGTCCAACAGATGCAAGAAAACAAAGCTGTACCAAGAGGGAGGTGCACAGGAATGTGTCCAGGTTTTGGTTCTCCCTGTTAAATTGCTTTCTCTGTCTGGGCTGACAGAGAACTCCACAGAAGAAAACAGAGGGATCTCCTTGACAGAGCCTCAGCACTGGGGCATCTTGAGCCAAGGGAGCTCCAGACAGCAAGGGACCTTTGTGGCCCTGGCTCCAGTGCTGCCTGCAGGGCTGGATCTGTGCCCACAGGAGCTGGGAGAGAACAGCTGCTTTGGAAGCTCTTCCAGCTGGGACCAGCCGTGGCTCTCAAGGCTTTAGGCAGAGTTTGAGCTTTTCTTCCCGCACATGCCCGGGTGCCAAAGGGCAGGATGGTCAGAGCAGCACAGGTGAGTGCCCAGCCTGACAGAAGGAATTCCTGTGGCCAAGGGAAAGGGACAGAACACGTGCTCAGGGCTTCAGCTGTACATTGGTTTCACTTGGCTCCACTGACACAGCCTGGCAAGACACAACTGAAGCATCCCACAGTGTTCCCTGCTGCACTAGGAAAGCCCCCAGCAACAGGAGCACGACACAGAGGGCTGGGGAGGGGCTCTGCAGCTTCACAGCCCTGCTGGACAACAGGGCCAGGGAGAGCAGGGACACCAGGGCAGGTGCAAGCCTTAACACAGCCCCAGTGGCCACTCACAGTGTTTGGCTTCAGCCTTTCCCTGAGCAAAAGACGAGGTGGTGGCGTCTTCTTGGGCAATCCAGACGCCATCTCCAAGGGATGATGTCACAGAGGGCGACAGTGCCTCAACAAAACTGGAAGAAGCAACAACGGAACTCTGAAAATCCACAACCCCATCCAAGGCAGATTCAAGGCATATACTGGTGCTAAACAATTTGATATGATTTGAAAGTAGCTGAGTACTTGTTTGGCATAAGTAGCTAGTATTGTTAGGCCTCTAGTTGGACTTTATTTGAACTATATGGCTGCCTTATGCAATTTAAATATGTATTGTACTGAAACCTGGAGCTCAAAAGCTGAGTATTAAGAACAGTTGGAAAAGACAAAGCTGTAGCTTAAATATTACTTAAAAATAGCTGGAGTGGGCCTCCTCTTCTTTAGGCTAAAGCACCCCTGCTCTCTCAGCTGCTCTTCACAGGACTTGGGAGAGACTGGAATGTTATGGCTAATGGCTTAAATCTTGTTAGGAAGGACTTTTTGCCCATTCTGACAAAACTGAATAAAGAAGCTGCCACCACTGAAGCCCAGCCCTCTCTGAAAATGCCTCCTGACTGGAACTTAGGACTGGGAGTTAAGCCACCTAAGGGAACTTGAGACAATATCAAGGTGACACTATTGTCCCATTAGCTCAAGTCTGGGGAGAACTAAACAAGGCTAATTGAGAAAAATGTATCCACAACCAAGCCAAACCCAGCAGCTGTCCTGAAAATCAGCTCTCTCTGCCTTCAGGCTGGGGGAGTCATAGCTACAGACTCATCTGCTGAGGCCAGCTTTGCACACAAACCTCCCATCAACACTGGGGGAAGGAGGAAATTTTGGGGGTGTAGCACAACCTCTGGTAAGGGGTAGTGGACACCCATCCTCCCTCAGACAAACTGGCTCAGATCTAAAACCCCCCAGCCCCAGAAGGCCACATCCAGGGGACATTCCCATCAGGGGCAGCTGACGGGGTGTCAGAACCCATCAAAGACCTCCAGAGTGCCCCCAGACCCATTCCTGAGGCCTTGCACCAGGTGACTGCATGGCATGCAAAGGAAAACAACAGATCTGAAAATCCACAATCCAATTCACAGCAGGATCAAAAGGATATACTGGTGCTAAAGATTTTATCTTATTTGAAAGAAGCAAGAGACAGAGTCCAACCTGCCCCACCCCAGGGAGGAACCTGGGCAGTCCCACCTTGCCCAAATCTGCATGAATCCATTGGAGTCTCATGTTTTGTGAGACCTCACCACAGAGAAGACCAGAAGAGGATTTCATGGAATGTCAGTGTGATCCATGCAATGGTGATACTTTCTACTTTCTGTTTAATCTGTCACTCTCTTTCTCTCCCCCTCCCTAACTCCCTTCTCTATTTCTCTCTCTCTCTTCCTCACATTTGCTACATCAAATCCAGACAACTGACTTTGGCGTATGGTCCTGTTTGCACCTTAATTCAGGAGCATATCCCTAAAAATTTTAAGAACCACACCATAACAACCCACTGAAACCTGAGCAGAACTCATTCACCTTTAAGCAGTTTAAGTCATCGCTATAGGGAAAAAAATGTCTAGACTAGTACATTTAGGAAATTCTGCATTTCTTCAGTGGAAAAAAAGCACCATCAGTAGACCAGGTATCGTTCATCTATTCAGCTGCACATTATCCCATCCTCTGTTTCCCTTTGGAATTCTCTTTCAGAGCACAGATGGGACAAAACCACAAAGCACAATCAATCTTTACCTTCAAATGAAATTCAGGACTCCTCGCTGGCAGAGACCAATGCTCTGCGAGTCCAGGGCTCGCTGGCAGAGACAATCTCTGTGAAAAAGTCACCGAGCGAATCGCTGAGTGCAGCCGTTGCACGAGCCCAGGCTGCGAACAACCAGCCCGGAGCGCGCTCTGCAGCAACTGAGGCGGCGGCGCCGTCACAGCCGCTGTGGCCGCGCCCACGGTTCCCCGGCAACCGCAGCACCCGATTGTCGGGGCCGGGCCGGGGGCGGTGACGCCGGGCGGGCCTCGGTCCCCGCTCCTTCCAGCCCTGGAGCCCCCTCGGTCCCCGGCCGGAGGGGGAGGAATCCGCTCCGGGGCCCGGAACGT
Source organism: Haemorhous mexicanus (assembly GCF_027477595.1). NCBI lineage: Eukaryota > Metazoa > Chordata > Aves > Passeriformes > Fringillidae > Haemorhous > Haemorhous mexicanus. Next base: position 12,713,418 of record NC_082356.1, on the reverse strand, counting down.
GACGGGCCACAGCGGCAGCGCTCGATATCGCCGGGGCCTCGGCCCCAGCTCCGGGCTGCTCCTGCACAAGGAAGGCGCGGCCGGGGGGGAACCCAGGCTCTAGACACTTCCCATAAGTGTCTAAAATCATGCACTTCAATTAAAACAGTGAGATGATTGCACAGAAAGGAGGAGTGTTCAGCCTTGGAGTGGAGGGAGAAGCAAAGGCTCTGATCTGTCTGTCCAAGTGGCTCGACTTTGTATTCAGTTCCCTTCAATCCCGTGTCTCAGATCTTTGCCCTTCCATGCAGCAATGCACACTAGAATAGCACAGAGGGGGAAGCATGTCCAAGTGGTTGGTAACGATTTTAGTGGGGGGGAGGGAGAAAAGGACAATTTCTTTTGCAAAATCATATCTATTCTTGCTTTTCCTTTGCACTTCAGAAGAACCTGAGAACCTCCTGCACAGTCTCTAGAAAGACTGTCTGAATACCTGATGCTTAAAGCAACTGTTTTTATAGAGCATTGTGGTTACTTGACAGATACAGGGATATTCCACAAAATTTCTTTTGAGATCTACTAAAAGCAGATCTAGAATGCTACTTGAAGTCATCTTCCCAGGGCTGACAGACTCTCAGATTCTGAAAACCTCTACGGTTGACAGTATGAAGAAATATTCTGAGTGTTGTCATTCTAGTATCGAGACAACTGAGGTGGTGTTAGAAAAGCTATGGAAAGAGCTGAATTTCCTTCAAACATAAAGTAAGAAACAGGGAATCCAGCAGACTTGATGACTGCATGGCAATAGCCATAAAACCTTTTTATAATTATCTGTTCAGTGAAGATGGTAGAGCCCAGGTCCATTTCCCAGCTGAAGAAACAATTAATTTTTCAGCAGCTGGATAAGGATTACTTCCTGCATTTGCTTCCTCCCACTCCAAACTTCAAGCCAAACAAGCACCTGTCAGCATACACTGCCTATTGACCCAAATGATTTGAAGATGTTAGTTAGTGGCTTTATCCTTGTACCTTACAAGGATCTACCTCTTACCATCCTTGGTTTCTTGTCTTTTACTTGGGAAAGCAGAGCTTTCATTGTTCTACCAGTCTCAATCATGTCCTGAAAGACATAAAAAAGGAAATGATCTTTCAAGTTGGAAAGGAAAACCAGACTGTCAGTGGATGAAATGAGAGCATATGAGAGCATACCAACCTGGCAGCAGAGTAAGATACTTAATTATTTTATGCAGTATGTATTATTTTGAAAAGAAGGGGAAAAAAAATCCATGTCATTGCTCTCCTCCTTCAGTCATTACCTACCTCTACTACTAACACATTCTGAAGAGGAGGTTATACATACATACATACATATACATATACATATATATATATATATATATATATATATATATATATATATATATATATATATATATATACACACACACACATGTATATATATGTAAAATATCCACCCTTTGGGGTTGATCAGTAAATCAGTTCCTACTATACAGATGCCTCCATTCTCTGCACACCTGTAACTCAGACTGATCTACAATACTGATAAAAGTTGCAGGTTGTAGTTTCACACAAATTCAACGTTTTTTTCCTGGGTTTTTTGCTCACATAGAACTTATCTTAAGGCTTTACTTTTGCTTGCTCCTTAAACTCTGGAAAGGTGTGATTAGTTTTATCCTATTTTGGTAAGTAGGCCAACCTCATCATGCTGTTTTTCAATTGAGTTTATTCTGTGTAAAATTACTTTTGCTTTCTTCCAGTTGTCTTGCAGACATCTTTTTCTGACTTGCATATCCAATTCTTCTGCACTGTTCACATTTAATGAGTTATCATATAATTTCAGAGACAACTGTTCAGCTTTATAAAATATAAAACAACATAATAATTAAAATTTTATCATGTAAACACAACATTTAAGAAGTATTTATTATATTTTAGTATGCTGAGGGACAGCCCCAATCATTTACTGCAAAATTACAATTTTTATAAAACTTAGATTTATACATAAATGTTAACACACTTGAAATATAAGCTGCTGTTACAAGAGGTGAACTTGCAATTATAGTTCCTACAAACTGTTTCCACAATGATGCTGTGAAAGAAAAAAAAGCTTTTTCATTGAATTAACTCTGGGTTCTTCACCAGTACAAGTCTCTGCTTTTTTAAAAAAACAACTCCACAGTAATGGACACTACAAATCTCCACACCTCAATCTGACACAAACCTCTCCGTTGTGCTTGCAGCACAGAAATGGAGATGCAGGTTTGTTTTTCCTAATTAGCAACTGCACACCCTCCACGCTCTAGAGATTAGAGGACAAGGTCTCTCTGCTTCATGGGAGGGATTGTACAGATAATTAATAAAAAACTGAAACAGGGGGCCCAAAAATACATCCTACTTTAGAAAAAAAAAAAAGATCAAGATTTCTTAAGATTGGAAATGAATGCAGACACAGTGATTTCAGGCTTGATTATCTCCTGGTTTATTCCTTCCCTCTAGTGGTACACCCCCAGGAAGAAAGTATCCCCTGGGTGATAAATGACAATGTTGATCTTTTCCACACAATTTAGATGGGAAAGCTTTAAGAACTGGCCCTACATGGAGAGGTTTCACAAATCTATTTTTGCAACTTTCTTGGAATTTTTTTTACTTCTTTTTTGTTTTTGCCTAAGTCAGTTCTTGATGACAAATAGGCAACTTTCTGTGTAGAAAACAAACATCTTTTAGAGTATACAGAATTACAAAAAAAGCTGCCACAGAAGTTAAGATCACTTGGGGAATCAGGAGAACACAGAGATGGAAACAATCCCTCTCCTTTTTAAAGCAGTCACAGCAAGCTTACTCATTTGTTTGCAGCTCTGCAGCACAAAAGTAGCAGCTTTGACGAGTTCCTCGTCCTGAGATTCTGTCAATACCTGAATCATGAGTGGCAGACCATTGTTCTGAGGCAGCTCACACTGGTTCTCTTCTAGAACAGGACATGGTAAAGGAAAGGCTTGGTTTCAGCCCCACACACCTTCACCTTACAGTCACTGTAGGGGCCAATACTGGCAACTCTCTGCAAGTTTCTGCAGAAAGAGAGATTTTCATTCCAGACCCGAGCCTGCTGTGGTGACACCAGGAGAGCTTTACATCCCACAAGATGATTTGACCAGAACTCAGGTTGCTGTAAGGAAACTGAAGGACTGAGACCACTTATTCGATGGAGTTCCAAGCTCATTTAATTGTGGCCTAAATCATTTGAATAATGACTCTTGTATTTCTTCTCTTCCATGACCTGCTCTTGGAGTAGATATGCAACATTTCTGTGAGGCCTGGGATGCAGAAATATCAAAATCTCAAGGTTTCTATTTAGCAAAATAAAATTAGTAGCTTAAGCCTGGTCTAGCCAATCTGTTCCTCCTCATTTCTTCTGTCATTGGCTGAATTTTTATTGTGATCTCATTCACATACGGAATCATATAACTGGTAACTTGCTAAACATAGTTCATTCTTCTTTAAACTTAATTAAAAAAAGGAAATAAAAACTTTTAACATTTTTATTTTGACAGTGCTGTCATTTGAAGAGAAACCTTTTTTCTGTTGAAATAATTTAAAAATAATTTTTCTATTCAAAAGACATTTTCCATTAAGTCTTGTTTCACTAATTCTTCATGAAAAAATGTCTGTTCAAATAAATTTATGACCTCTTGAGCTAATTATTGAACATGTTATTGGCACTCAGAGGATAAAAATCAACCTTTTTGAACAAAAGGCCTTTTTCTTGTTTCTCTAAACATACATGAGAAAAAACAGAAGTACAAATGAATTTCCCTTTCTCTTTGCTTGCACTACCACAAAATACCAACTGAAGTGCTGTATTTGTACCAGATATGCTTGGGCAAGCTCTGAGGAACACGACAAAACCATTTCAGAGCCACCAACTGCTTTTGTGTCTTGAAACCAATGCTCTTACATGGCTTTTATAAATATTCCTGGCCTTGTAAGCAGTGGAGAGAAGCTGTATGTGCCAAGGACCATGAAAAGGGTGCTCAAGACAACCCATTTGCTAGGTCTGGATTGCAGTAGCTTTCAGGTCTGGATTAATTATTCCCTGTGACACCTAAGCCCAGCTCTGCATTCTTGCATATTTAGTCTACTTTTCAAAGCTACTAAAGACACTTCCTGCTAACAAGCTTTAAAATTTAAAGATGGAACATTCTAGAAAACTTTTTGTCCAAATACTGACATTGTATTATTTAACTGAACTCTCTCTCGTGTTCCAGTCTTGATGAAGTGACACCACAGGAGAAGTCAGTGGATGAGAATTTAGGAGAAGCTGACAGACAGGAAAAAGTAAAAGCAAATCTTACCACAAACTTCAGTACAGTGTCCAATTGTTAGAATAATACTGATTTTTTTCTCCTGTGCTCAGTGTCTCATAGGACAGCAGCTTCAGCAGCTCTGACACAGTGGGATACTTTGCCAAGACAACACTCATGGCAGCTGTTGGTTAAAATGATTGGAAGGAAAAGAAAGTCGATTGTGAGTCTACAGGAATTATCCAAGGATCAAATGCTGGGTTTGGAGGGAACTGTACAGAGCCCTCAAAGCCTTGGGCCTGCTCAGCCCTGCCCTGCTCCACCTTGAACAGCTCAGATTACCCCACCCCTCCTGTGCTGCTCCCAAATCCAGCCCTGCCCATCCTCCCAGCCTGTGCTCCATGGAGAGGAGGCAGAAGATCTGATGAATGAGGAGGGCTTTGCACTGTGCAGCTTCTGGAGATCCTTGCTGAGTTTCTCCATGTCCTTGATCAGTTCCAGCATGGAGCCAGGGAGAGTTGAAAAAGCTTTGACACGCAGAGTATCTGCCATAAAAAGAGCAGGGGGCAAGCCCTTCCTGGCACTGGCAACACTGCTAGAGCATCCACACTGAGGCCCAGTCCTGTCACACCCAACTGAGCTGAAACTACCCTCACAACTAGTGCAGGCTGATGTTTTTCAACTTTTGGGAACTTCCATTTGAAGCTCTTATGGCAGAAGTGTGAGATACAGCAACCATGGCCACAGCACAGGCTCGTCAGGATCACAGGTTTCTGCAAACCTTCTGTGGAAAACACAAAACCTCATCAGGAGAGCAGTACCCGGCCAGCAAACCAGAGCAGAGTGTGCTGTGCAGAAACACCACGTCCGTTCAGCTCCACCTCTAAATGACTAAAGCTTCCTAAAGCTACACAATTTATTATTCAGCCATAGGCATAACTCCAGGATCCAAACTGACTGGTCAAATCCAGGCCCAGAGCTCAGCTTTACTTACCCAGCACGGGCTGGAGAATCTCAATTTTGATTTTCAGTTGGGTTTAAATTTCACTGCATTTATTTGAGCAACAATGGGACAGTAATTTACCTCAGATGAACTGAATCACTCCCCACTTACACCTCTGAGTTTTAAAAAGCATTGCAACATCCACTGAGATGTGTAGAACTTAACTGCCTTTAAGCATTCATTTCTGCAACTTTTCCACCAGCACAAGACTTTAAAAATAGCATTTTAAAGTTGCCACAGATCAAAAATGTCTTTCCACTCACAGTTAGTAGCAATACAGGCATCCAGAGTCTTTGTTACTACCACTGCAAGTTTCATGCTGGAGTGACACAAACAGGAATCAGGCATAAGCTCAAGGAGAACTTTGGCTAATGTATCCAATCCTCCAATAGAAACAAAAGATTTCTGCACATCTGCTCAGTGGAAAAAAGAAAAAAATGGGATTTAAGCAACAGAGTTTGCGAATTCTTTTAGCATTTCACCAAGTAAGTCCATCAGAGTTTTTCTGTGCATGTGTCAGTCATTACATTTCTTCTACAACAGAAGCTGGAGATCCATTGATCTCAAGAATTGCAGTAACTGCAGATAAAATAGTTCCAGGAAAACATGACCCTGATATGTGCACACAAATGGCAAACATCATGCCTGAGTTCTACCTAAGTCATTGTTTTCAGTCATGTCACAAGGACTTTAATTTAGACACACTTTTAATCAGAACAGCTCCCAGCAGTTTTACTGACCCTATCAAATGTAAGCAGACTGTGGCTATTTGTGGCCTTGAGCACAGCGCAGTGTAAGTAAAGATGGTGGAGTACAGTGGTCAGAGTAAAAGTGGGAAGAACAGCAAATGACTTTGTAGAGATTGACAAGAAAGGAAAACCCATTTAGCTGTTGAATTAAACTTCCTTTTATCAAATGCAAAGCTGTGTAAAGCTTGAGCTGCACTTCCAGTTGTTTGCAACTGTGAGACCAAGAAATGAACAGATGGGACGAACTATCTCAGGCTCTGTGCAACTCTCGAGCCACCCTTTGGCATAGGGAAAAACCCCACAGCAAATGTTCTGATTATCTTCTGGAAAAGTAAAAACAAATTACCCCAAATCAAAACGCAATGAAATCAACTTCAGCTGAACAGTAAAAATGAAACCAAAGTGTTACCAATTTGGAGAATATCTCTGAACTTCTTTCACAATTTTCAGAGCAACACGTCCCGTGCTGGGGGTTGTTGACACAGGCACAGAGAGTGCTGCACACTGAGGACCAGAGCTGATAGCACGGATCAGTGTTTTCAGCTGGCAGATTCTTCTCAGACGTGGAGAGGGTTTTTCTGTTAAGGACAATGCAAGCAAGTCCCAGATTGTCGTGGTTTGAGGGTAAATGGTTTTTTTGGGATGGTGTGGTCACGCCAATCGGTGTCCAGATTTTAATATTGGCACCTGGTTTGTCCACTGAGGGCATGGATACGCCTCTGAGAACACAGGGGGTTAAAAGCTGTGAACTCCCACTGGAAGTTCCTTTTGAGTTCCGGTCCTGGACCAGAGGAGACCTCTCCCCTGTCCAGCTCGGAGCTGGGCAGGGGGGAGGGGAGCCATGCAGCCGGAGGGAGGTAGGCCAGGCCTGGGCCGAAGGGTGGAGGAGCATTGCACTGCGAGGGCTTTGGGCAGCCATCCCCCATTCTCCCCCTGGAGGGAGAGAGAGAGAGCAGCCTGTGCTTGTGATAGCGCGGCTGGAGTGAAGGAGAAGGGGGGGGTGCCCAGCAGGGCAGCCAGCCGTGGGAGTTCATGAACCAAACCGGCAGAGCCTGGGACTTTTAACCCTTCTTGGGACGATGGAAACCTTGCAAATGCTGATTCCTCCTGGAGTTGGTGAGATTGAGAGAAGTTGAGAAGAATTCTAGGTGGGAGGAGATGATGGAGTGGCTTTTGGCTGGACTTTTCTTGGATAGCTATGGATAGAACCCTTGAGTTCCTGTGACACAGAGACTGCATTCTAGGGGGAGGCAAGGGCTCAGAGCCAGGAGAGTGCGGTGATGTGAAGGTGTGTGAACAGAGACGAAGGGTGGAGGAGGGTTGTGGTGGTGCCCTCCGTCTTCAAAGAAGAGGAAGATGATCTCTGTTCAAGAGACCCCTCAGCCCCAGGGGGTGAAACATGGGAGGGACAGGTGTCCCAAAAGGAGAGGGACTGTGCTCTTTTTTGGAACTGGACAAAGCATCCTTAAAGGGAAAAACCCTAGAAGCAGCTCTGGTCCATGTGCAGTGGTGAGAGCACTGGACATGGAAGGAAGAGGTCACGATGGCAAAATGTTCTCTGGGCGGTGCCACACGTGACACGGAAACACAAGAAGTTTCGACTGTTTCCTGGGTGAAGTCTGTGGTGCAAGAGGGACTCCTCTCTTCTCAAAGAATTGAGAATTGATTATCAAAAGGGTGGTAACGGAATTAGGAAATTTGGTGGGGGGAGGAGGAGGAAATTTGGAAGGTTTTCAGCCTGTGTTCTGTGTGTTTTTCCCTGTAGTTTTATGTTAATAAAGTTTTTTTCCTTTCAATCGTAAGTTGGAGCATGCTCTGCTCTGTCTCTGATCACATCTCACAGTAGATACCAGGAAAAGAGGTTTTCTCATGGAAGTACTGGCATTTCACCAGGCTCAGACCATGACACAGATAGTCAAGGAAACATAGCTGCAAACCAGCCTACTCTTTGTCTGTTTGAATTGCAACCCTGTTCACCTGAACAACTGCAGCAGCAGGCTGATGCAGCCTGTGTCTCTGACATGGGTTTGCCCATTTTCTAAAAGAGAACACACACAAGACTCCAGAGACAAATGCAACTGCAGACAAAATCTTAACAGCAAGTTGAATTTACATACATACATTCCCTTTCCTGAGCACATATCCTCCCCAGAAGGAAATACAAAATCATATCAACATACTGGTAAATAACCTTTCTATGTCTCTCTCTTTCTAGACACTCTCAGAAACTATGGGTTTGCATTTGCAAACTCTCTTCTTAGAACTAAACCACATTCTGCTGTTTAAGGAAATCCCAGTGAGCAATGACCTGCTTCGACAATTCAGGTTCGGTTACATGCAAACATTCATCTTTATAAATTCACTTCACCACAACATTGCTTATTGCATGTTCCAAATTCTGGACTGCAGATTGGCAAACAGAAAAGGAGTGTTGTCGTAACACAGAAAAAAAACCAACTTACCATTATTTGACACCAGTACTAAGATGACAGAAACAGACATTCTTTTCAAGTTCACATCAGAATCCTTTTTAATTCAAAATAAAATGAGTTCTTCAAGCAATGCAGAAGTACACAAAGTCTGTTGACAAGACACTGAAAACAAAAAGTGAAAACCATGAAGTCCTAAAGTAAGCTACTTATCATCCTAAATTATTAAGTTTCAGTTGTGGCCACTATGTGGGGAGCAGAGACAGGGCAGGACTATGAAGTGCCTGAGGGCTTCCCCCTGCAGTGAGTTCTACACCAAGCAAGACCCTGGCAAGCTCTGGAACAATCCAGGAGTCACTGAACACTTGCTGCTGAGGGACAGGGGGAGTGCAGCTGTCTGGTAACTTAAAGACACCCTGTGTGCACAAGTCAGCAAGGCACAGATCAAATCTGGGGATGGACAGGGCAACTGGGGAACCTTCCCTGCCCTTGCTCCAACTGACAATCTTATAGTCACATTTTGTGAGACCAAAAGAAAACGGAGACAAAGCAGGAGCACAAGTAATGACAGGGGGCCATAGCGCACTCAGAAATACAAACAGTGTTATTTTTATTGCCTTTACTCTCTAGAATAATCCCCAATGTAAATAAAGCTGCTTCCTTTACAATGCAATGAGTACTCGACTTGGCAAGGTCATTTTTAAACATCAAACCACCAATTTCTCCAAAGTATTCGCTTGCTTCACCTACAAGAGGAAAAAAGAACAGAAACTTTTGCTTCTGTTTCTCTGCAAAATGAAAGGCTTCTAAGATTTTCCAACATCTCAAGCCTTATGTCCTTTAGACATTTTTACAGTGCCCACCAGTTCCTGGGCATATATGGGGAACATAAATGCCTGCATTGTTTCTAAGGAAAAGTCTTTCTTACTGTTTTGTTGGCAAATGGAATAGACAGTGACCACAGCCTCCTTCTGAGACAGAGGGCAGTCCATCTGAGATTTAAGGCATTCCAGCAGTAAGTTCAGATCTGTTTTCGTATCTAGGAGCAAACACAAGTAACTTCATTAAAATTGTTATCTTTTCTATTAATCTAGTCAGTATTAGAATAAACCTGTCAAAATGCAGTATGTAGGTGTATTTTAAAACAGGGGGGCAAGTGAGCCAAAATGGAGCTACATCACTTCTATTCAGCCACAAACAACAAACCTAGAAATATTTCTGTCCATCCTTTGTTATTTGAGCATGAGTTCCTTTGCAGAGTAACAGCCTCCTTTTAATATTTCTGGCCTTTCATTACTAGTAATTCTTAGTAAGTCTGATGTAAACTACTAAATATTACAGTCACAGTTGCAAGGTGCATTAAGTGTAAATAATACACAGCCATTAAAGTATTCAGAGTGCAAATAAAATTCAGAGTGCAGTTGAAAATCTGTGGAGTAGTAAGGAAAGAGTCCAAGAGCACAAGGCTGCTCCGTGGTACTGAGGTACAGGAGACATAAACCATGCAGCACAGCAGCAGAGCCCTCAGTCAGGTGGGTGGAGATGTAACACAAAATATTCTCTGGGCACCTACACACAACCCTGGGTGGGAAAACAGACTTGGAAAATCTGCTTCTTAGTCTTTGGGGTATCATTAAAAGACTTAGATGATAATTATTTCTAACAGTGACCCTTACAAGGTTTGAGGGTTCTTAAAGAAGTTAAAATACAATAAAAATGTGGATAAATATTAGCAAATTAAAAACAAAAAACGTGACTTTGTGGTGGTGTGTTTTACTATGTGTGTCGGTTTGGCATTGGATTTACCCTTTGCATATCCAATACAGTATCCAAAATTTGGCAAATAGGAAAAAGCATGTTCTCCCAACTGCTCACCACCCCACAACAGGCCTATCACAGTCTACTAAAACTTGGTAAAATTGATGCAGATTATAATGACAAATTATATTAGATATCTTACCACACTGATTTATCTGCACCTTTTGAGTGTTCATTTTTTTTAAATCTCTGTTCTTGTTCTACAACAGCAAGGAAAAAGTTTTTTCAGTTCTGTTCAGATTAGCAGTGTTTATAATATATGCAGTAGAAATGACATAATTTTTCCAAAACGCACTTTTCCCAGTTTTCTGCTTTTACTTTGTCATCTCACACACACACAGTTGAATGTATTGTTGTATGGCAGAGTTTTCCTTTGGAAATACAGTCTTTTATAACAGCCCTGCATTTGTAACTCCCAGGTGATCACCTTTTGAGAGTGGACATTCTGCAGAAATCAGGTCGTTCCATGTTACCCCTGAGAGGCACTGTCAGTAAAGAACATCCCCTGCTCTGTGTCACTGATCACAACAAAGCTGATCCAACTTTCCTTACAAGAGTGGCCACCTTTGCCATTGGCCAACAACTGGCACTAAGACCAAGTCATGTTACTTAGGGGGTGGACACTCTAAAATACTCGGCCTCCTGCTGCTCAAGGAGCCACCAAACCATCAGCATTGTTCTGGCAGCACTGATCAAACCAAGGGCAGTGAGCACAGAGACATGTTCCTTACAGTGAGAACCCACTGAAATTCCCCAAAGACATTGCCACATTCCATGAACCATGCAACCCACAAAACCCCACAGCATTGCTTCTTCACAAACCCCACGGGGCAGCATCTGAGAGCAGAGCAGCAGAGTGACATTCAGCTTTGGAGGCAGAAAGATGCTCCCTCAAACATGCCCCAAGTCCCAAACAGGGAAGGTTGATGCAAGCATCACAGTAACCTCTTACAATTTCTCCAAAAATTACTTAGCTCCAGGTAGAAACTTTAAATCAGCAGCAAATGCAGCTTAAGAATGGATTCATTTTCTTTCTCCAAGTGGAGCAAAGGCTCAAAGCAGAAGCATTGTCATCCTAATGAAGACAGCCAGCCCTGCTTTCTCTTGGGAGTTACTGATTGCCCCCATTCCTTTGCTGCTTCCCTTACACAGCGAGAATTGAGAGAGTTCGTCTCCCTGCAGTCTTTCAGAAGTGATAACAGACATGCATTTCATTTTCCTGCAAATCCAACCCTGCCACAACAAGGAAAAGCTTGCCAGCCTTCCTCACCTCTTTTTGTCCTACTGCCACCACCCTGCCAGCCTAAGAAAAAACACAACTCACCCAAACAAAAGGAAGGCTGTAAAAATGAGTTCGCTCTGGAGCTAATTGCTTTTCAGAAGAGTTTCATTTAATACATGTTTATACAATTCTGCAATATAAGAAGCACAAGGGGTTTAAAACTGGATGTGTACAAGGACACATCTTGACCTTTACCTCGATCTTTTTGACTTTTGCAACCTACAGGAGGTACACAAAATAGTATTGATAAGCCAACCTACATTAATTAGATGCAAATAGCTGACCTCGGTTGTTGCATCACAGAGCAAGGTGGAAAGACAAACAACTAGATTTGCTTCAACAAACAGCTGGCAAATGTTGCATACAATCTCTTCTCCATCAGTTACGGAAAATAACCCAGTAACATTGCTTCAAACCTCAGAAACCACTCCTGGAGAAGTGCAGATCTGTCAATGTGTTTGCTCAGCAGCACCAGAGCACATGGCTGGCACGGTCAGTAGACCAGCCAGCCCGAGCAGGACTTATCCTTCGAAACCCAGGGAGCAAAGGCCAGAGGGGAGAAGTGCGGGTTGTTGGCGTCCTGTGGAAACCAAACCCCACAGCAGCAGCTGAGGCCGTGAGGACGCTGCGCTGTGGAACAGGACTTGGGGCTGTCCTGGCCTATTTCAGCTCCCTCGCACCCTCCTCCCTCAGATGAGCAGTGTGTGATTTACAGCTCGTTATCAGAGCTCCACTCTGAAGTCTTAGCAAGCACTCCAGATCAGCCCAAATACAAAAGGGAAAGAACATATACAAATTTAAAATAAGGGCGGGGGGGGGGGGGGGGAGCGGGGGTGGGGTTGGAAGATAAGTCTAAGGATGAAACAGCAGCTGCATTCTTCTGTGGGAAGGCTGGGGAGTCCCGAGGGGGGAAATGGGGCACGGCTCAGGTACCTGTGATCCAGTGGCGCGGGTGGCTCCGGGCAGACCCCGAGGCGAGGCCGGTGCCCGCTGCCGAGCGCTGTCCATCTGAGAGATGGGATCTGCGGGCTGAGGGGTGGGATCTGCGGGCTGAGGGGTGGGATCTGCGGGCTGAGGGGTGGGATCTGCAGGTTGAGGGGTGGGATCTCCGGGCTGAGGGCAGAGCCCGGCCCGGCCCCTCAGGAGACGCCGCAGCCGCAGCGCCGCCCCAGCGTCTCAGGGCGCGGCCGCCCTCGGACTCGGGACAGCCCTGAGCCTTCCCCTCAACCAGACGGGAAGCACTTGGAATTTTAGAACCGTCAGGGGTGAAAGAGATCTTGAAGAGCATCAGTTCAGCGTTAGCCCAGCACTGACACTGCAAACCCTAAACCACTAAACCATTTGCCAGTGTCAGATCCAGAGGTCTCTTTAACACCTCCAGGGATGGCAAGTGCACCACCTCTCTGGCCAACCTATTCCCAGGCACAAACACCTGAGCAGTGAAATTTTATTTTCTAAAGTCTAACCTGAAGTTCCTCTCAACATGAGGCCACTTCCTCTGGCTCTCAGTGCAGGCCCAGCAGAAGAGAGCAGCCCCCCCTCAGTGCACGCTCCTGTCAGGGAGTTGGAAAGACCAGTGAGTTCCCTCCTGAGCCTCTTCTCCAGACTGAACAAACCCAGCTCCCTCAGCTACTCCTCATGGGACATGTTTTCTAGAGCCTTTGTGAGCCTTGCTGCCCTTCTCTGGACACACTCAGCCCCTCAATGTCCTTTTTCCTGAGGGGCCCAGAGCTGACACAGCCCTCGAGCTGTGGCCTCAGCAGTGCCCAGCACAGAGGGGCAGGCACTGCCCTGGTCCCGCTGCCCACACTGCTGCTGATCCAGGCCAGGTGCCATTGGCCTCTTGCCCCCTTGGGCACACTCTGGCTCACACTGAGGTGGCTGGTGACCTGCAGGATGTGGCACTTGGCCTTGTGGAACCTCACGCCCTTGTCCTTGGCCCATTGATCCAGTCTGTCTGTGAAATACAAAGCAGTTTTTCGTGTCAGGTGCATACAGGCAATGTCTGTATTTGTGATTGCGATATATGTGGAGGCCGACAATGGGATGGATGCGAATTCTAATAATAACTGAGGAAAGTAAAGCATGGAAGAAGGCCTTTGAACCTATCATTTGTTTGCAATTAACCTTGGCTGATTTAGGAGCATTTGAATTACCGCGTTAAGGATGTTTGCTTTTTGCTTGTAGTCAGGCCTTAAAGAGTGCTGCAATAATAACCTTTCGAAGTATAATTTTAGTATATTACTTGTATCCTTGAAAATATAGCTTTGGAATATATATAAAGGAAATATGCTTATCTCACGGCTTAACAAAACAGAGAAAAACAGCTCGAGAAAGGAAGATGAACATCATCTCAAGGATTTGTGGTTTCGACCAAGGGAAGCTGGACATCACTGTTACGAGATTTATGGTCATTGTAAGTAAAAGGTGGACCCACATCTGGGGAGCTGGACTTCACCAGATGGGATTTGTCTTTATTCTTGTGGAAACCAGGACTAATATTTTGGAAATTACTACTACCATCTGGGGGGGGTTACTCCTTTTTGGGACGCATCCTGAGAAAAACTAAATCACAATAGTGTACAGAATTGTGATGTAAAAACTTGGAATAGAAACTGCTGAGAAAGCTTATGAGTAGCTCTATAAATACCTGTAAGCCCCAACTATCGGTGTGCAGTTGGAGGGAAACTGCCCCCACTGTACCCAGCGCTGTGTTGCTCATACTTTACCACATTAATTAATAAATTGATTGCTGCTTGAATATTGGCATAGTCAAGCTTCTTATTTATAACATGTCCAAGTCTTACTGCAGAGCCTTACTGTCCTCCAGTGGATCCACACTCCCACCCAACTGGGCATCTGCAAATTTACTGAGGGTGCTCTCAATCTCTATCTCCAGATCATCAATAAAGAAGTTAACCAGGACCTGCCCCAAAACTGAGCCCTGGAGAACTGTTCTGGATTGCAAGGCAGGATGTATTCTATTACCATCTATATGGCAGTTGTCTAGGTGTTAAGTGGGCAATTTCCCCTTATCTCTCTCCCTGAGAGATCACAATCACTCCTCCCTCAGCAGGGGGCATCCCGTGATAAGAGGCTATTGAATGTCACTGCATGGCTGATAAGAACTGTAACATCCCATTGTGAGATGCTTCGCACAGAGGGAGGAGCCGAGCATTGCTATCCAGATATAATCAGGAGATTCTGACACACCAGCACAGCTTCTCCACTGGATTCACCAGAGGAACAGCAGCTGCTTCTACTTCCACGGATCTGCAGAGGAAGAATCACCCTTTTTCTACAGGACCCCCTGCTCCAACAGAACCACACCTGACACCTCAGGAGGACTGCAGCCACTTTTCCAATTGGACTGCTGCCAGCACCCTGACCAACAGGGTGTCAGGTTGAGTTCTGACTCTGTCATTTTAGTATACTGCATTGTTTTTATTTTATCATTTTATGTTTTTTCCCCCCTTCCCTATTAAAGAACTGTTATTTCCTGCTCCCGTATTTTTTTGTTGCCTGAGAGCCCCCTAATTTAAAATTCATAGCAATTTGGAGGGGTGAGGAGGGTTTGCATTCTCCATTTCAGGGGAAGCTCCTGCCTTCTTTAGCAGGCACCTGTCTTATCCAAACCAAGACAAGAACACATTTCAGTGCAGCTCAGTTTGCATACTCTGCAGTTGGAGGCTGCAATGCCCCCACAACAGAAAGAGCTGCCATCCCTTGGCATTGGCCACACACACAGGTGCAGGAAAAAAAACCTTTTACTAGGTGAATATGGCTGACAGAACTGAGCTTTCAGGCGCACACTCCCCTTCCCTAATGACCCTGAACTCAAGAAAAGGTATTTCATCTTCCAGCTCTTTGCACCATTGGATCCTCAGACGATCAGAGCTCCGCCAGCCTCTCTCATCCTTTTGCGCCTTCTCCCCACTCAAGCTGATGAGCAGCTTTGATAAGAAAAAATGCAGTTCTGCTGCCAAGGAGGTGACCCAATTTGCAAATGAAACTTACCCTGCCAAAAACAGCTACTGCCTTTTTCTTTCAGAGGTGAGCCATCAGAAGTAATGAAAATGTGTTGCATTTTAAACCAAAGAGGAAAAGAAACAAAAGCACTCACAGAGGATTTGGCAAAGCCAAGATATGCCAGTGTAGCTTATCTCATTGGCTGCTCAGTTATTGCAGCCCTTTGCTACTTTGCCATTTGTCTTATTTGGAGATTGTGCTCAGATAATTCAATGATGGGTACAAGAGAAATCTAAAAAATCTTAGCTGATCAATGATGCAAAATATTACAACTTAGGAAAATGTAAATAGATTGTGGAGTATTTACATCAGGGTGATGACAGCTACCACATAGAGACCAAATAAGCCCTTTTAACAAAACTTCAATTATATCCTTGATCCTCAAGCCATTTGTTTGGCTGATGTAGTATAATGTAAAAATCCTGTTCAAGAACTTGTATTGTTTATACTTTCCAACTCTTCTGTTGTGTTTTCTAAAAGATGTGAGTATTTTTTAGTTTGAAAAAAAAATCTATTATTCTGGTAGTAACATTGCAGTTCTGTGTTTCCTTTTGGTACTCAGCTGAAGAAACAAAGGAGAAAAAAGAGCAGAAAAAGTTGCTGAGGTGGACAGTAGATCACAAGGAGCAAAGTTACAGGAGATGAGTACATTACTACTGCCACTGCTTAAGAGCATCTCTCACAAAAAGAAGACTGGCTACACTGTCCCAACTCCATCATTTCAACTCTCCATATTTTGTTTCTTGCTTTGCAAAGCTGAGCTGAGCCATTTTTACCTAATATGAATAACAACTAGTAATACACACTTAGAGTTCTCTTGTATTACTGCAACAGCACTAGGTACCCTTAGAATTTTTTAGGGCAATTGCAGTGCTGTCCCTTAATTTAAACCGGTTCAAGATATTATTTGTAGCTTATTCTTGAAGGTAATTTGTAGCAAAAGTAAAAAAATTATTGTAGATGGTCAGTGACTGGACTGTTATGTGTATGGGATGCACAGGATGATTTAAGTGCTGCTTCATTCTGTGTGACTGCAGGCTTTGAAAAGAGTAATCCCACTTGGCATTTGGACTCCATTTGGTCTCAGGAATTATGAATCCAGAGTGACTTGTTAGAAGCTTGTGAAAAAATGTCTCTGAAGTTTACAGCAGAGCTGAAGTGTACAGAAGGATGAGGATTCAATGAATAATTCAATGAATACTTAGAATAAGTTTGAAAAGCATATCCAGTTATCCTACTGTCTATGTCCAGTGACTGTCCACTGTTACAGTACAGTGCACAATGTCACCAGGAAAATTGTGAATGTGTAAGGCAAAACAGCCTTTTTGAGGCTCTTGGTTTTTTTCGTGTGAAGTATTTGCATGTATAATACAGGTGGCTCCTGTGTCTTGGTTTGGAAAGAGAGGTGTTTGCTAAGGAAGGCAGGAGCCTTTCTGGAAATGGAAAAATGTAAACCCCTTCCTTCTGAATTGTTATAAATTTGAAATTAAGGGGGGCTCTCAGGTAAAAATATGGGAGCAGGAATAACAGTTCTTTATTAGGGAAGTGTCAGCGATGGAGAGAGATGGGGAGACTGACTCGGTGATCAGAATCCGATTTTATTGTGGGATACAAGCACTTATATACTATTTTAGGGAGACTAGTAATGTGTACTACAATGATTAGGTTACAATCACCTACACAAAGTAATGCATAAAACAACATTCCTTGCTTGCAGAGTTTAATGGGATTTTCTTTTTCCAGTAAACCCATCTGATTTAATCTTCTTGACATCGAGGTCTAATTTTCAAAGTTCTGTTTGTTTTTCCAAGGCATCCTGGTATCAAATCTCTTATGTTAACCAGGTCCAAAGTCCATCATGTGTCTTCTGTCCTCCAACATTCCAACATCTTAACACCTGAATTATATTACTGACTGATGGGAATGGTTTAGATTGTAACCTCTGTCATCAATGTACAGCTCAGATTCTTAAGGAAGCGCCCTGAAGGAGATGATGCCTATTTGGAAAACGTGGGGGTTCCCAGGAGGGGGCACCGCTGATCCAGGGCATCGAGGCGCTGCCTGCAATCGTCCATAACCGCCCCTAAGGAGCCTCCAAGGCTTCACCCTCCATGAGCTGCAGCAGACATGTTGGGAAAGATGACAAGAGCCCGTGGAATGGTCCTTGTTGCAGGCAGATTAGCCACTTGTAGTTTTTCAAGACTCCCTCCCGTGAAAAGTGAAAAAACTTAAACCGTTCCTAAATGTGAAAAACACGTTCACTCTCCTGTGAAAATGTAAAAAGTTTAATAAAGGACAGTGGTAGACCAGGACCATGGAGCAAAAGTTATTACGGCCGGGTGCATGTTGGCACTCAGCCAGGAGCACCCTGTTACCTTCGGGGATCCCCCTGAAATACCTTTTCCCTTACACCAGCCTGTTGCATATTCATGGACCCTCATGCATAGCAAACTTTTCCCCAAAGTAGTTTACATGTTTCAAGAACTGTTTAGCATGGCTCTTCCTTGGGTCTGCCTTTTTAGAGCATGCAGATTCCTTGGTTGTAATTTTAATCCATTCTTATCACCTCCAAGTTTTGGGCCTTGGTCCACTCTGATTCTGAGAAATTTAGGTTTTGGGATTTTTAGTATGTTGTGGATGGAAGAAAGATGGACGGCACAGGTTGTCATCCTGGGTTTCTTCTTCATGCTTCTTCTTCAATCTTCATGGGTTTGGGTGGCTTTTTCTAATTGGGCAGAAATTCCACATTGCAGGCTCTTTGGGATCAGCTATTGGGTTAGAAGGGAAAATAATCTAGTGTCAGTTCTTAATTGGATAGTTTAGTCTTAAAAGACCTTGGAACAAGAGATTGTTAGCCATTTTGTGCCTTCTAATGAAAAGCTGCTGAACTCACATTAATGAGACTGTTTTACTGATAAGAAATAATAAACACTTGAGTCTGAAGATGAATTACTGTCTCAAGTCCCTTCAATCCAGAGCCAGTGAAACCGACGACTGGTACCCCCACACCTTGAGGTAGTGCCAAGGCAGAACTTGTTCATGCTCTTTTCTCCTGGTGATTTTCTAATCCCATCCAGACTCTGACAGCAAAGCTGTGCTGGTGACAAAATACTGACCTTGGAATCCTCGTGCACTTTCTGGGTGGGTGTTTGAATCTGCTTTTCCAGGGCCTTGGGCTGAGCAGGGTGAGGCCGAGGCCTGGGGCCCTCCAGCTGGCACCAGGCAGTCCCCGGGGCAGCGGCGAGGGGCGGCACTGAGGGGCGGCACAGGGTGCATTTCCCCTGAGCGGGCGGGCGAGTGGCGGGGAAAGGTGCCCTGGGCACAAGGGCAGGCACAAGGGCCCCGGCTCTCTGCAGGGCGGGCAGCCCATTGCCAATCGCTGCTCCCAGAGCTGCTGCCAGGGCCGTGTCTCCTCCCCGCCGCTGACCCTGCACCTGCAGTGCTGTGTCCGGCTCTGCCGGGCTCCCCGGCACGGACGGCAAGCACGTGGACACGCTGCAGCAGGGCCCAGGAGGGACAGCGAGATGGTGCGAGGGCTACAGCTCCTCTCCTGCAAGGAAAGGCTGACACAGCTCGGCTTCTTCAGCCTGGGAAAGAGACCGAGCCTTGATCTAACTGTGCCCTTCCAGTACCTGAAGGCAACCTACAAGAAAGCTGGATAGGGACTTCATATGAGGGCAGGCAAGGACAGGACAAGGGAGAATGGATCCAAATAGAGAGAGATTAGGTTTAGGTAAGGGATTCAGAAAAAAGACTTTCCTGGAACAGGCTCCCCAGAGAAGGTGTGCATGTCCCATCCCTGACAGTGTTCAAGGCCAGGCTGCATGGAGCTCTAGACAAGCCGGTCTGGTGCAGGGGGTCCGCAGCCACAGCAGGGGGGTTGCAGCCATGGGATTTTTCAGATCCCTTCTAAGTTAAGACATGACACAACTCCCTGATTCTGGGATACTTCCCCTCCTCATCCTCTGGTAGGAAAAGAAACTTGTCCCCAAGTTCCACCCTGCAGACCATGTCTTTTGGCAGCCTGCATCTCTGTCAACAGAGGATGAAAAGAGATGACATTACTGACATGATTTCCCTTTTCTACTTGAAAATTAAATGCTCTGCTCTGGTCCACTTGCACAAAATTGTCAGAAGAGGCAATTCTTCCCCATCAAATGCTTCGTCTCACACAAAGAAGAAAGAAGCCACACGCCAACACTCTTCTTCATTGCTACATTGTTTTCTTTGGTTACTTCTCTAATAGGAATGACTTTGGGGTGTGATGTGTTTGTTTCTCTCTTTCGTTCCTTGGGGCGCGCGGCGGCTCCTCCGTTGGGTTCGCGGTGGCAACGGAGGAACGGCCGCGAGCTCCGGCGGCTCCGCAGCAGCAGCAGCAGCAGCAGCAGCAGCAGCAGCAGCAGCAGCAGCAGCAGCAGCAGCAGCAGCAGCAGCAGCACTTCTCTCGATCGGTGTTCCGCTCGACTTTCCACTTGCTCCCCGGCCGCCCCGTGCCCGCCCCTGCCCGGCCCGCCGTGGTTCCGCCTCCGCCGGGCTCTCTCCGTACTGGCTGTGGCGCTGCTGGAAGAGCCGCTCGCTCTGGTGCTGGCGGAGCAGCACGGTCTTTTGGCTCCGCCTGGCGCGGGCTCTGGCCCAGCCGCGGCCGAGGCCCCGGCCCCGAAAGAAGCCCCTGCCGCGGTTCCGCCCGCTGCCGCCCCGCTGCCGCCCGGCTCCCGCCCCGTGGCCGACAGCGTCGCCGGCAGCTTCCCCGCTCCGAGCTCCGCCTCTCGCCAGCTCGGCCGCCCGCCCCGAGCCGCCACAGCCCAGGGCGGCTGGGCAAGCAGCAGCGCGCCGGGCGGGCGGGTGCCCCGAGCAGAAGAGCGGGAGCGCGGTGCTGCCCGCACGGGCGGAGAAGCCTCCCCTAGAGCAGCTCTACAGGGAGGGCCCGCTGCTGGGCAGCGGCGGCTTCGGCAGCGTTTACTCCGGGACCCGGCTCGCCGACGGCGCCCCGGTAAGAGATGGGTCCGGTCGGTGGGGGGCTGCGGGCGGCGGGCGGCGGCCGAGGAGCTCAGCCCGCCGCTCGCCTTTGCTCGCAGGTGTTCCGGGACCGCATCTCGGAGTGGGCGCAGCTGGTGAGTGAGCGGGGCCAGCGGGAGGAGCCGGCGGGGCGTGCCGGGTGGGGCGAAGGAAAGGCCCGGCAGGGCGGCAGCCGGAACACTGCGAGGGGAGCGAGCGTGGGGTGAGCGGGGTGGCGAGCAGTGGCAGGGTCGGGCAGGGGTTGCCCGAGGCGTGGCGCAGCATCGGCCCTGCTGACGGCATCGCGGTCCCCCAGCAGCAGAACGGCGCCCTTGTGCCCCTGGAGCTGGCGCTGCTGTGGATGGTGTCGCGGCCTGGCTTCTGTGGCGTCGTGCAGCTCCTGGACTGGTTCGAGGTGCCCGAGGGCTTCGCGCTGGTCATGGAGCGTCTGGAGCGCTGTCAGGACCTCTGGTACTTCCTGTGTGAGCGGCGGTTCCTGACGGAGCCCGTGGCACGGGGGCTGTTCCGCCAGGTGCTGGAGGCCGTGCGGCACTGCAGCAGCCGCGGCGTCCTGCACCGCGACATCAAGACCGAGAACGTCCTCGTCGACCTGGCCACGGGCGAGGCGAAGCTCATCGACTTCGGGTGCGGCACGATCCTCCAGGACACGTTCTACACCCAGATGTAAGGTGAGTTCAAAGTTGGGGCCCAGCCGGGCAACGGAGGTTCCCCCCTTGGCTGGTAGAGGGGGAAGAGGAAGGGAAGGAAGGAGGGGAATTCTTCTGCCAGCTGCAGCCAAGTTGCTTTTTGGCAGGGCAGGGGCTGGCTTTTGTGGAAGGGGAGCTGGCTGGGAGAGAGGGTAGGAGGGAGGGAGGGAGCAGGATATGCCTGATGAGCTGCGCCCGTGTCCCATAGGAACACCGGAGTACAGCCCACTGGAGTGGATACTCTTTGGCTGCTACCATGGCCAGCCAGCCACCATCTGGTCCTTGGGCATCCTGCTCTATGAGCTGGTCTGCGGGCACCTTCCTTTCCACACAAGGAGGACATCGTCCGGGGCCAGCTCTGCTTCCCGCCCCTAGTGTCTCAAGGTGGGGATGCGCCTTCAAGGCACGAGGGGAAGAACGGGGTTGGGAGCGGCAGCTGGCACAGAAGCGTCCTGCTCTTGTAGCTGGTGAGGAGGTGGATCTGCTGGGCTTAGCTGGAGGAGGTGGCACCTGTGCCTCTGTGCTGGTGTCCTCCGCAAGAGAGGATCGATGGGAAGCTTTTGGCTGCAGCTCTGAGCACTCCTGGTGTGGCCTGAGCACTGTGGAATGTGGGAGAGCGGCGGTTTCTGGTTTCTCTCCACAGAGTGCCAGCACCTCATCAGGTGGTGTTTATGCGTGGACCCCACTGACAGGCCATCCCTGGAGGACCTTTTTGAGCATTCTTGGCTGCAGGAGCCCTTCCTGGCCCAGGAGACAGCAGAGCTGCATGCCTGTGCACAGTAGGATACAGGAGCCCAGCAAGTAGCAGCGGCACGTGTCTCATGGTGCTGGAAGAAAACCCCAGAGTGTTTCCCTGTGGCGTGGAGGAGAGAGCGCAGCCAAGGAGATGCTTCCATTGGTCCCCAGCAAGATGTGGAGGGAGCGGCTCCAAGCTCCCCGTCCTATTGGAGAAGTGGTGGCAGTGCAGTGAAGGTGCCATGGACTGGGACAGGGGAAACATCCCCCTGCAGCTCAGTGGCATCGTGATGTCACTGCAAATTGAGGCACAGCTGGCGTGTTCTTTTGGAGCACAACATGGAGCTGGGAACACCATCCTGGAGCTGGCCGCTGGCAGGGCAGAGCCAATGGGCTTTGGCTGCGGCCCCTGCCTGGAGGACATGCTCTGTGCCCCGATGAAATCAAGATGAGTTCCCAGACGGCGCAGGGGCGGGGGGATGCTGGTGCTTCCAGGCAGGGCAGGGCTCGGCCTGACCCTGCACCGGAGGTTCCCCGCTCGGTGGCACTGGGGAATATTAATTTTTATGCTGGCCGCCGAGCTGCTTTTTTGGCGGGACAGCGGACAGATGTTGTGGAAGGGGAGCCGGCTGCTGGCCTTGCTGACAGCTTCTGCCAGCCAGCCTGGCAGGGGGTGAGGCGGGGGCAACCAGCCTGACAAAAGCATTCATCCATGTGGATGGGGGATGGGTTCTGGAGCCGTGCCCCAGCTGGTCTGCTTTGCAGGCCCTTGAGGAAGGGGTGCATTTATGGGTGGGAAAGGTGGGGATTTTCCCCACCTGTGGGCAGGTTTAATTCTCGCATGAAGCGGTCAGACCCTCCTCAGGCTTGTGAAACGGTGACAGGCTTTGTGCTTTTTCTTGTTTCCAGGTCGTGTTTTGAGTTGACTTCCATGCAATTGTTCTCTCTTTTTCCCAGGAGGATTACACCTGGTGCCCAGACCAGACGGGGAAGCGCCTGCAGCGTCCGTGGAGCATGTCCAGTGCCAACGCTACCCCAGGGGCCACGGTCTGTGGGGACAGCCCCTTCCAGAAGGACGAGGACCTGGTGCGTGATCGGCTCCTCTCCTGGCAGCAGCTCTCCAGAGGTGAGCACCCGGCTCCACAGCTCGGCTGGCAGAAGGGCTCTGGGCAGGCGGCAGTGGGCACACGGGCATCCCGCTCTTGCAGCTGCTGAGGAGTCGCTGTGCCGTGATTAAGCAGAGGAGGTGGAACGTGGCCTGCCATGCTGCCCTTCAAAAAACAGAGAATGGGTTGGGAGGTTTGGGCTCTGAGCACAGCCAGCAGCCTGGCCCGGGCACAGGCCATGGCAGGACAGGGGGACAGGAGCCTGCTGCCACTGACCGTGGCTCTCTGGTTTCTCTCTGCAGGCTGCCAGCACCTCATGCCATGGGAACGGCACCACTCAGCCTGTCAGGCTCGGGGGGCTGGAGGGCAGCCTGTGTTCTTTTGCTGTCAAAGATAAATTATTTTGGTTTTTTTTTTGTTATCGTCATCATCGGAGCATTTCTTTCATCCTTTTCCAAGCTTTTGGCCTGTTGTGATAAATGGATATGATTTGTGCTAACAAAATCTGGTGGTTTATACCAGCTGGACTCTATTGTGGTCTATACCATGTTTTATTTCCTGCATAGGTAAAATACCATGTATAAAATTTGATCAAAAAGAGAAATGAGGGAGTGTGAAAACCTGGATTTGTGGGATGTAGAAGATACCCAAATTCAGTCTTTATTAAAAAGCATGAATTAATATTATCCAAAGAGAAGATGGGGGGAAATGTGATAAATGGATGTGGTTTGTGCTAACAAAATTGTAATTATATCAATATTTTGGGAAGAAAATTGGAAATGTATATGTGATTCATAGTATGAAGCAGATGGGTTTCTTTGTAGATGATACATGTGGGAAACAGGATACAGGAGATTGGAATTGGCCTTGATGAACAAAAGTTAGGAAGACTCCCAAGTCAGAATTGGCATCAAGACGAAGTTAAGACAATTCCCAGGACAGGATCGGCCATGACATGAATAACGTTGGGACAATTCCAGACAGGGAGCATAAAATAGTGTTCTTTTCTATAAAATAAAAAGGCTTAATTGGAACATAGTGCTTACTTACATAACACAGGACTTGGGGCACATGCACAGCCTGTCAGGTTGTTCAGAGGACAGTGAGGAAGACTGTTGGCCTTCCTCCAAGAAGAGCCCCAGAGAGCCAGAAGCCCCCTTAGCCACAGCGGGAGCATGCGCTGTGAGTGTGGTGATGTTGATTTCAAGAATCAGAAACAGGAGGAGATTGACAGGAAAATATTGATGAATATGTATTAGCCCACAGTACATAAGTTGTGTTTGGATCTTTTTGCCTTTTGCACGTGAGGCAGGGTGGGAAGCCCTCCCCATACCCCGATCGATCGGTTTTGGTTATGCTTTATCCAAACCACTGCCAAATTTCCTTTTTGTAACTACTGGATTCTATTTGATTGTATTGTTTTATCTCACTTAAAACTGCTGCTAAATTTTAAGTTTGTGGTTTATTGAATTAGACATATGGGACCCCATATATAACATCAAGAATATGACTTAATAGTTTACAAAACCAAAATTAATATTATTCAGCTAAATTAACAAGGAATAGAAAAGCATTTGAGACTTAATCACAAAGGATAAAGTTACAGAAATGATGATACTTGAATAAATGAATACATTTTAACTTAATGAGTTAATAGCTCAGTCTCCTCTGGCTTTTGATCTCCTCCCCAGAAGGGGAGCAGTTCTTTGATCTCCTCTTCATGAGGGGCACAGTCCTTAGGGTTTGGTCTCGGCTATGGCATGAGGTGTTGTTTTTTGGATGATGATGACTGCCAAAAAGCCCCCTTAAATCCACCCCAAAACCCCCAAATCCCCTAAACCCCCCACCAAACCTCCCCCCAGTCCCCTCAGGATGAATTTTTCATTCATTTCAGGTAGTTTTAGATGGATTTGGGGGATTTTGGTACCTTGTGGATGCTGAAGTGGGCATAGGATTCAAATCCACTCTAAATGCCCCCCTAAAATCCCTCCAAATCTCCCCCAAACCCCCTCAGGATGGATTTGGAGGTAATTTTGGGTGAATTTCAGGTAATTTTGGGTCGATTCTGGGTGGATTTGGGGTGGTTTTGGTACCTCCTGAACACAAAATTTGGCGTAGGATTCAAACCCAGACAAAATCCCCCCAAATCTCAAAACCCCACAAATTTTCTCCCCCACCGCCTGGTTGTTGGGTCGACTTTTTGTGGATTTTGGGTTAATTTGGAGGAAATTTTGGGTGGTTTTACTGCCTTGTGGATGCCCAAGCAGGTGAAGGATTCAAACCCAGCCAAAATCTTCCCAAATCCCCTCAAAACTCCCCTCAAATTTCCCCCAGAGCCCCTCAGGATGGGTTCTGAGGTAATTTTGGGTGCATTTGGGGTTAATTTTGGTTCCTTTTGTGATGTGGCGAGGGCCCTGGGTGCAGGGCTTGGAGCGGGGCTGAGCAGCGGGGCAGGAAGGGGGGGAGGGAGGGAGGTGTGAAAACCCCCCTGAGGATCCCCTGATGGGGACACCCCTAAAAAGTTCTGTGCCAGGATTGAGAAAAAAACGGAACCTTTGGTTTTTTCAGTCTTCAGGCTGTTGTTTATTTTTCTCTTACCAAAAGTTCAGCACCCCATCTGCACACCAGACTTAGTGTACAAAGAGAAGGCACCAAAAGTCACAGGACACACAGGTTCAAGGTCTTTTAAAATCATTTTGCCCAATTAACTCTTAGAACACATTTTATTTCTACCTTTCTACCAGTAACTAATTCTTTGTCTGCCACTCAGCATCTGCATTGCAGCTCTTTCCAACCAATCACCCTGTGCTCCCAGCACAGCAGAAAATGGAGGAGATGAAGAACAAGAAGGAGATCAGGCAATGCCCAAAATCCTCCATCTTGTCTTCTATCCACCCTCAGACTAAAATCCCAAAGCTCTCAGTTTTTCACCCTGTGATAAACTACACTACTCTCTATTTCACACACTCGTAGATTCCAATTCATCCCAAAGTCTTGGAAGCTTTCTCCATGGACAAAAGTTAAAAGCAGTGTTCTCTTGGGGATCAGGACTTCTCAGGACAGGCAGGGAGACATTCCCTGTGCCCTGGGTTCCAACAGCAGGGGGAAAGGGGAAGTTTGGGACAGGAAAAGAAGGACTTGGGCAGGAAAAAGGGGAACCTTAAACAGCGTTGTAAGCACCATTTCTAGAGGGAGGGCCTGGGATGGCACGGCCGTCACCTTCCCGGGTAGGTGTGGATACACAATCCAGGTAAGATTTCCCATGGATCCGTCTGGGAAACATTAGGGAGCTGAAGATGAAGAATCCTGAACAACCTCGCAGGTGGTGTTTGTGACAATTGTTTTCCTCATGGATTGTTTACCCCAAGGGGTTTTCTTAATTAGCCAATCATGTGAAATGTAAAATAACCAATCAGGTCCACCGAAATCAGGACTGAGTATAAAAAAACGCGTCTCCTAATAAAGATGATTATTGGCTTTCTGAAGATGCATGGAGTGTGTCACTCATTTATCCGTGTCATTTCTGACTCAGCAGTGACAGGCAGGAAAGGGGAACATGGAAAGATGGGGGGGAGGAGGACACAGAACGGAGAAAGGACAGCAGCGCTCCCGTGTCACCTCTGGATGGATTCTGTCCCTTGTTCTGCCCTCAGGAAAAGAGAGACAGGGTGGCACAGAGTGTTGGGAAGGATGAAAGTTCGACAAGAAACTTTAACAGATATGTGTGCTTGGCAGAAAGATTTTTGAATGTAGAATCTGAAAAAGGAATAGAGATGGAACCAAGTTTTGACATAGAAGAATTGTTGAGCCAGTCTTACTGGGTAACTAAGGCAAAGGGTGTGCTACTTAAAAGGGGTTTTTATGGCTTAGAGCAAACGATAAACCCACCTCAAACAAGATGTTTTTACCAACCAAAAAGATTCCACAGGCAAACAAGTCAGCAAAGTTGCAAGTAGAAAAAAGGTCTCAGAATTTTCCACTGCAAGAAAACTGAAAAACAACTTCTAGCTTAAACTAACGTACTAACTTTTAGTGATTGGAGAATAGTGACATGAATATGGTAATTACAGGAGTTATGACAGGCTATAGGTAAAAGTAAAGGTATAGATTGTTTCCTCTGTGTTAAGATGCTCAGCAAAGCAGAGTATATAATGCACTGTAACCAAAGCTAAAGGGTCCCCAGGCCTGCCTGCAGCTGGAGCTGACAGCTGTAGGCACAGGCTCTGTCACCAGACCCTGGACTGCTGTAACATCTTGGATACAATAAACTGCATTTTGAAGAGCTGCCGGGCGTCCCTCATCTCTCATTCAGGCTCTTAAGGGAGAGAGACACGGGGTGATGGAGAGATGGCAGCTACCCCGTGCCGTGCTGGCAGTTTTCACTCCTTACTGCACTCTTGAGAAAAAAAGAGTAAGGAAAGATAAGAGCAATGTTATGGATACATATTATAATATTGGTTTTTCACAGATATTAAAATGGATTTTATATGTGTGATGTTAAAGCAACTTTGGTATAAATATATAGGTTTTATTCCTGTTGTTAATTAAGCTTCATGAAATAGCTGCTTGTGTTAAAATTCCTGCTGGGATGGGATAACATCCAGTGTACACTGGATGAGGACACCTGCACAGATCTGCCAACTATCAGCATTCCCTGTCTGAAGGCAGAGTGGACGAAGGCCCAAAAACTGGAGGTGATAAAGAGAAGGAGCCAAAACCACAGCCAAGAAACACACATGCTCTGAAAAGGCAGACCCAAGGAGGGGCCATGTAGAAGAGTTCCTGGAATATGTAAACTAGTTTATGGATATGCATGAGGGTCTATGAATATGCAACAGGCTGGTGTAAGGGAAAAGGTATTTCAGGGGGATCCCCAAAGAGAACAGGGTGCTCCTGGCTGAGTGCCAAGATGCACCCGGCCGTAATAACCTTTGCTCCATGGTCCTGGTTTCCCATTGTCCTTTATTAAACTTTTTACATTTTCACAGGAGGGTGAACGTGTTTTTCACATTTAGGAATGGTTTAAGTTTTTTCATTTTTAACGGGTGGGAGTTTTGAAGAGCTACAAGTGGCTAATCTGCCTGCAACAAGGACCATTCCACGGGCTCTTGCCAACTTTCCCAACACGTCTGCTGCAGCTCATGGAGGGTGAAGCCCTGGAGTCCCCTTAGGGGCCTGGATCAGCGGTGCCCCCTCCTGGGAACCCCCACATTTTCCAGTTTCTGTGAAGCTGCCTGTGAAAAACACGTTCACTCTCCTGTAAATTAATGGCCCATTAACAGCAGATCTCTCCTGGAGGGAGGAATGCTTGTGGAAGAGATAAACTGCCCAATGCACAGAAAATAACTGCCCCACCTCTGACAGATGGCAAACACAACACACACTTATCTTGCAATCCAGGACCTGTCCTCACTGGCTGCCCCCATTCTCCAGAGTTCATGGTGCCCAGGGAGGCTGCAGCTGCCGGTGCCAGGAACAAACGAGACAGGTCCTGGTTTCAGAGAGCTCAAGAATCCATTTCTGACCCTAAAAGACAGGGCAAAGGCAGGGCCATGGGGTTTTTATAGGGTACGCCAGGGGTGGAGTTTGTGTTTGGGCCAGGGGAGGAGTTGTTAGCAACACAAGAAGGGTTAGATCAAATTCCTGCCTTTTAGCAACAAGGGCACTCCACACAGAATGTGTCCCCAAATCCTAAATTCCTCCTCAAACATCTGAGAAATGGTGGGACTTTAAATATCTTTGATCAATTTCATTTATTTAACCATGTTTATGGTGTTTTTAAGGGATGAAGATGAGGCACAAGAAAATTAATGCCAGACCAAAAGGAGAAGCAGCCAGGTGTGTTCCCAACATGGATCACAGGGAATGTGGGGGACCAGGGCTCTGCCCAATGTGGCTCCTCCAGTGGGGGATGGAGCTGGAGCAGCGCACGAAGCTCTTCCTGCACTCAGGGAACTCGCAGGGCTTCCCTTACATGTGCTTCCGTTGGTGTCGGGTCAAGTGAGAGCTCCTGGAGAAGTTCTTCCCACACTGGGGACACTCGTAGGGCCTCTCCCCAGTGTGGATGCGCCGGTGGGTGATGAGGGTGGAGTTGTGCTTGAATCCCTTCCCGCAGTCAGGGCACTGGAAGGGCCTCTCCTCTCTGTGAATCTGATAGTGCTGGAGAAGATGGGAGTTGCTCCGAAACCTCTTCCCACACTTAGAACACTCGTAGGGCCTCTCCCCAGTGTGGATCTTTTGGTGGACAAGCAGGTTGGAATGCCGGCTGAAGCTCTTCTCACACTCCCAACACTCGTAAGGCCTCTCCCCTGTGTGGGTTCTCCGGTGACTGATCAGGAGCTCCGGCTGAAGCTCTTCCCACATTCCCCACACTCGTGGGGCCTCTCCCCAGTGTGGATGCGTCGGTGCATGACAAGATGGGCATTCTGCCTGAAGCCCTGCCCGCAGTCAGGGCAGCGGAAGGGCCTCTCCTCTGTGTGAGTGCGCTGGTGCTGGAGGAGATTGGAGCTGGTCTGAAACCTCTTCTTGCATTGATCACACTCGTAGGGCCGTTCCCCAGTGTGGGTCCTCTGGTGCATGATCAGGTGGGAGCTCCTCCTGAAGCTCTTCCCACACTCCTCACACGTGTGGGGCTTCTCCCCATCATGGAGCTGCTCATGCACCACCAGCTCTGAGCTCTGGCTCCATCTCCGGCCGCCTTCCCGGCCCAGGCTGGCTCTTTGCTCCTCAGATCCCTGCCATCTGCGTTTGCAGCCCCTCCTCGCGCAGGATCTCCGGGGCTTTTCCTCCCCGTTGGGTTCCTGCGCCATGGAGCTGCTGAAAACGGCCTCTTCCACCAGGTTCTGACACAGGGATTTGTCCTCCCTGCTCTCCATGCTCAGCTCCTGCTCTGGAGGAGGAGGGACAAAAACAGGATGGGATTTGCCTCCGTGGCACAGGCAAGGGGAAGGAGATCCCCCCCCAGGGCTGTCCTGCAGCTGGGGGCCGTGCTGGGCTGGGAGATGGAGCAGGACAGAGGGGGAAAGGGGCACTGACTTCCTCCTCACCTGCCTCAGTGTCCTGGGGCACCTTCCTCTTCCTCACTGCCTCCCAGGGGCTGGCAATGGGAAATCCTGGTTTGGGTAAAACAATGGATGACCACGTGGATTTTGAAGGTCCCTCTGCCCAAGTCCATCTCTATAAGTCACAGGCCACCTGGGCTCCAGAAAAACCTCCCAAACACCAAAATTCAGCCCTGAAAAAGCCTCCAAAGAGTTCCCTGTCCCTGGTCCCTCTAGTGTTCGGGGTTCCCCCCTGTCCCAGCTGCTGGGGGTCACACTTGGATTGGGGGTCCCCTTTCTCCTCGGTGCCTGCCCTCCCCAGGCTGCTGGCAGTTCCAGCAATCCCAAAAGCTCCCCCCTCTTCGCTCTCACTATTTTGGGATGCTGGGGCTGTTTGGGCTCCCGAGTCCTTTCTCCCCTCACTCTCTGCTCTGGGCTGCAGGGGCTCCAAGGAGTTTCCCCTGCCCCTCTCCAGACTCTTGAGGCTCCTGCCAATGGCAGTGCTCCCCCTTTTCTGGGCTCCCCACTTTGGGCTCCTGGGGGACACAGGGCTCTGCTCCTCCAGGCTGCCTCTGCCGGCAGCCGCCACCGGCACCCCCCGATGTCCCCCCAAGGGGCCTTTTCCACTAAGCCTTGGACTTCTTCCTTCTCCAAACATCCCCCGAAAAAACCCCACCCAGGGATCCCCCCGGGATATCTGGGCTGAGCTCCCCCTCCCCACTCACCTGCGCAATGGGGGGGGCGATGATCCCACAGGTGGGGGCTGCGAATTCAGGTGGGGGTTGTGAATTCAGGCAGGGTTCGAGCACGTGGTTCCATCTGCTCAGCCTGGATCCGCCTTTGCCCCTCCTCTTCCTCTCGCTCTTCCCCTTCCATCCCCGCTCCTTGTCCTCCTCAGCTCTCTTATCTCCACCTCCTTCTCCTCTTCCATCCCTCCCCTTCTATCCCTACTCCTCGCCCTCCCTAACCCCACCTCCTTTCCCTGCTTCTATCACTGCTCTCTCTCTGCCTTCATCCCTCCTCTTCCATCTCCCCCCCTCCTCCTCCTCCTCCCTAACCCCACCTCCTTCTCCCCCTCCATCCCTCCTCTTCCCTCCCTCCTCCTCCTCCCCCAGCAGCAGCGACACCCTCGGTGCCCTGTTCCCGCAGCCCTCGCAGCCCGCAGCAGGAGCGGGGATGGAGCCGGGACAGGTCGGGATGGGCAGCGCGGGGCTCTCGGCTGCTCCCAGCCGCTGCGGGCGGGGGGAACCCGGCCCGGGCCAAAGGAGAGGCACACTGGGGGCTGCACATCCAAACTGGGCCTTGCTGGGGACCCTGCCTGGGCACTGCCAGCCCTTGGGGCTCCTCTTGGCACCTCCGGGAGGGAGGAATGCACACAGGGCTGGGGGATCCCAGCAGTGGCAGCGCTGCCAGGGACTGGGCTGGACTGGGATGGTACTGGGAGTGACTGGGACTGTACTGGGTTTGTATGGACATCATACTGGGATGGTACTGGGAGTGACTGGGCCTGTACTGGGTTTGTACTGACATTATACTGGGATTGTACTGGGAGTGACTGGGGCTGTACTGGGTTTGTACTGACATCATACTGGGATGGTACTGGGAGTGACTGGGACTGTACTGCGTTTGTATGGACATCATACTAGGAGTGACTGGGGCTGTACTGGGTTTGTACTGACATCATACTGGGATTGTACTGGGAGTGACTGGGGCTGTACTGGGTTTTTACTGACATCATACTGGGATCATAGTAGGATCATACTGGGACTGTACTGGGTTTGTGCTGACATTATACTGGGATCATACTGGAAGTGACTGGGACTGTGCTGGGCTTTGTACTGATATAATACTGGGATCATACTGCCAGGGCAGACTGTGATCACACTGATGGAGATTGGGATCACATTGGGATCACACTGGGAGTGAGCAGGAGCCTGTGGGGAGCAAATGAGACCATGTTGGGGCAAATGGGATGCACTGGGAATAACTGGGATGGTGCTGAGGGTGACTGGGAGCAGCTGTGAGGAACTGGGATCATGCTAGTAGCAACTGGGAGTGACTGGGTGCATGCTGTGGGCGTTTGGAAACTGCTGGGCTTATGCTGGGATGAACTGGGATCATGCTGGAGGTGACTGGGTGGCAGTGAGTCCCACTAAACTGAGGGTGACTGGGAGTGCTTGGGAGCAAATGGGATCATACTGGGGATACTGGGAGTGACTGGGAACATGCTGGAGGGAACTGGGGAACACTGGGAGATACTGGGAGTGACTGGAACAAAAGTGAGGGTGAAAGAGAGCAACTGGAACCATGTGGAGCACAGCTGGTTCATACCAGTGGGCTGGGGGAGTTTGTTGGGAGTTTAGGGCAATTATTGGGGTTTTTGGAGAGAATCACTGAGTTTGGGGGGTGTTGGGGATTTTGGGGGGTTTGTGGATTTTGGTGGGTTTGGATTTTGGGGGATTCTATCGGCCTTGTGGGGGGGGTGTTTTGAGATTTATTGAAATCTTTTAAGGTTTTTTTGTACTTTTGGGGGTTTTACTAGGATTTTGTGAGGGTTTTGTGAGATTCTCTGGAATTTTGAGGGGGTTTATTTGGATTATTGGGGGATTTGGGGGGGGTTTATTGGAATTGTGGAGGCATTTAGTGGGATCCTTTGGAGGTTCAGGTTTTTTAAGGAATTTTTTGGAGTTTTTTGTTAGAATTTTGGGAGGTTTTTGTGGGGTTTTTTGGGTTTTGCCAAGATTTCTTTGGGTCTCGGGGTAGATTTTGTGGGACTTTTTATGGTTTTGTGGACATTTTTGCAGGGATTTGTGGGGTTTAATTAGGATTTTCGGGATTTGTTGAAATTTCAGTGGGTTTTCTGGGCGTTTATCAGGATTCTAGGGTCTTCTAACAGAACTTTGTGAGAGTTAATTGGGATGTCGTGGATTTTAATGGGACTTTTGGGGGTTTTAAGGAGATTTTGGTGCCTCTCAGCCCTTCCCCACATCCGGGAATACCTGCAAAGCCCCCCCAAAATGCCACTAAAAACCTCCAAAATCCCAAAAAAATCCGCAAAAAACCCTTTGAACACCCGCAAATCCCACAAAATACCAGTGGAACCCACCAAAATTTAAAAACACTCTCAAAAATTTCAATAAAACCCCCCAAGAAACCCTCCACAACTACAATAAAATCCCCCAAAATTCAAAATCCCACAAATCCACCAAACCCCCCCAAATCATGTAACACCCCCCCCAAAACCCAGTAATTCTCCTCAAAAACCCCCACCAAATCCCCAAAACCCCTCCTAAAATCCCCAAAAAAGCCCCCAGAATCCCCCCAGACTCACTGGGGCCGTCCTGGATCAGGGGGCACCGGCCGGTGGAACAGGAGCCACTTCAGGGGCCCCTCGGAGCTTTTTGTGGAGGGGGCACCATGGGAGACCCCCCAAAAACCTGATGGGGGAACCCCGTCTGTGCCCCCTCCCCCTGAAACCCCCAGACCCCGGTTCAGGGTGAGCCTGAGACCCCCCGGTACCCCAAATCTCGCCCAGGACCCCCAGAGCCCCCCAAGGTTGGCCCAGGACTACTCCGGACCCCAAAACCCTCCCCAAGACCCGCAAAACCTCCCCAGGATTCTCAGACCCACCCAGTTGTCCTCAAAATTCACCCCAGAGCCACCTGAGACCCCCCCCAAATCCATCCGACTGCCCCAAATCCCCCTCAGACCCCTCAATCCCCCCAAACTCTATGAAATCCCCTCAGACTCCCCCAAATTCCCCCCAGACCCACCTCAGAACCCCCAAATCCCCTCACAACACCACAGTTCCACTCACAATCCCCCAAAATCCCCTCAGACTCTCCCAATTCCCCTCAGATCCCCCTAAACCCACCTGAGAACGCTCCAGACCCTCTCAAGCTTCCACCAAAGCCCCCTCACACCCCCTCATTCCCCCCAAACCCACCACAGACCCCCTATTTCCCGTCAATGCCCCCAGAAATTCCTGTGTCTCCTCAGACTCAGACCTCAGACCCCAGCTCCTCCTCTGCCGCTCTCCTCTCGCAATCTCCCGCCTCGGCCGCGTGGGTGGGCTCCCAGCCAATAGCGGCGCGCCCCGCCGAACCGACTAATCACCGCGCTGCACGTCCCCGAACCAACCATTCACAGCGCGGCTCCCTTCAGTAACGCCCGCCTTCCCCACCTCGTCTCAGCCAATCAGAGGCGAGCCGGAAGTGGCGCCCCGTTCCCCGCCGCCACCGGGACCCGCCGGGCTGGGGACAGGTACGGGAGGGGCCTGAGAGGGGATCGGGGGGGCGGGGGAGGGTCCTGGGAGGTCTGGGGGGGCTTTGTGGAGGGGTCCGGGGGTTTGGGTGGGGTCTGGGGAGGGTCCTGAGGCATTGTGGGGGGACCTGGGGGGTGCGGATGGGTCCTAAGAGGGGTCTTGAGGGGAGGACGTGGGAGGGTCTGGGGGGATTTTGGGGAGGGGTCGTAGGAAGGTCTTGGGAGGGTCTGGGGGTGTTGGGATGGTCCTGGGGGAGTTTGGGGAGTCTGGGGTCGGCTGTCTGTCTCTGCCCCCAGACACGCTTAGGATGGTTCTTGCACGCTGGGCTTCAAAGGATGAGACTGGACGCTAGGTTTTTTCGGTCTTCAGTATTGTTTATTATCTCTTATCTAAAAAGTCCTTTCTCTGCCTGAAGGATCTGACCAGCACGGCAGCCAAAGGCACTCTGCCCACCCCCAAGGCGGCCGCATCTTTTATAACAAAAACTACTTATATCATATTTACTTTTTGTCCCCAATACCTATCATCTTCGTCACTAAGTACACCCTCATCCCAGACCAATCCACAAGTGCCAACACCACCCCCGAAGATGGAAGACAGGAAGAAGAAGGAAAAGCCTGGTGGCACGCCCTGATTCCTCCATCTTGTCTCTACAACCCCCCTGTACCGAAACCCCAAAATTTGTGATTCACCCTATAATAATATCTTCCCTTCACCATTTACACCCGAGTGGTTCTCGCAGGTTCCATTTCCTCATACATCGGTGGCACATCTCTAGATGGATCAAAATCAAGCCACCAAGTGCTTTTGGCAACATTCCAGGACTCCCGAGCCCCCCAAGGGTTCTCTCGGTAGCCCTGGACATCAGGAGTGATGTGCTGAGCTCCCACAGGGGAGGGCTCTGGGGGGGTCCTGAGGGTGTCCTGGGAGGGTTTTGGAGGTTTTGGGGAGGGGCTTTGGGGGGTCTGGAAGGGTTTGGGGAGAGGTCCTGGGGGGGGTCTGGGGAGGGGCTGGGGGAGCCTGAGTTGGGTTTGGGGAGGGGTCCTGGCAGGGTCCTGGGTGGGGTCTTGGGAAGGGTCTGGGGGGGTCTCAGGGGACATCCTGGGCTGGGCCTGATTGGGGTCTGGGGGCTCTCAGGGGGCCCTGGGCCAACCCTGGGGGGCTCTGGGGTTCCTGGAGGGGTCCTGGGGGAGATTTGGGGGTCCCGGGGGTCCCAGACCCACCCTGAACCGGGGTCTGGGGGTTTCAGGGGGAGGGGGCACAGACGGGGTTCCCCCTTCAGGTTTTTGGGGGGGGGGTTTCCCATGGTGCCCCCTCCCCAAAAAGCTCCGAGGGCCCCCTGAAGTGGCTCCTGTTCCACTGGCCGGTCCTCCCTGATCCAGGACGGCCCCAGTGAGTCTGGGGTGATTTTTGGGGGCTTTTTTGGGGATTTTGGGAGGGTTTTGGGGATTTGGTGGTGGCTTTTTTGGGCTTTGGGGAATTTTATTGGGAGTTTAGCGGGAATTATTGGGGTTTTTGGAGACAATTACTGAGTTTTGGGGTGGTTGTGGATTTGGGGGGTTTTGGAATTTGGGGGATTTTATTGGGGTTTTGTGGGGGGTTGGTTGTTTTGGGGCATTTATTGAAGTTTTTGGGAGTATTTTTTAATTTGAGTGGGTTTCACTGTTATTTTGTGGGATTCTCTGGGGTTTTGGAAGATCTTATTGTAATTTTGGGGGGATTTTGGGGGACCTTGGGTGGTCTGAGGGGGCTTTGGGGTTTTCCCCAGTTTTGGGGAAGAGCTGAGAGGCACTAAAATCTCCTTCAAAGCCCAGAAAATCCCAATAAAACCCACAAAATCCCAATTAAATCTCACAGAATCACATTCGAACACCCTAGAATGCCAATCAAAGTCCACAAAGTCTATTGAAATCCCAACAACCCCCCCAAAAATCCCAATTAAACCTTACCAATCCTCCCAAAAATATGCCCAAAACAACAAAAAGTCCTACAAAATCCCCCCAAGACCCAAAGAAATCTTGGCAGCATCCAAAAAAACCCCACAAACCCCCCGCAAATCCCACCAAAGAACAAAAAAAAATTCCTCAAAATTCCTGGACCTGCAAAGAATCCTAATAATGCTCCCAAAAATCCAATAAAATTCCCCAAATACCCCATTAAAACTCCCAAAATTCTGGAGACTGTCACTGTCCTGGTTCAGGGCAAGTTTGGGAGAGAACCCCCCAAAGGGGCTCCTCTAGGAAAGCAGATTCAGTCGCCCCTCCCCCAACCGGTCCGGGAGAAAATACCTCCTTGGAGAAAAGTGGAAAAAAACTGTTCATTAAACAATAAAACTTAAACAATATTAAACAATGAAACTCTTACTGCTCCAAAAGAGATGACAAACTCACCAAGTCCCCCCTGGGTTGCAGTTCAGCTCACTCAGTCTCTGCTCAGCCCCTCCGGTGCTGGAAATGCCGCGGCCCAGGCCCGGCCCGGGGGCCACAGGTGGAGCTGCCGGTGCTCTGCTGGTGTTCAGTCCAGAGCAGGTTTGAACAGGGCCAAAGAAAAGGGAAAAACCACAGTCTAGAGAACTTCTTTGCCTCACCTAGCTAAACTAACTAAAAGCAAAGGAGAGCTCTGTTCCACTGTCTGTCTGCAGACAACACAGTCCAGGAGCAGGAATATGGAGGAGTGAGTTGTGTCTGAAAACAAACTGCTGCTTCTTCTCTCTCTCCTTCACTCTCTGGAACAAGTCTTAAATGTGCAAAACTTATTATTCAGCACAAACAGAACAAGACGACTGGGGATAATAAAAGCATCATATAGTCAACCTATAACACTGCTACACTCAGGGAGAACAGAGCAAGTTCTGTGAGGCAAAGTGGTGAGTGGAGAGTGAGGGGAGATGGTCTGTCATTCTGACCTGTTCAGAGTTTCTCTGGGATTTAAGCTTTCTCAGGTGGAGGGTCATCACCTTCCAATCTTTCCCTTAAAAAGTGACCAGGTGCTGCTGAGAGCAGATGGATCCAGCTCCACATTTGTAGCCAAGGACTCACGTTGCTCATTCCACCAACCCAGCAGCATTTTCAGTGTCACAACACCTCTGCCTTTCCCTGTCAATCTTATAACTCAGAGATGCCCTAGGACAGATTTGTACCCTGGACTGAAGTTCCCAGCTTGGACTGAAATCTCAGGGAGACTTCCAAGTGTTCCTATGATGGCATTGGATGAAGGGAGATGCAGCTCCTTCCCTGGCTGCCCTGACAGCATTGCCCAGAGCCGGGCACTGGGGACAGCGTCACCCTGAGCCAGCTGTGCCCCCTGCCAGAGCCCCCAGGGCCAGGCAGCTGCTCCCAGCCCTGTGCTCTGCAGAGGGAACTGGGCCCGGGGCTGCAGAGTTGCCCCACGGCTCTGCTGCAGCTCTGCCTGCACAGGAGGGGCTGCACGCCTTGGAGCCCCGGCCCTGAGGGCAGAGGCTTGGCTGGGGCACAGGAGGGAGGGGGCTTGTTCAGAGGGAGGGGCTGCACTGGAGGGGATCCTGTGGACATCTCTGATCTCTCCCTGCCACAGCATTTCTGAGTTTGGTTTTCTCTCATTGCCTGATCTTCTGTCTTCCTGGAGATTTTCCTCCTGCAGGTGTTTCCCTGTGCCTGATCTCTCTGTGCCAGCACTCACAGACCCCAAATCTCTGGGCACTCTCCTTGGCTTGACAGAACCCTCCCTGTTTGCAGGGCACTGGCTGGGGCAGGTTCTGTTTGCAGCTTGGAAAAAAGACAGCTCAGACTGAGTCTGATGGCTCCAGCAAATGTGATTCTTGGGCTGTCCATGGGCAGAGTGGCTGCTTTGGCGGGGCTTGACAGCTGGCCTGCAAGCAAAGCTGAGTTAATAGAAGAAATAACACGTGATGATTTTCGGTGTATCCATAGCAAGGAAGAAGACAAGGCCGTCAGCATGAAAACCGATTAGAAAAGATACATGAGAATTTTTGTAAGCTAGACTACGTGCCTAAGTGGATGTGTATACGTGCCTTATTAAATTTCTGTAAAACTTTTGCCAATTATATTGACGCTGATTTCTTTGCACCAATGAATATAATAAGTTATTGTGATGTAGTTAATGACTTAAGATCACGCTTTGTTAAGGGTGTATAAACGGGAGAAGACGCAGAATAAAAACTTTTTTTCTTCCTGGACTTTGGTCACGTGTGTATGTCACATCCGGCCTAAAGGTGACATTTGGTGCTACCCTGACGTGATGGAACTGCCGGGCGAGGGGCAGTGAGCACAGAGCCCAGCGAAGCTGAGAGCAGCGGGGTGCAGCTGCCAGTCCGGACCTGATTCTGACACCTGGAAAAAAGGTGAGCTGCTGGGAACAATGGGAAATAATTTAACAAGTGAAGAACAGATTGTTTTATCTACATGGAAAACGTCCTTAAAAAGAAAAGGAGTTAAAACAACAGACTATGCTCTGCATAGTATTTAATTATGGGCAAAGTCTCAAAATTTTAAGACTGATGTAACTACTGCTTTTAGTGTTAGAGCTTGGAAAAAAGTTGGAGAAAAACTCTGGAAGTAATTCAGAATGGGGATAAAGCAGCTGCAGATTTATCTCCTACTTGGAGGTTGCTTTATAACACCTTAAAGGAGTGGAAAGCAGAGCAGGACAAGAAAGACCTGGAGGAGGAACTCGTAGCTGCTGGGGAGCAGCAAAGGGGAGAAGCTCAGCCTGAGTGTTCTGCTGGGATTTTTTCTGCAGAGACTGTTGCTGGGTCTGTTGCTATGGGAAAAGTTGATAAGGCTTCTTCGTGTTTGTCTGCAAAAGGCTTCAAATCCACGTACCCCTCCCCCATAGAGCCACTAGCTGAACTTAATGTTAAATCTAACTCTGAGTCCTCGGCACAGTGGCCGGCTAAGACCTTAAAAAAGAAATAAATTGAGCCATCTGCTCCTTTACTTGATTCTGACTCTGAACTGCATGAACACATGGAAATATTAACTCTTTCTCCTCCTTTGTTTTCTGATTCTGATAGTGATAATGAGGAAATTACAGGGATTAAAAGGTCTCAATTGATACATACTTCTGTTTGCTGCAAAACTGGTAATAGAAATAAGCTTTGTAGAACTGGTAGTAGAAATAACCGTGGTAAAACTGGTAGTAGAAATAAGCTTGGTGTTTCAAAAGCTCGGCCTTCTGATAATGTCACTGTAACTGTTCATGATTCTTTATGTTGTTGGGAATATGTTAAAAGGAAAGCAGTTGAGATAGGAGACTGGGATTTAGTAGAGAGAATAGGCGCACCAAAGGGCTTGGATGTTGTTGATATGGATGTTGCAAATGGTAAAATGGCTTTTCCTGTGTTTCAAGCGGTTCCTAATTCAGGACAAAATGATAGTCATGAGGTTTTTGCATGGAAGGTTGTGCAGGATCTTCAGTCTAAAGAAGCTAAATTTGGTATTATTTCTGCTGAAGTAATGCAATTAATTTGTATTGTTAATACAGATTTGCTGTCTCCTTATGATATTGTGCATTTGGCAGCAGTTTTGTTTCAACCAGTGCAGTCTAAGGTATTTCAAGAAAATTGGAGGCAATTAGCCGAGCGAACAGCTTTAGATAAAATGAAACTACCTCAGCAGGACCCTCGTCATGCTGTAGGAGTTGATGTTTTGCTTGGTCAAGGGCCTTTTTCTAATCCAGATTTACAGGCATGGTGGGATCCCCTGGTTTTAACACAGGCTCAACAATTAGGTATGAATGCTATAAAACAATGGAAATGGCAGATCCAAAACAAAAATATGTCACTATAAAACAAGGTCTTAAAGAACCTTTTCTGCAATTTGTAGAAAAAATTGCTACAGCAACTGAAAAACAGGTAGAGGATGAAAAATTAAGGGAGATTCTATGTAGGCAATTAGCCACTGGTGCAATGTGGGAACTGTTCCTCCTCACCTCCTCCCTCATCTCCTCTCTGAGTTCTTGGACTACAGCAGAGACATGAGCCTGCATCGGGCCAGTGATCATACTTTCATAACTTCTAAGCTTGTTGGCAGCAGAGCCCACTGTCTCTCGGTAGATATCGGCATTAATCGTTGCAATGAAGGTGGTGTATTGAGATGGCCCCAGATTTGCCAGACTCCAACACATTTGCCCTGTGCACCTGACCTTGTCGGGGTCATTATCATGCTGTCCACCCCTCCCAAAGAGAACCTCCAATACTGCATCTTCTCTTAGCTGTTGGATCCCTTCCTCCCCCCTCAGAGGGTCTTCCAGCACATTCTATGGTGGTGATCCTGCATTCCCTCCCTGTGGACAAACCTCCCTCTGGCACTCACTAAAAGCCGCTCCCAGAGGGAAAGGGAGCCTGGCTCCCTTACAAAAATCTGATTCATACCTGAGTCCTGGGTCAAGGGTCCCACATTCCTTGCCTCACCACCATCCAGTTGCACACCTGTACCCATAAGGTCCCAGACCCAGAGTAACCAGATTGTACAAGCCTCACATCCCCATTCTACAATGTCTTTGTGCAGATTACAGAGATTTTCGTACATCAGGGACTCAGTGATGATCTCAACTCTTGTCTCTCCTGCGGGTTGTGAGAGCCCTCCTTTCTTATCCTCATCTGGCTGCTCTGGCTTCATCTTAGACCTCCTTGTTTCCACTGGGGCAACTGCTGCTGGCTGTGATTGCCTTTGCAGTTCAGCTGGAACCTGGACTGTTGTAACATCTGTGGGTTCCACTGCTGCACCATCAGACTCTCCCTCTTTGAGGCACGGAGAGGGTTTTTCACCAGCCAAGGAAATGTACTCCTTCGGCATCTGGCCCATCATTTCATTAGAACCCCCACCCAACCTGGGTGGTTCATTTCTGAGATGGGCTCTGGGGCAGGGTCAGGCTCTGGGGCAGCAGCATCCCTTGTCTCTGGGATAGGTGTCAGCGTGGTTATCCAGGTTAATCTTCCTTTATCTCTG
This sequence comes from Haemorhous mexicanus, assembly GCF_027477595.1. Classification (NCBI taxonomy): domain Eukaryota; kingdom Metazoa; phylum Chordata; class Aves; order Passeriformes; family Fringillidae; genus Haemorhous; species Haemorhous mexicanus. The sequence continues at coordinate 12,672,016 of NC_082356.1, read as the reverse complement.
AATGCTAAATAGAAGAGGCCTATCAGCAACACCGACCACTGTATGATATCTTTAGCATTTAGAGTGGATCTGAACCCTTTGAAACTGGTGGGGCAGACCCAAAGAGCTGGGTGAAGGGCTGGGAGAAAATTTCCCCCAGTGTCATTTCCTCACAGTAAGTACCATTATTAAAGTAACCCCAAAAACATACACTTAGTGTCTCATAGCTCTGAATCCATGTGCCTTCCTTCCAGAGGAAGTTAAAAACCCATTAATTCCTCACCTTATTAAGCCATAAAGCAAACTGGATAATAGCCACCGCAGCCTTAATTATGGTTACCCTGTGTTCCCAAGGATGGCCAGGCTGCTCCTGATGGGGCAGAAGGAAGAGCTCCAGGCCCTCTGTGAGGGTGACTGAGGGCAGTGGGCTGTCAGTGGGGGCTGGCCGGGCCAGCTGCAATCCCTGGGCAGGGAGCTGCAATCCCTGCCCCGGCTGTGGTGGGCTTTGCTCCTTTTGTGGACGAGGGGTGGCGTGGGCAGAGCACACAGAGATTTCAGGGATGTGGGCAGGGGGATTCATGGCCAGCACTTTGTATCTGATCCCTTTGGCCCCTCCTCTCTTGTGGCCATGGCAAAAGCTGGGTGAGATGGCTCTGGCAGAAAGGTCTCCTTGGATTCCTGCACATCCAGGTTCTGACTGTGGCTCTGTTCCTCTCTCTTTCAGCCCTTCAAGGCCTGAGTGAAGACAACAGCCCCTCCTGCATAAGCATATTTCTTCAGATGATGTTCGAGGGAAGAGCAGCAGAACTACTTTCATCTGCTGGCTCAGAAGAACCAGTGTCTCTTTAAGACCTTCAGATTCCTTGGAAGGTGAGACCACCTGGAGAGCAGAGGAGATCAGCTGGAGCTCCAGGCACAGCTGATGACTGGCACAGCTGAGCCTGTGGGAAGCGCCCACAGCTCATGCCTTCTCTCTCGCTGTTGACAGCTCCCTCCCTCCAGCCCTCAGAACCTGCCCATCCCCTTTCTTCCCTCCCAGCTCATCCCTTTGCTTTGCCTTCCATTAATAAACAGTTTGGCTTCTTTGCTTTACCTGCATCTCTGTGGAGCTGGAGCGATGCAAATCCGGAGCCTTGGGACACACAGGTCCCTCCTGCCATTCTCTTCTACACCGTGTTTTGTGCACAGACACAGAGGAATGAGGGCAGATCAGGCTGGAAAGGTCCCTATGCTGAAAGTCCAGTTCCACAACACTGTGGAGTTACAGATCTTGCTGAACACCCTGGAGCCCCTGGACTTTGGAAGAGCAAACCTGAGGATGCTCTGAAGCCAGCTGTGAGGGATTCCATGGAAAGCATCCATGGAGGGCAAAGGAGCTTGGAATGCTGGAAGGTTTCAAGAACAGCTTCCTGAAAGCACAGCAGTGCTCCATCCCTACACAGGATCAGGAAGAGGGCAGAACCAGAGACCATCTGGGCTTAACAGAGAGCTTTGGGTGTGCCTAAGGGCAAATGAAGCCGCAGCACGGTGCCTGAGACTCGGAGGCGCGACTGTGCCAGTGCCCAGAGTGCTGTCAGGCAGAGCTGGGATCCCAGGTGTGGTTCTGGTCCCCACAACCAAGGAATGGCAGCCCCAGGCTTAGACCCAGTCAGAAAACCAACCAAGTGGGACCAGAGGGAGGGCACTCTTCCAGTTTCTCTTGGGCATGTATGCAAAACAGCCCCTGCTGCTTCTTCCAATGCCTGTGTTTGGGGTGTGCTGGTGGCAGAGCCAGCCAGGTTGTGCTCTGCCTTCCAAAGCATGTTGGGAGCCAGCATGAAAAGAGCTGCGTGCACAGCTGAGAGTCCTGGAAGGTGCTGGCAAGAGCGTCCTGCAGGAACAGGGCTCTGGGCTCTGGCTGGGAACAGCCTGGTTTTGCTGCTGTGACTGCAGGCAGGAGTTGAGGGAGGTGAAGAGGCAGTGGGCAGCTTGTGTTTGTAGAGGGCCTGGGGCTGCACCTCTAAACTTGGGGGAATACGAGCTAGAGCTGGAGTGCCTGTCCTGAAAGGACCTTAAGTCATTCAGCCTTGCCAGCATTTCTTAAGAGTGTATTGGTGTTCCCCAGGAAAGCTACACATTTGGGGAAATGCCTTTGGAGGAAAGGGGCTTGCTTCTCAAGGAAAGTGCTTCCCAGGGAGCTCCCAGTGAGGTGGGAAGGGTGATCCAGGAACCATAGGCCTGGCAGCCTGAGCTTGCCACCGAAGAAGGCCTTGGAGCAGATCCTCCTGAGTGCCATCCCACGGCATGTGCAGGGAACCAGGGGGTCTGCTGGAAGGACAGGAACAGTGGGGGTCCTGGCGGGGTGTTGAAAGCTTCTGTGTGGGAGTTTGGGGGTGTTGGTGTTGGTGGGGTGTCGGGGAAGGAGCTGTCTGCAAGGTGAGAGGTCTAGGCTGGAATCTGAGTCAGTTTGAAAGCAGCATCTGTGGTTTGGCACAGCTTTGGTTACGGAGGGCAGAAAGACTATCTGTGACTATTCTTGTTCATGGTCCTGATTCTCCTGCAGGGAACAAGAGGGGAGAGCTGTACTTTTCTGGCCACTTTGATATCTGTACCAGGGGGAGAATTAGCCCTTTTGCCATCTACTCATTTGTTTGGGCTACTTTTGTAACACTGAGTGGACTTTAATTTCTTGAGAGCTTTTATTCTTTAAGAGAATTAGGATAATATCATCCCTTCATAGAAAACCACTTGCAAACCAAAGAATGGCCCTTTTTTTTACCTCTGTGCAGTGTTATTTTAAGTGACTCTCAGTGGATGATGTTAAGGCAAATGAGTTGCTGCTTTGAGACAGAAAGCAGAATTCCAACTCTTCACCTTCTCAGGCCATCCCAATGAAGTTGGGAAGTTTGCAAACTTTTGGAACTACTTGAGTTGAGCAATGGGAAGTAAAGGCTTCCTGAAGTGAGGATTCCTAAATGCCAGATTCTTCTGTGCCTTTGCCACTAAGGTGTTTTTGTGCTGAAGGAAATGAGAAAATAATTTCAGCATGGAGTGAGAGCTTCTGACCGAGACCAAGTGTTGCCAGCAGTTGCTCCAGGTGCTCCTGCCAACAGCTCCTGCTGGAAGGAGCACAGTCCCCAATGCACATGGGCTTTGGCTCCCTCTGGCACAGAAGCCCCCCGGGGGCACAGGTCTCTGGGGCAGGAGATGGGCACCAGCGCTGCCAGGGCTCGGAGGGTGGCAGGTCTGCTTGGGCAGGGACTCTGCCACACCTGCTGATGTCAGCGCTCCCCAGGCTGCAGGGGTCAGAGCAGCATTCGTACTCTGGCCCACACATTCCTGTCTGTGTCACACCCATGGGTTTAGGCTGGCCACTGGCCAGGACATGTCCCAAGGAGGCCGAGCCAGCTTCTGTAGAAGGCCCCGTGCCCTGCCCAGCAGAGCCCTGGGGGCTCCTTCTGCTGCTCTGAGCCCACAGAGCAGGGGGGCGTTTACTGATCGTTTGAACTGCTCCTAAAGACCCTGTCAGGCTGTCTTAGACACTTGGGGTGAGAGATTCCTTCAACCTGGGCCACTTTGGGTGGGCTGGGGCCGGCCCCAGGTCAAGGGGCAGTGTGTGCAGGGGCCCTTTGTGACACGGTGCAGCATGAGAACTGTGGCATAAAACGGGTGTCCAAGGGCCCTTTGTGACACGTGGTGACATAGGAGCCGGCGGTGACAAGAGCACGCCACAGTGCTCGGAGCACACAACGGGACAGGACGGGACAGAGTGGTGCCGTGAGGAGCCCCCCCACAGCGCGCTCGTTCCTGTCCAAACTGGAGCCTTTCCGAGGCGTTATTGCTGCAGCTGAGCTCGAGGCCTGACCACAGGACTTGCCGACCTGTGGTCTCCCTTCTCTTCTGCAGGTGCCCTTGAGGGCAGAGTGTGGGACTTGGTGCCCCAGAGGCATCTCCCATCCCTGCTGCCGGTGCCCTCGAGGCCAGACCACAATCCTTGACAGGAGTCTCCTGTCCTTGTGGCAGGAGCCCTTGAGACCAGAGTGCAGGACTCTGTGTCCTGTAGCCTTCCTGGGGCTTCTCTCTTGAAGGTGACTTTCAGGCACCACTGCAGGACTTGCTGACTCTGAGCTTTTCTGAGGCATCTCTCCAGCAAGTAGCCACAAATCCACTCAGAGACATGGAGCAGAGACCCCTAAGAGTGTCCAAGCTGGCCTGGGAGGAGGAGGAGGAGGAGGAGGAAGAAGGCGCTGGAGCTGCTCCAGCACAGGAGACCAAAGAGGTGGTGCTGTTTGAGCTGCTGCAGGAGGGTGAGTGGCAGAGCTGGGCCACAGGGATGGTGCCTGCAGCCAGCCTGGCAACATTGCTTCCCATCCCATCCCATCCCATCCCATCCCATCCCATCCCATCCCATCCCATCCCATCCCATCCCATCCCATCCCATCCCATCCCATCCCATCCCATCCCATCCCATCCCATCCCATGCCATCCTCTGGGCCATGCCCATGGACAGGGGCCAGGCAGATACCCTGCAGTAGCTGTGCTCCATCCCCTCAGGCATCCCAGGCCTGTCCCTGCCTGGGGAGCGCAGGGCTGGGCTGTGTTCTCCAGCCTCTCCCGCAGCCCCTCAGCTCTGGCTGCGCTCGTTCTTTGCCAGGTGCAGCCCTGGAGCGCACACAAGAGCAGGACCCCGCCCGTGGCCTCTTCTGCCGAACAGCGCAGGTACCTGCAGCCACCCCCAGCTGGGCTGGGCCTGCTGTCACCGCACTTGGAGCATTCTATGCACCATCCCTGGCTTCTTGCGCTTCTCCTACAGCTGGTTTGCAAATTCATCAAGAGAATTCGGGAGGAAGAGACCAGCACCATGGCAACTGGGCTCAGAGCATACACGCATATCTTCAAAACCAAGACCAGTGCTGCCCTGCTGGATATGCTCTAAGAGGAGGGCTTTTCCAACCCAAAGCAAGTAAGCAGCCTGTGGCCTGGGTTTGATCCTCCCAGGAATTGCTTGGCCTCTCAAGCCACACCCACTAGTCACTGGAAAGCTTTGAGGCCATGGCAGTGTGGTGGGAAGGGAAGAACTTCTCTGGGGACCCTGGGGACATTCCTCCTTCTGGCAGCTTTCCAAGTCTCCCCATGCCTTTTCCAGGTGCCCGCCCTGGTCAGGTACATCCACCAGTGGCTCCTGGCCAATCAGTTTGCTGAGCACAGGCTGAACAGGACCCTGCTGGATCTCACAGAAGCACAGCCTGCTGACGTACTAATGACGCTGCTGCGTGTGGCCCCATCCTGTGACAGGTATGGGGCCCACCTGCCCAGAGAGCTCAGGGCTCCCCAGCCCATCAGCCTGTACAACTTGGCCCAGGTGTCTGACCAACAGAAAGTTCCAGGGCCCTCTGGCTGCTCCCTTTGCCAGCCCTGGCATGTCACCCCCCCGTGCCTGCTGCCATGCTCCCTCCCTGCCCCTCAGGGGCCTGTCCCCACAGGGCTGGGCTGCCTGGGTGCTGCCAGTGAGGGACAATGGGCAGAGGTAGAGCTGGCAGCTGGCTCAGATCCCCACTGCTGCCCAGGCCACTGTGCTGTGTCTGAGACCTCCCTGAAACAGAGCTCTAACCCCACAGAGCTGCCATGGCCATGTGGAAGACCATCATGTGCTCGCCCAGGACTGCGGAACCAGTGTTGCTGATACTCCTGGATGTGCTGGGGAGCTGGCCAGAGCGCAGCACATGCACCTCTGATGGGGACAAAACAGGTGTCTTTGCCCTGGCTGTGAGTTTCTGTAACTGGCCTTTGCTGGCCCCAAAGCCACCTCTCCAGCAGCTCTCCATCCTCCTTCCCCCACTGCATCTCCCTTCCTCAGGCGCTGGCCTGAAACCTGGCCCAGGGGCAGCTTCAGGCCCGCCAGGCCCTGTGCTCCCCCTGTGTCTCTCTGGGCCTCTCCCTGCCAAGCTCGGGCCCTGCCACACTGACACCTCAGCACTGAGCACTGTCTCAGGTGGCTTTGTTCTTTCCAGGCAGCTGTGGTGATGTGGAAGATCCTCCAGGTGCCCTGTGTCCCACATATGGTGACGGTGTATTTCCCCCGCCTCTTTGTGCATCTGCTCTTCCAAGTGCTCTTCAGCACTCTGGATATGCCAGAGGAGGTCATTACCTTCTGGAAGGGATGCCAGGAGCAACATGGCCTTGCCACCAGCCCCAGGAGGTGCTCCATCCTACTCCTCCTGTCCCTGCCACGTGGCCTGGGAAGGAGCCAGTGCTCCCAGCGTGACCTGGGCTTTGCTCTGCACGCAGGTTTGCAGTGCAGACCCTGAAGTCCCTGCTCTGCCGAACGCAGCACGAGGATGTGGTGGTGGCAATGGAACACAATTGTGGCTGGGACATGCTGCTGTGTGCTGACACCCACCACTGTGCCATGAGTCTGCTGGCCAGGTGAGACCCCCTTCTCCCCACTGCCTCTGACATTTGTGCTCTGTGCCCAGGGAGCTCCACACAGATCCTGTGGTCATGGGCCAGAGGGTCTTGTCACCGAGGGACGGCCAAGCAGACTGGAAAAGGCTGGGAGAGGAGGGTGCCCACAAGGAGCCGCCTCCCAAATAGTCCAGGGCCACTTGCACAATGCTGGGGAAAGACCAGACCTGTGTGTGTCAGTCCTGGCGGAGGTTTGTGCCCCTGGCCCACAGTCTTGGTTACTTTTTCTCCTGCCAGGGAGATGTCCTGTGTCTCCATCCCCTTGTGTTCCCGGATCGCTCGCTACCTGCTCCGGCTGCTCAGCACACAGGAGCCACGCTGGGAGCTGCCTGCCCTGGCGTTCCCTGTGGAGGTGAGCCTGATGGCCAGTGCTGCCTCGCTCAGCTGCCTCCCAGCTCTCTGCCCTTCCACAGCCACAGCTGCCTGGGATGGAGCCCGTGCCATGCGCTGCTGCCTGGGCCCGGCCCTGTGCGGTTCCGGGCTCCTGCCGGCCAGGTCCGCCGTCACTGCCTTGTGCCTTTCAGGTCCTCGAGTGCCTGGACTTGAGTGAACGCAGTGCTAACAGAGTCCTGCAAATCTTGTCAAGGCAGCTGCGGAGGGAGTGCAGGGAGAGGCGTCGCCTGGCGCTCAGGGCCCTTCTTGATCTCACTGATGATCCCTCGATGGTGAGAAGGGGGCAGTGGCTGAGGCTGAGCTAGGGAATGCAGTTGCTTGGGCTTGGCTGGTCTTTGGGAGCTGGGGCAGCTGCTCCCAGCTCTCCTGCCTCCCGCTTCAGCTGCCCAAGTGCTTCGGGACAGGTTTTGGCCTTCAGGCCCTGCGGCAGCAGGATGGCATTTCACAAATTTGTGTTCTGCACAGACCAAAAAAATGTGGAGCCTGACTGAAAGTCTTCTGGAGTTCCTGTGGGACACAGATGGAGAGATAGTTATCATGACAGTCATGCTACTCAGCTTTATCATCTTGGACAATGACATGCTGATACCCAGCCCCATCACACTGCAGCTGGCTGAGGCGCTCCTGCCACTCTTTGACCACGTAAGGCTCGCTGCCCCCAGCCCTGGCCACTGGGTGCTACCTGGATAATTCGTGACCTCAGGATTTGCAGGCCTGTGTCAAGCTGAGCCCCATGCAGCCGATTCTGAGGTCTTTTTTTCTTCCTTTCATTCAGGACAATAGCCAGGTGCAGGTAATCTCCATACTGCTCTTCCGAACATTGGTGACTCATCCAGCAGAAAAGGCAAAAAAGGCCCTGAAGACACCCCTGCGCCAGAGCCTGCTGCCACTCTTCTTCCACTGCCATGATGAGAATCGTCTTGTGGCACAGGTGAGGACTCATGGGCTGCTGCTGTCGCCCTAGCAGGGGGCTCGGCTGCCTCCTGCCCCGGTGCCTGCCAGGCTGCAGCCTCCTCCAGGCCTTGGCACAGGGACACGGGTCCTGCGCCCTGGGCTTTGGGGTCATCTTCTCATCTCTGCTGCTCTCCAGGCTTCACGGGAAACACTGCTTTGTGTGGCCAAGTTCCTGAAGAGGAGGGATCTTGAAAGACTGCTGAAGAACAAGAAGCTGTGGAAGTTCACCGAGTGCCTGGTAAGGACGGACTGGAAGCCCCAGCCTCAGCCTGGAGAAGGCCCCCGGGGGCGGTGCTGAGAGTGCGGGGCGGGCAGCTGTGCCCCTGCCCGCTGCTGCACGCAGAGGCCACACGGGCTCCTCTCCAGGCTCCCCTGGGGCCCGAGCCGGGTGCCTGTGGAGCCCCGGCCCGGCGGAGCTGCGGGGTGGGCCGGCACCGCGGCTCCCCAGGCAGCAGCCGGCCCTCTGGCCCCTCCCCTTGGGAGCCCGGCGCCAGCGGCTGCTGGCCGCGCCTCAGGGCTGTGCGGGCAGGGGAGGCCGGGCCTGGGCGCAGGCAGCGCCCGGCCGAGGGGCTGAGCCCGCGCCAACCCTTCCTTCCCTCCTGCCGCTCTCTCCAGCTGGCAGAGGACAGGAGCAGAGCGGCCGAGCACCTGCGCCGGGCCCTGCGCTACCTGCAGAGCCCACAGGAGCCCCTGCGAGAGGCGGCCATCAGGTTCATGGGTTAGCCACGAGCCCGGGCTCCCTCCCCGGCCCGCTGCAGCTCGGCCCCAGCCCCGCCTGCTGCCCCGGCAGCGTGCGGCCAGGCCCGGTGCCAGGGAGTCCCGGCTGGCCTTGGCGCTGCTGCCGCCCTCTGACAGCCGTGCCCTTGGGCGGCAGCGTGCGGCCAGGGCCTGGGCTGAGCCCTGCCAGGCCAGCAGGCTGTGTGGCCACAGCGCTGGCAGCGCCGCCGGCAGGGAGCTGTGCCGCTGTGGCCGTGACAGGCTCTGTGTTCACAGGGATGGCCAGGCGGCACCTGAGGGGGCAGCAGCAAGAGCTCCAGCTGATCTGCAGTGGTGAGTGAGGGCAGCGGGCTGAGCGCAGGGGCTGACAGCGGGGGGAGCCGCAAACCCTGCCCTGGCTGCAGAGGGCTCTGCTCCCGTGGGCAGAGCACACAGAGATTTCAGGGCCACGTATGCCATTCATCGCCGGCAGCTTCGGGCTGATCCCCTGGGTCCCTGCTCCCTCCTGGCCATGACAAGAGTCGGCTGCCATGGCCCTGGCACGGGGCTCTCCTTGGCTCCCCACAGATCCGGCATCTGACCGTGGCTCTGTTCCTCTCTCTTGCAGCCCTCGAACGCATGACTAGGACATGAGCAGTGCCGTGTCAGAGCTGGCACTTGAAACAGTGCATGTCCTCCAAGCAACAGCGAGCGGGCGATATTCCATCTTCCAGAGGCTGCAAGATCAGCTGCGCAGGGCATGGATGACTCGGCCTCGGCCTCGTCTGTTGCGGCTTGGCTGGCTGCACTGCTGGAGCTCTGTAGAGAGCTGAATCCAGGAGGCTCTCTTTGCTGGGGCAACCTTAGCCATTGGGGATTTTCTTTTTCTTTATGATTTTTTTTCTTCCCTTCCTTTTTAGTCTAGGTAAATATAAAATGTGTTATAATATACGGACTCTCAAGAGCTTTTCTTTACTGCCCAGGATCAGCAGGGCATAGGGGAAGCAGGGAAAAAGGTTCTTGTATTTAGCATCCTGCCCAGGCGTACAGTGCCGCAGGGAAAATGGCCAGAAGCCCCTTGGCCTTTGGTGGTTCTGCTGAAGCCTTTGTGCTGCCGACAGAGAGGCTGGGCAGGGGCCGGAGCTGCGGGAATCCCTGTGAGAGCGGTGCCTGGAGATGGCCACAAGCCCTGTGCCAGGCAGGAAGCGCCATCTGTGTCCTCCTGCCCATGTGCTGCTGCCTGCGTTGCTGAGGGCTCCGAGGTGCCTCTGGCTGGGGCTCCTCTGGAGGTGCTGTGGGGCTGCGGCGCTGCTGCCGGGCAGCTTGGCCGGGCTGAGCAAGACCCTGAGGGGCTGGGGCACTGGGAAGCCCTGAGCAATTGGGTGTCAGAGGCCATAAGCAGCCCCTTGGCAGCTGCCTTGTTCCTGCTGAGGCTGACTTGCAAGATGGATCCTGGGTGCTCTGGAACTAACAGCAGTTGTTGGAAACAACACTAACAGTGTTGTTGGAAACCAAAACGCAGGGAATTTTCAGACCTTTGGTCTTGTCAGCAGAGCTTAGAATTAAACACAGGATTTGATCTGAGACCTTGGAAAGGGCTTCCAAACTTAGGTGCTCGAAACGAGAATGTGGATTTATAATTTATAGCACAGACACGTGGAGGAAAGTTGAAGTGGAGGAAAGTTTAGAGTTGTAGCGTTCAAGATCTAGAAAAACTAAAAGTAGTTACAATGGTAAACAAAAAGCTTAGGATGCAGTGCCGTAGGTTTGTGTGTCATAACATGGTAGGTTGGCTAAGGAAGCTTACACTGTAGCATGAGTCCATAGGAGGAAATATTGAAGGATTGGGTCCAAAACATAGGTATCCTTGTTGGCAGTGTCTTATTGGCCAACAAATCCTTAGAAGCTCTTGTAACTAGAAGTCTTGTGGCCTTGTGAGCTGTGCGGTGGAGATGGGAGCCAAACTCACCCTTCCTGTCTATGTAGAAGATAAGGAAAAGAAATGGCATCATCTAAAAAACTCAGAGGTCCGCTCTCTAGCTCCTTCCTAACTCCTTCAAATCCCCCAAAGTGTGATTTAGTGACAAACAGATGACAAGGACTCGTAATGCTGGCTCTTTGACTCCAAAGCAGCTGCTTTAGAATCTTTCACATAACCCTGTGTAGTTATGTGCCAGAAATGTATCATTTGAAGAAACTTTCCCAACGGACTTGAATGGGGGTTTGTTTGAAAGGTGTTTGAGGAGAAAGCCTCCCAGCAGAGGTCTGGGCATTGGCCTAGCTGTGTCCCAGCTGATTGTGAAGTGTGCCATCAGCTGCAGGGCTTTCTGGGCTAAAAATATCATCAAGTCACTTGGCCTATAAAAGCTGGAGCCACTTTCAGGGCAAATTTGGAGACCTCCTCTATGGACGGATGGAACACCTAGGATTTTCCCAGTTGCCGGGAATGGTTCTCCAGGTCCCTGGTGTAAAAGGGGGCTCCCCAGCAACTGCACATCTGCAAGATGAGAAACAATTGTCTTGGTTTGAAAAGACAGGTGTCTGCTAAGGAAGGCAGAAGCCTTCTCTGAAATGGAAAATGTAAATCCCCTCCCTTCAAATGATTATAATTTAGAAATTATAATGCTCTCAGGGAAAGCTATGGGAATAGGACTGAGCCCACAGAGCAGGGCAGCGTTAGCTGATGGTCTGAGCCCTTCCTAAAGATCCTGTTGGGCTGTCTTAGACCCCTTGGGCCAGGGATTCCTTCCAACCTGGGCCACTTTTGGTGGGCTGGGGGCAGCTCCAGGGCAGGTGGCAGTGTGTGCAGGGGCCCTGGGTGGTACGCTGCAGCACGGTCACTGTGGCACGGAACGGAAGCCGGTGTCCAAGGGCCCTTTGTGACACGTGGGAAATAGAAGCTTGCCCGGGTGCTCGGAACACGCAACGGCTCAGAACGGGACAGAGCGGTGCCGTGAGGAGCCCCCGCACAGCGCACTCGTTCCCGTCTGACCCAGAGATTTTCTGTGGCCTTGTTTCTGAGGCTGAGCTCGAGGCCCGAGCACAGGACTCACTGACCTGTGGCCTTCCGAGGCTTCTGTTCTGCAGCTGCCCTCAAGGGCAGAGCGTGGGACTTGGTGCCCCGGAGCTTTTCTAGGACATCTCTCCTGCAAGTATCTCCAGTCAGTGACATGAAGCAGAGACCCCCGAGAGTGCCCAAGCTGGCCTGGCTGGAGGAGGAAGAAGGACCTGGAGCTGCCCCAGCGCAGGAGACTGAAGAGGTGGTGCCGTTCCATCCACCACAGGAGGGTGAGTGGCAGAGCTGGGCCGCAGAGCTGGAGCCTGCAGCCAACTTGGTCCCATCCCATGCTATCCCATGTCCTGGGGACATGCCCACGGACAGGACAGAAGAGGGGCCGGGCAGACACCCCGCAGTGGCCGTGCTCCATCCCCATGGGGCATCCCGGGGCTCTCCCTGCCTGGGAAGCGAAGGGCTGGGCTGTGTTCTCCGGCCTCTCCCGCAGCCCCTCAGCTCTGGCTGTGCTCACTCTTTGCCAGATGCAGCCCTGGAGTGCACGCGAGAACAGGAATCCAGCCGTGGCTGCTTCCACAGCACAGCTCAGGTACCTGCAGCCATCCTCAGCTGGGCTGGGCCTGCTGTCCCTGCTCAGCCGAGCACCGTATGTGAAGCAGTCCATGCAACATCCCCGGCTTCTTGCCCTTCTCCTACAGCTCATTCGTGAATTCATCCACAGCATCCAGCAGGGAGAGACCAGTACTGAAATAAATAGGGCAGATCTTTCTCCTTTTCAATGCCTTTATTAAAAGCGATCAGCTGAGGTTGGGAGGTAAGACGGGTCTGCGGTCACACCTTTGTCGCTCCCAGGAGTGGCTCGGAGGAGGAGGAAAATGCAGCTTTGTCGACTAGGGGGCAGAGCTGGGGGTCCTGTCCCCACAAAAGCAGTGGGGATATTCCCGTAATTCTGCTTTTTGGGTTTTCTGTCTAGGGTACTGGCTCTAGCCAAGGTCCTTTTAGTCTGGGGCTAGGGGCAACAAAGGTTCTCAATGTCTCTGCAGGCTCTGGACCTTTGTCCTCATGTCTAGACATCACTTTGATCTCCTAATTCTGTATTGGCTCATTGCTTTTGGGGTTTTTTTCGGTAAGTGTGTTGGGGGTCCTTCCCATGGCATGCTGAGTCTGAGGTTATTTTGCATGTCCGCCATTGTCCCCTCCTTTCACTGGCTGAGAAGGGCCATCCACCTGGCCCAGGCAGGGTGGTACTGATACAAAAAGGGGAATTCTCAACAATAGAGAGTTAACAACCTACTCTCAATAGGTCTTTACAACATGAAGCTAACAAAGAACTCTCCTCTGCCACTACTGGTTAAACTTGTATTTCTATAACCTTTTTTAAAAAAATGGGTAACCCTTTTTAACTGATAACATCAGGCACGTGACCACTATATATGGACAATGGAACTCTGTGCTCTGTGCTGTTTGGTGGTTTTGCATCACAGAAGTGATGTTCTAAGAGAATCAGTTTCCTCCAATGAAGAAAAACCAATCAGTAATTAGCTTTGAGAATTGACAATCTGTTAAACCACTAAGGAAACTGTACACGGCCCTGTGAAGACACAGGTTAAAGATGAAAAAGCCTGGGAGGGTCTCTTTCCCTTCTGGCTATCACAGAGGTAACAAGGCTGACCCAGCCCCGTCTCAGCCAGGGCAGCCCAGGCGGCTCCTGCCGTGGGGCTGGGCCCCTTCCCAGGGACCCCGCCAGGCCCCATCGGCTGCCGGGCAGGGCAGGGGAGGCCGCGGGGCTGAGGCCGGGCCGGGCCATGGCTGCAGTTCCAACATCTGGGCACTGCTGAGCCCTGCCCCGCCGCCAGCCCGGGCCGAGCCAGGATCCGCCAGGCCCCAGGAGCAGCCCCGGGCCGGGCCGGCTCGGCCAAGGTTCTGCCACCGTTGGGGTTCGCCCACAACCCCCGGGCAGGGGGAGGAGAAGCCATCGGCCCCCGGCCGTGCTGCTGCTGTGTTCTGGCCTGGCTGCTGAGATCCTGGCCCTGCCCCAGCGCGGCCCATCCTGACACAGCCCCAGTGCAGCCGCTGCAGAAACCTCCATGGTAAAACAGCTCCAGCCACAAGGACCGAGCCCGGCTGGGGTCACGGAACCATCTGCAGGCCCCGGGTGAGATATGAACTCTGTCAGTGCTTCCATCCTCCCTCGAGTGAGAGAAAAGGACAAAGTGCAGGCACAGAGAGGGGCAATGTGAACACACCGAGGTCTGTGAAGAGGAAGCTGAGCCCCAGATGGGAGGGATGAGGAGGTGCCTTGATCTTGGGGCTAAAATTCTCTTGTAATGCTACGGAGAAGGATGTAATTGATACATCAGACTCTCTTTTTCCCTATGATTGAAAAGTATGGGGAGATGACTTGTTCAGCAAAGGCCTTCAGGCTAAAGTAAGCAAATGTTGAAGTAGCTGGGATCCCATGAGAAGTTTGTACAGAGAGAGAGCAGAGTGATGAGACCCTGTGCCCTCGGGGAGACAAGACCTCTGTTCCCAGAGATGAAGATGATTTCAGAAATAGATGAAGAGAACCTCTGCTCTTAAACAGCTCATGTTTAAACTAATACCCCACAAGTTGACATGGCACGTAAACACAGCTGTGGGAAAAGCTGTGAAAAATGGGAGGGACTTGACAAATTTTTCCAGGTGGCTGCTATTCATGGAAATTAAAAGCCCTGAGAGAACAGTTTTCTTGTGGAGAAGTCTCCACAACATTTACAAGAAGAACTTCTCTCCTTAAGTGAACTAAAAAAAAGAATATTGTAGAGGTGGTAAACTGACTGAAAATTTTAGGTTTTGTCTATTTGCATTGTCAGTAAGAAAGAAAAGGTTGTAGGGAGAGAAGTCTTCTGGAAGATTTGTTCTGATTCTTATTGCTCTTTTAGCTACTGTTAATAACATTTTCTTTATATCCTTTTAAAGTTCTGAGCCTACTTGTCCTTTGTCCTACTCCTATCTCACAACAGGAAATGAGTAAGGATATTCCAGTGAGTGCACTGGTAATTAGCCAGCTCTGAACCCACCACACTTATTGATGCATTGGCCAAAACCACTACAGAAACTTTCCTGATGAACTGCACAGGAGCAGAGGGAAATCAAGGCAGAGCCACGGTTTGTCAGGACTTGTTTGATACTAATGAGCTCTGTGGTGCATTTGGAGCTGAGCCCTGGAGCCTCAGGGCCTGAGAGGAGATTGCACAAACCTTTCCAGGAGCCAAAGGCAGAAAAAACACCCAAAGTGTCTCGACGCATGAATGGGTCCCACTGAGGTCCCTCTCCAACACAGGCTCCTCTTGGACTCCTTGGAGGAGAGAATTGGAGGCCAGGACTGCACAAAAACCTCTCAGACTCAGTGTGGGAAGGAAATTCCAAATTACCTTAAACACCTTGAGTGTCTCAAAGTATTAATGAGCCCCACTGAGTGTCAGTACAAAGCTCTCCAGGGACTCATTAAAGCAGATAATTGGGGCCATGATTGCACAAACCTCTCACACAGTCTGTATCCAAAGGGAAACACCAAGTACCTTAAAAGAACTGAAGTACCTTGAAGCATTAATGAGCCCCACTGAGTGTTGTTACTGACAAAGCCTCTCCAGGGACTAATTACAGCAGGTAATTAGAGGCCATGATTGCTCACACCTCTCAGAGACTCCAAGGCAAAAGCCAAACCCAAAGTCCTTTGAAAACCCTGCAGTCCCTGGGAGCATTCAGGAGCCCCCAGGGCCATTGCTGAGCAAGGCTCCCCAGGGACTCCTTCCAGCAGATCCTTGAGGCCACTGGGATGTGAGCTAGGGGGGGATGCAGAGGGCAGAACAAGGGGCTGACGGTGCCCAGCCTGGCTGGGGCTGTGCCAGGAGGCCCCAGTGCCTCAGGACAAGGTGTCTCCTCCCAGCCCTTGGTGGCACAGACCCTGCTGTGCCCCAGGATACCAAGACTTGGCTTCTCTTTGTCCCCCCAGCTGTCATCAGTGCCTGCAGTTCTCTGCTCTGCCTGGGGCCTGGGGACACTTTCTCTGTTGTGTCCCTCAGTGGGACTCATTAAAAGTCCAAGAAACTTTGGAGTTGGATTCTGACTTGGAATTCTGGAGAGGTTTCTTCAGCTCCCTTTCAGGAGCCTGAGCACAAAGCCCCAGAGGGTCATTAAAGTCCTTGTGTTGTGTCTGTGCTGCTGAGCTGGGCTGGGCTCCTGGCCTAGAGGCAGCTCCTGGTAACCAAGAAGAGCTTCAAAAGCACATTTCTCTTGATGAGCCGGTTTTTTCCCAGCCCAGTAGGGCTGGGGCACTGCCTGCAGCCACCCCAAGCATAGCACAGAGGCACAGAGAGCTTCAATCAGTCAGGGCTGGGAAGGTGCTGAGAAGTGCCTGGGCCACAATCACTGCCAGCCCTTGGCACAGGAACCTCTGGCTGCAGGACAATGCAGCTGCAGCTCCTGGAGCCATCTCCTAAAGCTGGAACATCCCAATGCCTACAGACTCTGTGAGTACATTCTCTGATTCTCTCTTGTGCAGAGCAGCCAGGAGTGCCCAGGGCTGTCCTGCAGAGCAGGGTCCTGCAGCCCAGGGCACTGTGCTGGGGCAGGGACTCTGCTGCCTGCCAGGGACAGCTCTCAGCTGGCCCGGGAGCTGCTGCCAGCACTAGGGGACAAGATCTGGGTGGGAAGATACAGCTGGTAAGGCTTCTCCTTCTGTGGGGAGGATGCTGCATTGGTCAGGACTGCTCCCATCATGGCATTTAACTGCAGAACATTTCCATGTAGATTATACAGGGAGCACAGCAAGGGAGGGGCTGCATAAAAGGGAAAATCCTGCTTTCTTTATCTACTGCTCTGGGTTGCCTGGATGGGAAATTGCCCAAAGATATTTATCTCTCAGTTCAGGTTGAAAATAAAAAAAATATATCGCAGATCTGAGTAAACCAGGCAGTGACAGAAATCAGCACAGGGCCCCTTAGATGCAGCATCAGTGTTGCTTTTCCAGCCTCCTCACGGTAGATCTGACTTTGCCATCGGAGCCTGCAGAGCCAGAGCTGCCCTTGGGCTGTTCCAGAGCTGGGAGGGGTTTGCAGGGCAGAGCTGAGCCCGCAGGGCTGGGCTGGGCTCTGGCAGCACTGGCAGAGCCCAGCCCTGGGCACAGGGAAGCAGCCGCTGGCAGGGACAGCTCCAGGCAGAAGAGCCCTGGGCAGGCAGTGGGGGTAAAGTTGTCCCCAGCTTTGCTGGGATATTTAAAATCTTCTCAAAGCCCAACTATTCCATGATTCCTTTTTTTACAGATCCCCATGTCAAGGCACCGTAAATGTCCAACAGCAGCTCCATCAGCCACTTCCTCCTGCTGGCATTGGCAGACACACATCAGCTGCAGCTCCTGCACTTCTGCCTCTTGCTGGGCATCTCCCTGGCTGCCCTCCTGGGCAACGGCCTCATCATCAGCACCGTAGCCTGCGGCCACCACCTGCACATGCCCATGTTCTTCT
The DNA here is from genome assembly GCF_027477595.1 of Haemorhous mexicanus. Classification (NCBI taxonomy): domain Eukaryota; kingdom Metazoa; phylum Chordata; class Aves; order Passeriformes; family Fringillidae; genus Haemorhous; species Haemorhous mexicanus. Next base: position 12,655,033 of record NC_082356.1, on the reverse strand, counting down.
TCCTGCTCAACCTGGCCCTCACTGACCTGGGCTCCATCTGCACCACTGTCCCCAAAGCCATGCACAATTCCCTCTGGGACACCAGGACCATCTCCTACACAGGATGTGCTGCACAGCTCTTTTTATTTATGTTCTTCATCTCAGCAGAGTTTTCCCTCCCGACCATCATGTGCTACGACCGCTACGTGTCCATCTGCAAACCCCTGCACCACGGGACCCTCCTGGGCAGCAGAGCTTGTGCCCACATGGCAGCAGCTGCCTGGGCCAGTGCCTTTCTCAATGCTCTCCTGCACATGGCCAATACATTTTCCCTGCCCCTGTGCCATGGCAATGCCCTGGGCCAGTTCTTCTGTGAAGTCCCCCAGGTCCTCAAGCTCTCCTGCTCATATTCAAAGCACAGGGAACTTGGGCTCATTGCAGTTAGTGGCTGTTTAGCATTTGGTTGTTTTGTGTTCATTGTTTTCTCCTATGTGCAGATCTTCAGTGCTGATGATCCCCTCTGAGCAGGGACAGGACAAAGCCTTTTCCACCTGCCTCCCTCACTTGGCCGTGGTCTCCCTGTTCACCAGCACTGCCCTATTTGCTCACCTGAAGCCACCCTCCATGTCCTCCCCATCCCTGGATCTGGCCCTGTCAGTTCTATACTCACTGGTGCCTCCAGCCCTGAACCCCCTCATCTACAGCCTGAGGAACCAGGAGCTCAAGGCTGCAGTGTGGAGAATGATTTCTGGCTGCTTTCAGAAACATTAAACTGCTGGCCAGTTTCTGCAAATCACTTGTAATAAAAGTCATCTTTGATACTTCTTGTGGGTTTCATTTCTGATGTAATTTTTCTTTGTTTTACTTTTTTCATATTGTCCAAAAATAAATGTCATTCTTTGTGCCATTTCTCATTTCATTTCTCTCTACCTTCCCTGTGGCCAATAACTGTTCCAATGCGGGGCTGCACTTTAGGTGGCTTTAAAGGAACTAAAGGATTTCCCAGAAAAGTTTTCTGCAGAGATGCCCTTTTGTTACTTTCTCTGGAGCTGCAACAGCAATGTCTGTGTGCAGAGGTGGGGGCAGATCAGTGCTGGCACAGCAGCTGTGCCCAGCAGCAGCAGCACTTGGTGTTGCCAGTGCTGCTTCCATGGCCCTGCCCCGCTGCCCTGGTGGCCCTGGTGTTGCTGTAGGGCCAGAGTGCTCTCGGGGCCGGGCACAGCCCTGGGGGTGGCAGTGCCAGGGCTGCAGCAGGGACAGGCCATGGGCACTGCTGGGGCAGTGCTGACACCTCAGGCCAGGCCCTGGGGGCTCCAGGCTCCTTGCCCAGGCTCTCTCAAGAACATGGCCAGGCCAACGCTCAGCACAGAAAACCCCCGTGAGCAGCCCCAGGGTGGCCGTGGGCAGGCTGGGGGCAAACAGCATGGCTGGTGCTCTGCAAGGGCCCTGGGGGAGACGGGAAGGAGCAGAAGAGCAGGGGCTGATCCATCCCCAGTGCTCTGGACAGCCCAGGGCAGCGTCCCAGAGCATCCTCATGGAGCTGCCAACAACATCCCCCCTCTGCAGCCCTGGCCTCTCCCCCAGCTCACACAGGTGCCCCATCCTTGCAGGCACAGACACGGCAGCACTGGCTCAGGAGCCCCTGTTTGCATTGCACAGAGCAGGGGGAGCACCCCCACGGTGTTGGTGTGGGGACATGAACCTGAGGGAGCACAAATGCCATCAGCCCCTGGGGCCAGCAAGGGCTGGGGGACACCAGGGAAACCCCTCAGCTTTGTCCTGGCCTCTGCAGTCAGCCAGAAAGTTTGTTCCCATGAGCTGGGAGTGTCCTGTCCCACTGCAGACGCTGTTGCTCAGAGCCAGGGCTGCCTGGCAGACACCCCCAAAATGCCCTGAGCATTTCCTTGGCTTCACCTTGGCTTTCTTTCCTCTCCCCTGGTTCAGATTTCTTCCTCTTGCCCACCGCTGTTCCCTCTCCTGCAAACAGCCCATCCCTGTTTGCACTTTCCAATCTGGCCCCACTCCCCTTTGCAGTTCCTGACTTGGCACCATGGGAATGTCCTTTGGGGAGCAGGATCATCCTACAAGTGCTGCAGGAATTGTCTGCAGGCTCCTGCAGTACCTCCTGCTTCTCCCTTGCCAGAGGCACCACAGGCCAGGGGGGCACATCTGGGCTGCTGTGTCTGGCTCTGGGGCTCCCTGTTCTGGGCAATGAGGAGGAGTTGCAGAGGCTCTGCAGGACTGACAGGATGGGCTTTGGGCCTGGCAGGAGAAGCTGAGGGACCTGGGCTGCTGGAGCTTCTGAAGAGGAGGCCCAGGGCTCATCCTGCAACTGCTCCAAGGGTGATTTCAGAGAATCCCAGAATCAGCAAGGGTGGAACAGGCCATGGAGATCATCAAGTCCAGCCTGGGTCCTGACACCACCTTGTCTCCCCTGAGCCTCCTCTTCTCCAGGATAAACAATCCCAGCTCCCTCTGCCACTCTGAACAGGACTTGTGTTCCAGACCCCTCCCCAGCCTTGTTGCCCTTCTCTGGACACACTCCAGCCCCTCCATGTCTTTCCTAAGTTGGGGGTCCAGAACTGGACACAACACTCGAGGTGCTGCCCAAGCAGTGCTGAGCACAGGGGAAGAATCACTGCCCTGCTCCTGCTGGCCACACAATTCCTGAGCCAGGCCAGGAGCCTTGGCCTTCTTGGCCACCTGGGCATGCTGCTGCCTCATGTCCAGCCTGCTGTCCATCAGTCCCTGCAGGTCCCTTTTTGCCTGGCTGCCGTCCAGCCACTCTGTCCCCAGCCTGTAGTGCTGCAGGGGTTGTTGTGGCCAAAGTGCAGGACTCAGCACTTGGACTTGTTAAACCTCAACTTGTTGGATTTGGGTCCTGGATCCAGCCTGTCCAGGGCCCTGTGCAGAGCCCTCCTACCCTCCAGCAGATCAACTCTCCCCGACAGCTTGGTGTCACCTCAGTTCCATTAGGCCCCAGAGCGTCCCAATGGTCTCCATGATTCCATGAGGCCTCCCAGTGTCACAATGTCCCTTTGGTTCCATGGGACCCGTTGGTGTCACAAAGTCCCTTGGATCCTGGGGCCCCACTGTGTCACAATAGCCCTTGGTCCCCCAAGGCCCTGTAGTGTCACAATGGATCCTTGGTTCCATGAGGTCTGGCAGGGCAGCAATGCTCTCCTTGGTTCCACAGTGTCACAATGGCCTCTTGGTCCCAAGGGCCACCACGGTGTCAAACATGTTTCCTTCATTCCAGGAGTCCCTGAGGAGCTTGGTTCCATGGGGCCCTGCAGTGTCATAATGGCCCCATCGTGACACGAGGTCCTGCTCTGTCACAATGCTCTGCATGGTTCCACAAGGCCCTGCAGGGTCACAGTGGCCTCTTGGTTCCAGTGGGTCCTGAAGTGTTTTAATGGTGTCCATGGTTCCATGAGGCCCCACAGTGCCACAACAAACTTTTGGTTCCATGAGCTTTCGTACTGCCAACAACAGTCTCCTTGGTTCCACAGTGTCACAATGGACCCTTGGTTCCATGAGGTTCAGTAGTGTAACATGGACGCCTCGATTCCATAAGGTTCTGCAGTGTCACAATAATCTCCCTGGTTCTGTGGCCCTGCTGTGGCTGATGTGTAACAATGGACCTGTGGTACCATGATGTTCCATAGTGCCACCATGGTCTCTTTGGTTCCACAAGGCCTTGCAGTGTCACCATGGACCACTGGTTCCATGAGGTGCCTGGCCTTCCACAGCCCCTCACAGCCCCTCATGACCCCTCAGAGACCCTCATGGCCCTGCACAGCCCCTCATGGCCCCTCACAGCCGCAGGCCCAGGGCACCTCCCAAAGGAGAAGGGGTCAGGCCCTGTTTGTTCTCCTTTCATTTCAGTCCCTTCACAGCCACGAGTGCAGAAAGGCTGAAATGGAGCCTTTCCCCAGCGTTTCCCTCGGGGTTAATTGCGGGCTGAAGCTCTGTGCTGGCGCAGGCCCGAGCGCCACCATCCGTGCAGCCGCCAGGCCTTTGCTGTCCCCCCGTGTCCGTTCCCTGTCCCCGAGTCCCGCCCGGCTCTGGCAGCAGCAGCAGCCGCAGAGCAGGGGGCGCCGGCCCGGCCCAGCCAGGGCTCCCAAGCAGGAGCAGCAGCAGCGCCGGCCCCTTCCCGCCAGCTCCTGCCTCAGCTTCCAAGGGCTTTTTCCAGCTGAATTCGGGACTAGAGCAACAAGCACCCACACACAGCCCTGAGTGCTCAGGGCCCGCCTGTGCTGCCCTGAGCCAGCCCTCAGAGGAAGAAAGGATCAGGTTCCAGCGCTGTTTTCAGCTCTGTTTGACTCACCCTGAGGTGCCAGCAGAAGACTGCTGGTGCCTTTGCCTTGGGAATTGGAGATCATGGCTTCTCTTGGCTCTCTTCTGCTTGCCACCTGAATTTTATCCATAAAACTGCAGGTGCCTCCTTCAGGTGGTGCTACCTACAGTGCTTTCATGACAGTGAAGTCAGTATTTTTGTCACGGGCATAAAGATCAGCAGACATTGGAATGCCCACCAGCCCCTGAGCACTAAGGCGAGGGGAATTAAAGCCACACAGGCCACATTTGCAGCGCTCAAACACAGCCGTGTTGCTGGCACTGTTGAAATAGAATGAACTGACAGAGGCCATCAGAGAAATTGCCTCTGCAGTGTGGAATTAAATTAGAAAATCCACCAGGAAAAACAGAAACCAGAACTTCTCGACTTGCTTCATTTCTCTTTCCCAGCAGCAGGAAATGCAGATGCCCAGAGGTATTTTGCACTGCTGAGCCTAGTTTGAGCCCAGGCTCTGCCCAGTCCCAGCAGGAACCTGAGCCCAGCCCAGGGAGCTCAGCGCACGCGGGGCCAGGCCCAGAGCCCCGGGCACGGCCGCCCATTGCGGGGCAGCAGCGCAGACAGAATGTCCTGCGGCCCAAACCTCCTGCTCCTGCCACACAGCGCCAGCCTTCTCCCCCTCCTCCTCCTCTCCCAGCACGGCACAAATTCCAGCTCAGAGGAGGCTTCCCCAGAGAGGGCTCCAGCTCCTGTTCCAGCCTGAGTGTCCCTGCAGAGGAACAGGGCATCTTTCAGGCAGTTCCACAAGCTCCGGCTTCTCCCTTCATGGAGAATCTGGGATGCAAATGGCCTTGCTAAGAAAGCCAAAACCCAAGGGAATGGAATAGTAGTTATTAGAAAAAAAATCACCCTTCTTTCAGGCAAGGTTCACCAAGTCATTCCCTGCATTTCTCCTTTTCAGATTCTTTCAGTCAGCTGCTCTGAGAGATCCAGCTTGTTCTAGTGCCTACCACGAACTGATTGTGCTCTTGATTTATGCACCAAGGCACCAGATGTGGAATCATCTACACTGAACTCAGAAACAAACTCCCTCTGTCAGAGCATTTCACGTTCCAGATAATTTTCAAGATGTCCATTGACAGGTTGGAATGATTATCACCCAACTCTCTACTTGTGGCTGCAGGCTCTGGAGATTCTTTCTCTGCATCCAGCCAGGCTTGTATTCCCTAACAATTCCTGGTACCTCCTCATGTTTTCTTAGGCTAGAACAGTAACAATAAAAACCTCACCCACAGCACAACTCTCCAGTCCACCAGGAAAAGAAAGGACAAGTTGTCAAGTTCTCAAAACCTTTGTCCTTCTTTCCTGCAAGAGTCCTGCTGCACGCACAGTGTGGAAAGCCAAGGGAAGCTGCAGGTGGTGGCACAGCTTGTGACAGGAGCTCGACCTTGTTCTCCAGGAAAGGTTCTTGAGAAGAGCAGACAGGACTGTGGAAAACATTCCTGGAAAATTGAAACAGCTTTCCAGAAGTGCAATGAAAATGGAAACAATCTGAAATGCTTTCCTCTATTTATTTCTCTGCTTCCTTTTTCCATCTTGCACTACTTCTCCATGCCACTAATTTCAAATGCATCTCACCTCTAAGATCGATGACTTAGAGTTTTAGACAGTGTAAAATACCATGAGCTGTTGGAACCCTGGATGCTGAGAATTGTAAACTTCCTGTGCTTAAAGGCAAAGATGCACAAGAGAACACTGCACTTGACCTGAGGCTGTGGAGAAGGCTTCAAAAATTGACTGGTAGTACTGGGATTACAGGTGTGTAGTTGGTTAGAAATGTGTAATATCACAGGGTTGAAAACTTAAGACTTTGGGGTTTTAGAATACAGAAATAAATATGAAGCAAGATGGAGGTTTTAGGCTGGAGGCAAGTTGTTCTTCTTCACCTTCTTCTTCCTTCTTCAAGTGTTTGGGTGATGTTTTGCAATTGGACAGAAAAGTCTGCATTGTGGGCTTCGAGGGATCAGTTATTGAGTTAAAAGGGAAAATAATCTAGATATCATTTCTTAATTGGATAGTTGAGTCTTAAAAGACCTTGTAACAAGAGATAGTTAGCCATTTTGTGCCTTGCTAATGAAAAGCTGCTGAACTCATGGTTATGAGGCCATTTCACCGATAAGAAATAATAAACACCTGAGTCCAAACATGAACTACCATCTCAAGTGCCTTCAATCCCAACCATGAGAAATGGATAATGAGCTACACAGTTTGCCTTCCTCTGTTTTTGTTGGAAAGCAATGCTGGAGCCATAAGTGCAGTGCTTGGGTCAGGCACGAATCCTGCAGCCAGGGAATGTGCCCCGCCAGTGTGAGACCCTCAGCAGGGACAATGCTCAGCAGCATTGCTGTGCTCAGTCTCCACAGAGCCATGCCAGGACCAGCGGCTGAGCTCAGGAGCCAACACAGCCCCTGCCCTGCTCCAGAGCCCCTTGGCAGGGTGGGCTCCTGCCCTGGCTCTGTGTGCCGGGAGCCGGCAGCGCTGGGTGCAGGGAGCCCAGGGAGGGCACAGAAACGCTGGGTGAGAAATGCTGGGGGACAGCGAGATGGGCACAGGAACAGCACACACAGGGGGCACAGCCTGCAGGAGAGATGGCCAAGGGGAGAAACCAACAGACTTCTCAGGAGGGTGGAAAACAAACCTTTAGTTGCAAACTTCAGAGAATGAGGTACTTGGGAAATCTTAAATCAACATTGAATGACATTAAAGCACTTGACAAAGCCCTGACTTAGCAAACTCTAACCTGTCCAACTTCAAGTTACCCAGATTTCGAGAAGAGGAGGTCAGGAGAAGAGAGAGAGGGAGAGAGAGACCCACAGACAGTCTTGGATTTCAGCTGCTGTGAGCTTCAGGGCCACGGGATGTGTCAGTGTCACACCCGTGTTACAGCCTGACCTGCTCTGGTCCTTCTCACAGGTGGGGTTTTTGGGGTGCCAGGGGCTTGGCAGCCACTTTGGGGCTGGGTCAGAGGCTGCAGTGGCTGGGGCAGGACAGTGACCACCCCACCTATGCAGAACTCTCCCTGCCCCCACACACACACTACAGGTATCTGAGACTGTTCATCCTTTCTCTGCTCTCCAGCATCAAGGCAAGGGACTCTGGTTACAGCTCTGAGCTCGTGCCAATGGCAACCACCCCGGCAATGGGGATCCAGGGAGCTGCTCTCAGGAAACCCCCAAGAGCTGGGCAGTGCCCCAAAACCGCCTCAGAAACGTGAGATACCCCAAAATCTCTTCAGGAACATGGATTATTGAAAAACTCACTCAGTAATGGGCTCTCCCTCCCTTCATCATCCCCAAACTTCAGCTGTCTCATTCCAGACCCCAGCCCACCTCCCCAGTCCCAACCCCAACCCCTCCCACCACTCCTGGACTACATGACCCCCATCCCAAGCCATATTTCCCCCATTTCAAACCTTCCAAACCCCATCCCACCCATCCTGCCCCACACAATGCCCATCTCACCCCTCCAGATTTGAAACCCACTTTGCCCAATCCCCTTCCAACCCCATTCCACACCAAGGGGCTGTGGAATCGAGGAATTTTGGGGAGAGAGTGAGTGGCATTGAAGTGACAGATGGAACCCTCTTGTCTCTTTGAGTGCCAAGAAGGGAGACAAGTACACCAAATACCCCCAAAACCCCCAAGTTCTCCCAATTATCTCCCTGAAACCCAGATTCCCCTGAAACACAAGTAAAAAGTGAGGCTTTAGAAGCCTTTGATGAATTTATTGATTTTTACCCAATTTTCTCTGTTTTAAAGAGATGAAGATGAATCCAAAGAAAATTAGGGCCAAAACAAAAGAATAACCAGCCCAGTGTCTTCCCAAAATGGATCACAGGGAATGTGGGTCACCAGGGCTCTGACCAATGTGGGGCCTCCCATGGCGGATGAAGTTGGGGCAGTGCACAAAGCTCTTCCTGCAGCTGGGGCAGTGGCAGGGCTTCCCTCACCGGTGCCTCCGTTGGTGTTTGGTCAAGTTAGAGCTCCAGCTGAAGCTCTTCCCACACTGGGGACACTCGTAGGGCCTCTCCCGGGTGTGGATGCGCCGGTGGGTGATGAGGGTGGAGTTGTGGTTGAATCCCTTCCCACAGTCAGGGCAGAGGAAGGGCCTCTCATCCGTGTGGATCTGCTGGTGCTTGAGGAGATGGGAGCTGGTCTGAACAGCTCTTCCCACACTGGGGACACTCGTAGGGCCTCTCCCCAGTGTGGGTCATTTCATGGATGATCAGTTGGGAGCACCAACTGAAGGTCATCCCACATTCCCCACATTTGTATGGCCTTTCCCCAGTGTGGCTCCTCCGGTGGCAGATCAAGTGGGAATGCTGGCTGAAGCTCTTCCCACATTCCCCACACTCATAGGGCCGTTCCCTGGTGTGGATCCTCTGGTGGCGGATCAGGTTGGAGCTCCAGCTGAAGCTCATCCCACATTCCCCACACTCATAGGGCCTCTCCCCAGTGTGGATGCGCTGGTGGCTGACAAGGTGGGAGTTTTGCTTGAAGCCCTTCCTGCAGTTGGGGCAGCAGAAAGGCCTCTCCTCTGTGTGAATCCGCTGGTGCTTGAAGAGATGGGAGCTGCTCCGAAACCTCTTCTGACACTCCCCACACTTGTAGGGCCTCTCCCCAGTGTGGATGCGTTGGTGGATGACGAGTTCTGAGCTGTACCTGAAGCCCTTCCCACATTCCCCACACTCGTAGGGCCATTCCCCAGTGTGGATCCTCTGGTGGCTGATCAGGTCAGAACTCTGCCTGAAGCTCTTCCCACATTCCAAGCACTTGTAGGGCTTTTCTCCATCATGAAGCAGCTCATGGACCACCAGCTTTGAGCTCTGGCTGAAGCTCTGCCCACTTTCCTGGCTGAGGGTGGGTCTTTCCTGGCTTTGCAGCCCCTCCTCCTGCAAGATCCCCAGGGCTTTTCTTCCCCGTTGGATTCCTGTGCCCTGGAGCCACTCAACACAGCCTCTTCCACGAGGTTCTGCTGTGGGGATTTGTCCTCCCTGGTCTCCATCCTCAGCTCCTTCCCTGGGGGAGGAAGGACAAGGAGAGAATGGGACTTGCCTGTGTGCCAGAGGGAAGGGGAAGGAGATCCCCCCACTGCTTCCCCAGCAGGACAGCATTGGCAGCAGGGTTGTCCTGCAGCCAGGGGCCATGCTGGGCTGGGAGATAGAGCAGGAAAGAGGGGCAAAGGGGCACTGACTTCCTCCTCACCTGCCTGGGTGTCTTGAGGCATCATCTTCTTCCTCAAAGCCTCTTCCTCCTCCATGTGGCCAAGGTTTGGGAATGGGAAATCCTGGTTTGGGGAAAAACAAGGAATGAGCACCTTGAGTTTGAAGGTCCCTCTGCCCAAGTCCATCTCTACAAATCACCAGCTATCTGGGGTCCATAAAAGCCTCCCAAACAACAAGATTCATCCCTGAAAATGCCTCCCAGGAGTTCCCTGTCTCTGGTCTGCCCCCTTTGGTGTTTGGGGTTCCCCCCTGTCCCAGCTGTTTGGGGTCACACTTGGATTGGGGGTCCCCCCTCTACTCGGTCCCTGCCCTCCTCAGGCGGCTGGGAGTCCCAGGAATCCTAAAAGTTTCCCCTTTTCGCTCTCCCCACTTAGGGATGCTGGGGGTCTTGCAGTCCCGGGCCCCCTTCTCCCCTCACTCTCTGCTCTGGGCTGCAGGGGCTCCAAGGAGTCCCCCCTGCCCCTCTCCAGGCTCTTGAGGGTCCTGCCAATGGCGGCGCTCCCCACTTTGGGCTCCCCACTTTGGGCACCTGGGGGACACAGGGCTCCCCGAGGGCCATCCGCGGCTCGGCTTTAAAGCCCTGCCAGCTCCAAACATCCCCCCCAAAAAACCCCAAACCCAGGCACCCCCGGGATATTTCGGCTGAGCTCCCCCTCCCTGGGCACCTGCGGAATGGGGGGCGATGCTCCCGGGCTGCGGTGAATTCAGGCAGCGCTGGAGCCACGTGGGTCCCCGTCTCCTCCTCCCGCTGCTTCCTGCTGTCGCTCTGCCTCTCCCTCCCTCCCTTCCTCCTCCTCCTCCTCCCCTGCTGCCGGACCCCTCGCGTGTCCGAACCCAGAGAGGCCTGGGGGGATGCCAGGACTGGGAGTGACTGGGCTCTACTGGGATCATGCTGGGAGCAGCTCCTGGGTGACTGAGTTCTACTGGGATCATACTGGGATCATACTGGGAGTGAGTGGGAGCAGCGCGATGGCTCCAGCGCTGGGGCTGGAGGCACTCCTTGGGGGCCATGGGGGAGTGGGACCACTGGCACCGGGACCCTGAACTGCCACTGCAGGCACTGGCACCCTCCTGCTCCCCTTATCCTGCACAGGGGCCTCCCTGAATTCCTCCATTACTGGACGTCAGGACCCCCTGCTCCCTGCATCCCATGGCTCCCAGCCTCCAGACTTGCCGTGTGCCTGACCCTGGGACACCCTGGAATGCCTTGGACCCCCATTCCTGCCTTTCCCAGCCCCCAGCCCCATCTTTGTGCAAAACCAGAGACCCCCCTGAACTCCCCCTTCCCGAACATCCCGGGTATCCCCACCCTGGTACCCCCTTTTTGGGAAACCCTGAGCCCCTTGAGCCCCATTTCCTGGGCTCAAAGACTCCCTGGAATTCCCTTCTACCTCTCCACGTCCCTGCACCCCCATTTCCGTGACCCTGAGACCCCCCTGCACCCCTTTATCCGGAACAACTCAACCTTTTCCCAGCGCCTGCCTCTCCCAGCCCCCAGCCCCACCCTTTTCCCTGACCTGGGACCCCAGGGCCACCATTCCTGCATTTCCCAGCCCCCAGCCCCTCCTTTCCACACACTGAGGAGCCCTGGCACCCCCTTTCCTGGGCACAGGATTCTCTGGACACCCCATCCCAGCTGTCCCAGAGCCTGCACCCCCTTTCCTTGGCTCTGAGCCCCTGAACCTCCTTCTCAGCTCTGCCAGCCCTTCAAGTCCCCCCTTTCCTTGGCCTGTTGATCCCCCTGGATCTTCAAACTCTCACTTTCAGCCCCCCCAGCTCCCCCAGATCTCGGTGTCCCCCCAGTTCTGCACTCCCTGCAGTGTCTGGAAGTGGCGCTGTCGGAGCCCGGCCCGGGGGTCCCCCAGTCCTTGATTGTGGGGGATGTGGACGGGACCCCCTGGGAGCGCTGGGGCAGCGAGCGGGGCCGGATGGAGCCGCAGAGAGCGGGGATGGAGGGGGGAGTTGAGCTGGGATATTGGGCTAGCCAGGGCCGGGATATCGGGATAGCCAGAGCCGGGATATTGGGGTAGCCAGGGCTGGGATGTCGGGATATCCAGCCCTGGCCAAAGGACAGGACCCGGCCCGTGGCCAACAGTGCCCTGGAGATGGGGCCGGTACAACCAGAACGGGGGGGACTGGGGGGAGCCGGGGGCTGTGCTGGGATCTGTGGGAATGGAGAACTCTGAGGGGCTGGGATGGGATCTCTGGAGATGGGGAGGATCTGTGGGGCTGGAATGGGAATCCAGGGAGCTCCAAGGGGCTCCCTGGCCCTGGAACACGACTCCCTGGGTCCGTTCTCTCCTGGTTCCCAGGTCTCCACACGCTGCAGGTGGTTTCCAGCTGTGCCCTCCTGTCCCACGGAATGTCCATGGATCCCATGGGTGTGGCTAAAAGGGGTGGGATTTCATCTCCTTCCAGCTGGGACCTGGGAGCATGGAGGGTCCGACGGTGCCACCTGGATCAGCCAGAGGGGCTGGGAATCCAAAGGGATCATGGTGGAGCAGATGAAGCATTACCTGGGACACACCTCTGTAGAAGAGCTCCCAAAATACATCAGACATGGTCGGGAGGCTGTGGAGCACAAAAGTGGGTGTGGGAGGAGGAGGGGAGTTCCTGTGGGAGTGTGGGATTGAGGAATGGGAGACTTGGGAATGCAGGAATTCCCATGGAATTTCCATGGCCAGATGTCACTCTCTTCCCAGTCAGGTGAGAATTCCACGGATGGATCTTCCCCTAGGACTTGCCATGGGAATTCCATGGGGAAATTATTTGAATGGATGACCAATGCAATGCCAGCAGTGCAATGAGACGTAATCCCTGCTGGGATTCCATGGGACAATTCCTTTTCCTTTTCTTTTCCTTGAACTTTTTCTTGAAATTTCCTTTCCTTGAATTTTCCTTTCCTTTCACTGAAAATTATTTTCCTTGAAGTTTCTCCTCTCCCTCTCCCTCTCCCTCTCCCTCTCCCTCTCCCTCTCCCTCTCCCTCTCCCTCTCCCTCTCCCTCTCCCTCTCCCTCTCCCTCTCCCTCTCCCTCCCCTTTTCCCTTTTCCCTTTTCCCTTTCCCTTTCCATTCCCCCTCCTTTCCTTTCCCCTTTACTTTTTGCCTTCCCTTCCTTCCCAACACTTCCCTTCCCAATGTGTCAGTAGTAGTAGAGGTAATTGACTGAAGAAGGCGTGGAATGACATGGATTTTTTTTCCCCCTCTTTTTCAAAATAATACATACTGCATAAAATAATTAAGTATCTTACTCTGCTGCCAGGTTGGTGTGCTCTAATTTCATCCACTGACAGTCTGGTTTTCCTTTCCAACTAGAAAGATCATTTCCTTTTTAATGTCTTTCAGGACATGATTGAGACTGGTAGAACAATGAAAGCTCTGCTTTCCAAAATAAAAGACAAGAAACCAAGGATGGTAAGAGGTAGATCCTTGTAAGGTACAAGGATAAAGCCACTAACATCTTCAAATCATTTGGGTCAATAGGCAGTGTATGCTGACAGGTGCTTGTTTGGCTTGAAGTTTGGAGTGGGAGGAAGCAAATGCAGGAAGTAATCATTATCCAGCTGCTGAAAAATTAACTGTTTCTTCAGCTGGGAAATGAACCTGGGCACTACCATCTTCACTGCTCAGATAATTATAAAAAGGTTTTATGGCTCTTGCCATGCAGTCATCAAGTCTGCTGGATTCCCTGTTTCTTACTTTATGTTTGAAGGAAATTCAGCTCTTTCCATAGCTTTTCTAACACCACCTCAGTTGTCTCGATACTAGAATGACAACACTCAGAATATTTCTTCATACTGTCAACCGTAGAGGTTTTCAGAATCTGAGAGTCTGTCAGCCCTGGGAAGATGACTTCAAGTAGCATTCTAGATCTGCTTTTAGTAGATCTCAAAAGAAATTGTGTGGAACATCCCTGTATCTGTCAAGTAACCACAATGCTCTATAAAAACAGTTGCTTTCAGCATCAGGTATTCAGACAGCCTTTCTAGAGACTGTCCAGAAGGTTCTCAGGTTCTTCTGAAGTGCACAGGAAAAGCAAGAATAGATATGATTTTGCAAAAGAAATTGTCTTTTCTCCCTCCCCCCCACTAAAATCGTTACCAGCCACTTGGACATGCTTCCCCCTCTGTGCTATTCTAGTGTCCATTGCTGCACGGAAGGGCAAAGATCTGAGACACGGGATTGAAGGGAACGGAATACAAAGTCGAGGCACTTGGACAGAAAGAGCCTTTGCTTCTCCCTCCACTTCAAGGCTGAACACTCCTTCTTTCTTTGCAATCATCTCACTGTTTTAATTGAAGTGCATGATTTTAGACACTTATGGGAAGTGTCGAGAGCCTGGGTTCCCCCCGGCCGCGCCTTCCTTGTGCAGGAGCAGCCCGGAGCTGGGGCCGAGGCCCCGGCGATATCGAGCGCTGCCGCTGTGGCCCGTCACGTTCCAGGCCCCGGAGCGGATTCCTCCCTGTCCTAGGGTGACTGTTATCCCCATTCGTGTGTGTGTAATTTATGCTGGATATTATGTTCTGTGCCTTTAAGACTGGTGGAGTGAAGGTTTTGTTTTGGCCTCTTATCAGCCACTCGGCGGGACATCCAGATAGCACCAGTGCATGTTGCTGCTTTTTGCTTTTTGCCCCTGCTTTTTGCTTTCGCTCTTGCTTCTGCTTCGCTTCTGCTTTGCTTGCTCTTGCTTTCTTTCCCCCCCCCCCCGCCATTAGTTAATTTAGCTAAACAGTCCAAATTCCTTTCTGGACTGTTCCCCCCACCCCGTTGGACCTGTCAACTGCTCCGGACTGGGATTTGGAACACGGAGAGAGTGAGTTTACACCTTGTGACTGCAGCAGCTGCCTCAGCGCCGGAGGGACTGATAACAGAGCAAACCCCCAGGAGAGACTTTTCTGAATTTGTCATCTTTGTCAGAGCAGTGGAAGAGTGGTGTCATCCGGTACTGTTCATTGTGTGTGCTGGGGGGTGCTGTGCTTATAAAATAAACAGGTTCTTTCCACTTCTCTCCGAGGAATTCTTCCTGAACCGGTTGGGGGAGGGGCGTGTGGGTTTGTTTTTTGGAGAAGCCCTTTTTGGGGATTCTCTCCCAAATTTGCCCTAAACCAGGACACTCCCCCTCCGGCCGGGGACCAAGGAGGCACCAGGGCTGGAAGGAGCGGGGACCGAGGCCCGCCTGGCGTCACCGCCCCCGGCCCGGCCCCGACAATCGGGTGCTGCGGTTGCCGGGGAACCGCGGGCGCGGCCACAGCAGCTGTGACGGCGCCGCCGCCTCAGTTGCTGCAGAGCGCGCTCCGGGCTGGTTGTTCGCAGCCTGGGCTCGTGCAACGGCTGCACTCAGTGATTCACTCGGTGACTTTTTCACAGAGATTGTCTCTGCCAGCGAGCCCTGGACTTGCAGAGCATTGGTCTCTGCCAACGAGGAGTCCTCAATTTCATTTGAGGGTAAAGATTGATTGTGCTTTTTGGTTTTGTCCCATCTGTGCTCTGAAAGAGAATTCCAAAGGGAAACAGAGGATGGGATAATGTGCAGCTGAATAGATGAACGATATCTGGTCTACTGATGGTGCTTTTTTTCCACTGAAGAAATGCAGCATTTCCTAAATGTACTAGTCTAGACATTTTTTTTTCCCTATAGCGGTGACTTAAACTGCTTAAAGGTGAATGAGTTCTGCTCAAGTTTCAGTGGGTTGTTATGGTGTGGTTCTTAAAATTTTTAGGGATATGCTCCTGAATTAAGGTGCAAACAGGACCATATGCAAAAGTCAAATGTCTGGATTTGATGTAACAGCAAATGTGAGAAAGAGAGAGAGAGAAATAGAGAACGGAGTTAGGGAGGGGGAGAGAAAGAGAGTGACAGATTAAACAGAAAGTAGAAAGTATCACCATTGCATGGATCACACTGACATTCCATGAAATCCTCTTCTGGTCTTCTCTGTGGTGAGGTCTCACAAAACATGAGACTCCAATGGATTCATGCAGATTTGGGCAAGGTGGGACTGCCCAGGTTCCTCCCTGGGGTGGGGCAGGTTGGACTCTGTCTCTTGCTTCTTTCAAATAAGATAAAATCTTTAGCACCAGTATATCCTTTTGAGCCTGCTGTGAATTGGGTTGTGCATTTTCAGATCTGTTGTGTTCCTTTGCATGCCATGCAGTCACCTGGTGCAAGGCCTCAGGAATGGGTCTGGGGGCACTTTGGAGGTCTTTGATGGGTTCTGACACCCCGTCAGCTGCCCCTGATGGGAATGTCCCCTGGATGTGGCCTTCTGGGGCTGGGGGGTTTTAGAGTTGAGCCAGTTTGTCTGAGGGAGGATGGGTGTCCACTGCCCCTTACCAGAGGTTGTGCCACACCCCCAAAATTTCCTCCTTCCCCCAGTGTTGATGGGAGGTTTGTGTGCAAACCTGGCCTCAGCAAATGAGTCTGCAGCTATGACTTCCCCAGCCTGAAGGCAGAGAGAGCTGATTTTCAGGACAGCTGCTGGGTTTGGCTTGGTTGTGGATACATTATTCTCAGTTAGCCTTGTTTAGTTCTCCCCAGACCTGAGCTAACAGGACAATAGTGTCACCTTGATATTGTCTCAAGTTCCCTTAGGTGGCTTAACTCCCAGTCCCAAGTTCTAATAAGGAGGCATTTTCAGGGAGGGCTGGGCTTCAGTGGTGGCAGCTTCTTGATTCAGTTTTGTCAGAATGGGCAAAAAGTCCTTCCTTACAAGATTTAAGCCATTAGCATAAACATTCCAGTCTCTCCCAAGTCCTGTGTAGAGCAGCTGAGAGAGCAGGGGTGCTTTAGCCTAAAGAAGAGGAGGCCCACTCTAGCTATTTTTAAGTAATATTTAAGCTACAGCTTTGTCTTTTCCAACTGTTCTTAATACTCAGCTTTTGAGCTCCAGGTTTCAGTACAATCCATCTTTGAATTGCACAAGGCAGCCATATAGCTCAAATAAAGTCCAACTAGAGGCCTAACAATACTAGCTACTTATGCCAAACAAGCACTCAGCTACTTTCAAATCATATCAAATTGTTTAGCACCAATATATGCCTTGAAACTGCCATGGATGGGGTTGTGGATTTTCAGAGTTCCTTGTTGCTCCTTCCAGTTTTGTTGAGGCACTGTCTCCCTCTGTGACATCATCCCTTGGAGATGGCGTCTGGATTGCCCAAGAAGACACCACCACCTCGTCTTTTGCTCAGGGAAAGGCTGAAGCCAAACACTGTGAGTGGCCACTGGGGCTGTGTTAAGGCTGGCACCTGCCCTGGTGTCCCTGCTCTCCCTGGCCCTGTTGTCCAGCAGCGCTGTGAAGCTGCAGAGCCCCTCCCCAGCCTTCTGTGTCGTGCTCCTGTTGCTGGGGGCTGTCCTGGTGCAGCAGGGAACACTGTGGGATGCTTCAGTTGTGTCTTGCCTGGCTGTGCCAGTGGAGCCAAGTGAAACCAATGTACAGCTGAAGCCCTGAGCACGTGTTCTGTCCCTTTCCCTTGGCCACAGGAATTCCTTCTGTCAGGCTGGGCACTCACCTGTGCTGCTCTGACCATCCTGCCCTTTGGCACCCGGGCATGTGGGGGAGGGAAAGCTCAAACTCTGCCTAAAGCCTTGAGAGCCACGGCTGGCCCCAGCTGGAAGAGCTTCCAAAGCAGCTGTTCTCTCCCAGCTCCTGTGGGCACAGATCCAGCCCTGCAGGCAGCACTGGAGCCAGGGCCACAAAGGTCCCTTGCTGTCTGGAGCTCCCTTGGCTCAAGATGCCCCACTGCTGAGGCTCTGTCAAGGAGATCCCTCTGTTTTCTTCTGTGGAGGGCTCTGTCAGCCCAGACGGAGAAAGCAATTTAACAGAGAGAACCAAAACCTGGACACATTCCTGTGCACCTCCCTCTTGGTACAGCTTTGTTTTCTTGCATCTGTTGGACTCAGCCAGCAGCGATATCTCCTTGCTGTGAGTTCTGAGTGTTGTGCAGGGATGGAGTTCAGGCAGTTCTGAGAGCTCCTCCCCATTTTCTGGAAAGGTCACTACTTCAATCCAAGGAAGGGGAAACAAATGCCCAAAGAGCAGAAATCCCCAACCATGTCCCATCCAATCCCAGAGAAGCCAATGGGACTGGAGAGCCATGTGGCTGGAGTGTGTGTATTGCACTCTGTATTATTAATTTACTGATGCTAAGGATTTCAGCAGGAAACTTCCAGGGCTCCCAGGTCTGTCGTAGTGGCTGTGATCACAAGTTATTCACCAGTGCCACTTGTTCAAAAAAAGCCTTTCTGAACAAGCCATCTCTGAGGCTCTAGCTGGTGTATTTTTGCCTTTCAGCTGCTTCCCTCTAAGTTCCAGAGGGAGAAGATTCCCAGCAGGAAGAAGGAGGCCAGTACTGGGGGGAGTATTCTGCCCAGAATTGGCCCATTTCCAGACAGGAGTGAGACTGGTCCAAAGGTAGCCTTTTCCTGCTCTTTTCCTTTCTGTTGAACATGAAGTTGGAAGGGGGTGTGTGCTTGTGACAGGCTTGCCTCCAGCAAAACACCTCAGTGTCCAGGTGCTGTTGTCATTGCAAACTGCTGGGAGGGGTGGACTGGTGGGAGTCCTGGTGTGCACTAAGCAACACAAATAACCTCTGCTGGAGCTGCTGGGCTGTGCTGGAGTGTAGCTGCCATTGCTAATGGGGGAAGGCTGGGGACACAAAGGCACAACATTGCTATTTGCCATTCTCCTGCTGAAATAGCCTCCTCTAGCTTTGGTGTGGTCGCCATCAAATGCTTGGGGTCACAGGATTCCCTCCAGAGTGGAAGTGTTGGCCTTTGAAGGCCAAGGATCTGCAGGAATTACTTCAGATTTAGCAAAACAAATTGCATTCCTGCTTTGGGCTGGAACAATGTGTTGGAACCTGACGAGGTGTTAGATTTTGCAGGCTGCCAGATGTGCAGGGGACTGGCCCTGGGCAGAGGGGAATGGATGTGCTTTATCAGGATCAGTGCCTGCTCTGAGGTGTGTTTAAAGCTGCTTTTCTGGCAGGACTGGCTCAGTAGAAAGCACAGTCCAAAGGGGCAGGTGACCAAGGTGGACTGCTGAGCAGGAAATTGGCAGCAGGAGACGTGGAACAAAGTGGTTAAGGATTGTCCTGGAGAGGGGCGTTGGGAACACCACAGGGAAGAGCACAACTAAGGGACAGTGTGCTGCAGCCATTCCCTTCAGCAGAATGTGTCTGCTGTGAAGTCCCATAGGAGACCTGCTTGTGACCTCCTCTGGTCCTGTGATCTTCTTCTGATGTTTAAGTTCTAGAGCATAAAAGATATTTGCAGTTGTGTGGGGCTGGGTTTCCCTGTCTCACAGTAAAGGACATCCCAGAATTGTTTCCCATGGAGTCTCCTGTAAATCCATGGGTTTGACTTACTCCATGAGTGCTCAGTCAGTGCCCCAGAGCTCTGTGACCACATGGGCACAGGGCTGTGCTTAAGGGAAGTGCTGCCTGGCATTGTGGAGAAAGAAACCTGGAGAAATAGATGCCAAAAGAGCAGCTTGGCCTGAGCCTGCTCTGTGTGGCCCAGCAGCTCAGGATCACTCAGAGCAGAGGTAGGTGAGCCACTGTTTGCCCAGTGTGGGCTGGGCAGACGTGCTCGCCTAGAGTCTGTACTTCCCTGGGGATCAGTGGAAGATTCTCCTTCATGAACCTTCCTCCCAGCAGCTGAAGCTCTCCCTGCTCTCTCTCGCCTCTCCAGCTACCGTCAGCTGCCCCGAAACAGAGCTGGTTTGCGGTTTCCCCACCAGAGCTGGTATTTCAGAACTTCGTCACTTGGGAGGTCTCTGAGATGGAGCTGTCTCTCATTAATAAGGACAAGGTAAGTGCTGGCACCCGGAGCTTTAACACTGTGCTGGAAGAGGAGAGTGCTGTCATTCCCTGAGTGTACAGCAAAGCAAGTTCTCTGCTGCAGCACATGCAGAAGAAAATGTCTCAGCACCTTGTTCTGCAAGATGGTGGAAATCTTCTTGTGTTGGGAATTGTCCCCTGATTTTGGCCATGCCGTGACGGTGTCTATCCCAAAGAAGTTTCCTTCTCTTGCAAGCTCTGCATTGACAGGAATGTTGAGGGCTGTACAGTTCTTACCTGCTCTCCTGCTTTACCTTGAGTCTATCCCACACCCTGTGTCTCCTTAATTAATCTTGGCTCCTGGTAGGAATCTCTGCCTCTCTCAGCCAGTTTGGCTCCCTTTGTGCAGCTCACAGTCACAGCTCAGGGGCTGAGTCTTCTCCACTTTGTGCTGGAATCACTTCTCATCAATGGCATTGGCACTGCAGGAAATGTGTTCTGCAAGAGCCCTGCAATCAGGCTGATGGAGCAGAAGCAGTGAGAGGCCTTTAGGTGCCACTTCAGGCTCTTGCTCAGCTTCATCCAGCTCTGCTCAGCTTTTCCAAAAGCAACACGGTGCTCTGCTTTCCCTTTGGAGAACCACAGCAGATCCAAAGCCTGGAGGTTTCCAGCTTCACTTGAAGAAATTGGGATTGTTTTGCAGTTTGCCAAGAGAGCTGAGAGGGGAAAAAGTTGAAAAATGTCAGCAGTTGTGTTCCAGTGTGAAGAGGAAAACTTGAGACCACTGGAATTTCAGTCAGGGAAACATTTTCTCAAGTGAGGCTTGTGCCAAGAGTGGGCTGGTGGGAGGAGACAGGAGGGAGTCCAAATCATCTGGTTTAGACTTTTGGAGAGCATTTTGGTGCTCAGGGGTTGATGCTCTCAGTGTGCCAGAAAATGCATGTTTGCTGTGTCTGTGAATGCCAGAGGGCAGAACCTGGCCTGCTGGCTGCAGGCAGGAATGCCCAGCAGCCCAGCCTGCCTGCACAGGCAGTGAGAAGGCCTGGAGAGCCAAGACTGGCTTTTCATCCTGGAACCACACTGTCAGTCAATGCTGGTCATGTTTCTCCAAGCAGAAAAGGCCTTTGAAGCCCATAGTCAAGAGGCACAGCCTGTCTGTGTTTCTGTCACTTTGGGCAAGCTGATTGCTCTCATGGTTTTATGATTCTTCCTTGCTGCTTTACTGCCCATTGCAATTCTCTTTGCCATCTCCTTGTTTTAGGGATTGTCTTGCTGGGTTCCTTCCCTCTTTTGCTTTTCAGGTTTGCTTTTCTTCCCAGTAAGGCCACAGGGCTTGGTCTCCTCTCTTGCTGCTCTGCCTGCCTGACTGTATCCCCACAACATCCCTACCCAAAGCTAGATTTGCTAGAAGGGAATTTCTTCCTTCCCCCAGGACAATGTGCTGGTTTGCTTTCAGGGAGCACATTTTCCCTCTGGAACATGACAACTGCATGGCTGTGTGCAGGCAGAAGCCAGCAGGTTTTTTGGCCTTGTTGAATAGGCAGATGACTTGGTTCAGGTGCTCTGTCTCCATCCTGCTGGTGCTGACTTGCTCAGCCCTTCCTTCCCAGCAGGCACTGCCCTACTGGCCCTGGCCAAAATGCTGGAGGCAGACAGAAGGGATTCCAGTTCAGCCTTGTGAGTGATGTGCCTGTGCCTGCAGAGCTGAAAGTGCTTTGGGAAGGGGCCAAGGAGGGATGCCAGCAGGGCACGGAAAGGTCTCCTCTGGTTCTGTTGGCACAAGTGGCACAATGATCATTTGGTGTCTTTGCTGCAGATTCCTTGGCTGGTGAAGGTGTCCATGGAGAGCTGCCCTTATTTGCAGCTGGCGTGCCCCAGGGATGTGTACCATGTGGAGCCAGCAGGCGCCTCTGCCCCTGTGCGCATCCGCTTCAGCCCCGCCGAGAACAAGGTGAGAGTGGAGGAGCCAAAGCACAGAATGATCTGCACAGCCATTGTTTTCCCTGCACTCTGGCTCCAGCCCATTGCATGCTGTGAGCTTGGCTCCAGGCTGTGGGCAGGCAGCCTGCAGCCAGTCACACCTTGGCCTGTGCTGGCAGGCACTGCAGCCAGGCCTGACAGGCTCTGCTTCTCCTCCCTGCACATCCCTGAGCATTGCCAAAGGAAGATGCAGAGGGAACAGGATGGAAATGACAGAGGGCTGTTGATAGATGTTGGGCCATCTCTAGGTCCAGGGGAAGGGGTTTCATTATGATGGAAAACACCAGAGGAACCAAGAGGTCAGAGAGCTTTCCTCCTTGCTGACTGGCACCAGCTTCCCTGCCTGCCCCTGGGCTGGAGCAAAGACGATGCTTTTTCACCCCCTCTGTTCTCCAGCCTTGCAGCTGTGCTGTCCCAGAGCACAAGTGAGCATGGTACAGCTGCAGGGCCAGGGCAGAGGATGTGCTGTGCCCGTGAGCGCAGCCTGGCACAGGCACACTGGGCTCTGGGTGCCCTTGGTCAGCAGGAGGTTGCTGAGCTGCAGGGGACTGGGACACCTGCCTGAAGGAGCTCGTGCAGGGCAGGTACAAGCTGCAGGCAGAGCTGTGAGCCCAGAGGCTGTGGCAGTGACACTGCTGGGGCTCTGTCTTCATGCCTGTCCCTGTGCTTGCTCTGTCAGCCTGCACCCATCCCGTGCCAGAGGTGCTTTTGTGGGGAGGTTTGAACAGCAGTGCTGAGGCCCTGGCAAGTCTGATCTCAGTGCTGGGATCTGGAGGGTTCATGTTCTGATCTGGAGGCTTGTTCATAGGGAAGGGTTTAGGACATGGCATGGAGGGGAGGAAACCTTGCAGGGAAACAAAGAGAGGCCCTTTCCAACAGCATCCTGCTGCCTCTTGGCACTGTTCTTCTCCTGTCCTTGTTGGAGAAGAGTTCTGAGCACACTGATGTTTCTACAGCAGGCCAGAGGTGCAGGATCTCTTTGGGTGCAGCTGTTTTCTCATCTTCCTTTTGCTGCTTAGAGTCAGTTGAACACTTTGTCCTAGTCTCAGACAGTGGGAATATAGAAACCTAGAGGAATGTCCTATGTTCCCAAGCTCCATGTTCCTTAGAATGAACTTAGGAATTCTTTAACAATCATTTAAATTTAGAGTAAAATTATGGTGGCCTAGGGTATGGGTATGACCCAAGTGACACAAGAGCTGAATGCCACAGAGATAGGTTTTGCAAAAGTGCCCCGGTGCCTTTAAAATGTGACATATTAGTAGAACTTAGAGTTCATTTTAGGGTGCAATAGGTAATTTGATGCCCTTGGAGGGTTATAGTAATGGTTTTTCTTCTGCCATGGGGATGGCACTAAATGCCCTGTGCTGAGGCAGTTTCTTTTCCTGCAGGATTATTGCCACAAGCTGGTCTGCATGACATCAAGGGAAAGGATCGTTGTGCCCATCCGGGCCATTGGTGCCCGAGCTGTCCTGGACTTCCCTGCCCAGCTGGATTTCTCCAAGTGTGCAGACCAGGGCAGCACCCAGAAGACTCTGCTGGGGCACAGTGTAGGTACCCGGGCAGCTCGTTACCAGCTGAGCACCCAGAGGTGAGGCAGCTCATCTGTCCTTGTGCAAAACACCTTTGGGTGACAGCAGAGCTGGGAAAGAGCAGCAAAGGGAACCAGAGCATTGCAGCTGCTGCCCTGCAGCCTGGCTGGAAGGGAGCAGGATGGATGGCATCTGCTCTTGCTTTCTGTGGCTTTGGAGCTTTCTCTGTCCCATTTCCTGGAAGCTGCTGGAACATGTTGGTAGCTGGCTTGCACCCTCCTGAGCACAAGCAGCTTCTGAAATGCTTCCTCATCACTGTCAGCCAAATAGACCCATTCTCTGGGAGGCCACAGGCACGTGGCTTTCCAGTGGTCCTGGAGGGGACCTCTGGCAATCATCTGAGCAAACACACTGCTCAAAGCAAGAGCAGAGTCTGGGGATTGCAAGGTGCCATTGGGAGATCTGGACTTGGCTTTAGATGCCATAGAAGGAAACAAACATATCAATGGACATAGCTAAAAAGCAGAAGAAAAAAACCTATTCAAACCCCCTCCATCCCTTATCTTTTCTGCCTGTCAGGTGCAGTAGTGATTCATTGAGAGGATGGATCTAACAGGATGAGAAGTGTCTTAAGGAGCAGCTCACAATGAACAGAGAAAAGGCCAAAATTGAGCTTGCCAGCCCCATCTCTTGGCAGTAGTTTTCATTTGGTTGTTACAGTGTCAGGGATGTCTCCTGCACAGCTCTTCTATCTGTGGGCTCAGGGAACAGCTTAGTGCTGTTGGCTGAAATTCAGAGGAGTTGAGTTTAGCTGTAGACCTTGTGTCCTTGGGTCTTGGGGAGCCAGGTGTGTGTGAGAGATGACTGCTACAGCAGGAAGAGAGGAGTCTGGTGGGTACAGCCCAGGGTGGAATGTAGCAGGTGAAGGGGCTGAATTGCAGTCAGTTTTTCAGGCCTGAAACTGAGTCCTGGACTTGGCTGGATGCTCTTCTCCTGATAATTTGAAAAGAAGAAGACACCTTCTTTCTCAGGCAAGCCCTGAAGTCACCTCCAGGAATGTTCTTCCCATCCTGCCATCTGAGGGCAGGAGCATGTAACATGGGGGCAGGAGTGGGAAGAAAATGGAATGGAAGGTAGTGCTGAAGCCTGGCCAGGGATTCCCCTAACTGGCAGCTTCTCTGTTCTGATGAAATTTCTGGCAAAAGACCAAGGGAAGAATCCTGTGCCTTGCCCCAGCAGGCACTGATCCCCCGAGCCTCAGCAGAGAGCTGCAGCAGGGCTGGCATCAGCCCCAGGGCAGATGCAGGAGCACGTGCACTGCTCTGGCTCTGGTGCTGCTGGGGCCTTGTCTTTCCTCCCCTCCCTCCAAAGTCTCACGTCCAGCCCATAAACATTGCTGGCCCAAGGCTTCTCCACCAGCCAGCAGTGATGTTCTCCCCAGTGGCAATGGGAACAGCTCAGCCCATCATTGCAGCCAGAGGTCCTTCATGAGCAGAACCTGAAGCAAGTTCATCAGCTGTCACTGCTGACATGAACAAAGCTCAGCTTGCCAGATGTTCTCTTTGTTTTTGTGTGTGATGCATTCATCACCAAAGTCCCCAGAAAACACTTTGAAGTGACAGATTGACCAGCAGCAAAGCACCAAGGCCAGGAACTTTTGTTTCCTCAGTGGGGCTGTAGAAGAGCACAAAGCCCAGCAGCTGCTGGGCAGAAGCACTTTTCCTCTGGGCTGTCCCTGAGCACCAAAGCACAGAGTCTTGTGTTTGTCAGGCAAGAGCTCTTTACCTGGTGACCAATCCTGATTGCTCCTGTTGAATCCAAAGTGTGCACAAACACAGCTGCATCATTATTTCCAGCACATTGCACAGAGTTTCTCTGCTGGGCCAAGCAAGCAGTTACCAGCCTGCATGACGACCCAGAGTCCCAGAGTGCATTGCTGGTAAATACACAGGCAGTGGGATGGATCAGCTTTGGGCAGCAGCTGCTCTGGGATGTCCCAGCTGAACCCCCAGCAAGGCCCCCATTGCTTTGGAGATGGGCCAGCCTGGCTGATTCTGTAGCAGCAGCAGTGCTTGTAAAAACTTGTGTTAATAATCCATGCTGGGTGGGCAGCAGCAGCCTCAGCTCACCTCTGCCAGCCCTGCTGGGGGGGACAAGCTGTGCTCCCAGCTGCTGTGCACAGAGTGCTCTGGTGCCTCTTGGCACAGCCAGGAAAGGGCTGAGGTGGGAGTCAGGGAACTGCAGCAGGAACTGTCCCAAGGACTTGGGCATCCTCCCGTGGGCTGGGGCCATGGCAAGAGATAATCCTGGCCCAGCACAAGGGAGAAGAGCTGATCACAGGGGAAGCAGAGCTCAGTCCTCAGCACCACAGCAGCGTGAGGCCTTGTCCCTGCCAGCCTGAGCCATGTGCTGCTGGGATAATGTAGTGGGAGCAGGAGAGCTGATGCTGGCTGCTCTGCAGCTTTGGAGCTGGGCTGCTGCTGTTGGCAGGCACTGGCTCAAGGCAGTAGAGAAATGAAAGCAATCTGCACTGGATTACACCAAGAAGATAAGGGAGATGGATAAAAAAGAGCAAGGAAGTTCTTACTTAGCAAGAGAAAAGTGGTGAGTAGGTGTGCCCATAGTGGAGAAACAATGATGCTGGCTTTGTTTTTGGAGGAAAAGTGCTGCTTTTGTATTTTGGAAATCAAGAGGGAACCTTTCACCATCAAATAATTGATTCTCCTCTGTGCCTCCCCCAAAGTGGTCAGGGGTGTTTGTGCATAAGCAGCTTTCTCCTTGAGCAAAGGCAGGTGTCTCTTGTTGAGATGTGCAGAGCAGAGCCAGGGGCAGTCCTGTGAACACAACACAAGGCCCAGGTCACTGCTCCTTGAGTTTGAACCAAAAGGCAGAGTGGGCATTGATTGGCAGCAACCATGAAATCAACTGGTGAGTGTTGTGCTGCTTCAAGTGCTGATTTCAGTGGATGTTGGTGACTTTTGGAGTCTGTCTGCTGAGATCAAGGACAGCTGAGGTGCTGTGCTGTATTCAGGACACCCTGGTTTGGTTGCTGAAGCTGTTGCTCTTGGCTGTGCCAGCTGGTGCACTGCTGACAAGCTGCTTCTTTCCTCTGGGATCCATCTGTCCCCTGGCTAGAACTGTTGCTGCTCCTTTCAGAGGATGTTTGGGAATGGCCTGGATTCATGTCTCAGAATTCTGTCTGTAATGATTGTGTGGGTAAAACTCTGCTGAGAAAGCTCCTCCATGGGAACAGCAGATCCAGCTAAGAAGGAGCAAAGCAGGGAACCTGTGGCTGCAAGGGCTGCTTACAGAAGTGTGTGGGGACACCTTTATGTCCATCCCCTTGCAGATGGGGAAACTGAGGCATGGAGCCATGTCTGGGTGTGTGTTCAGGGTCCTTCATGGGACCAGCAACAACCTGGGGGCTTCTCCTGCCTGCCCTGTGCCCAGAGCCCATCAGTGGCTGTTGGCTGCTGGCCACTTGGCTTTAGCTGCCTCCTGTGCACGAGGCTCTGTGCTGAGCACATGGGGCTGTGTTGGTTGGAAACCCAGGGTGTCCTGAGCCCAGGTTTTGTGCCCCCGAGCCAGGACAGCCGGACCTTTGCAATTCCTTTAACCGAGCCATTTCCTCCTCTGTCCTCGCTCTCCAGGGGCAGTGTCACTGCACCGAGTTTACACTTCAACCTCCCTGAGCTCGACTTAGGGGACATCTCCTTTGGTGAGTGTTCCCTGGGCTGGGACACAGCCTCAGGGATCTGTGCCTTCCAACAGAACAGCATCCCTCACTCATGCTCTGCCCTTGCAGCCTCTCCAGGCTGTGAACTGCAGGGCTGCTGCTGCTGCTGCCTCAGGGGGCATTTTGCCTTTGGGAGATCCAATAGGAGCAAGGAATAGAAAGTCAGTATTTTCTGGGTTCTCTGTGCTGCTTTAAAAGGGAGATGTCTGCCAAGGAAAGTGGGAATCTTCCTGCAATGGAAAGATGAGCCCATCCCTCCAAATTATTCTACCTTTGAAATGACAGGGCTCCCAGGCAAAACTATGGGAAAAGGAATAACAGTTCTTTCCCAGACTCGATCAGGAGAGCACAGACAAGGAGGCAAGACAGACGTTTCCCACTGCCAAAGGGCAGGGGGATGTTGGCAGTGCGGAGCAGCAGCAGGCAGGAGCGGGGCAGGCAGGCAGGGTCGATGGCAGCGCTGAGCTGCAGCCAGGGCAGTCCCGGGGCCAAGCACACAACCTCCCGCAGCAGCAGCAGCCGAGCTTCGATCCCCGAGCGGGAGGAAGGGAAGCTCTGCTCCCTGCCCGAGCTCAGCTCTGACTGCACAGCCGCCCCCGGCATCACGCCCGAAATCCCAAAAAACCCCAAGGGGAAAAGCCCAGCCCCAGGGCCAAAATCCCCCAAAACCCCTCTGCCCCTTTCCAGACCTAGGACAACATTCACTGCAAAGCCTAAACCCAGAACAATGAAGTTCCTGAACTTTGGAAGGAAACTCGTTGCCTTTCCTGAGCTGCTTCTTCCCCAGCCTGCATCAGCACGGAGGCACTTGTCAAGTTGCCTTTTGAAGAAATGGAACAAGCAAGGCAACAGATGGAAATATGGTTCTGAACCAGGAGATTGATCCTGCTGAATCCAATTTCATTCCTAAGTTCTCTCCAGCTGAGCAGCTGTTGTATCTTTGCTTCTTTGTAACTGTTGACTGTTGTCTGCGTGTGCTGAGCTCAGTCTCATTTGAGGTTTTGACATCTGGGTTTGTCCTTTTTGTGCCTCTCCTGCCTCCCTGCTGGAGTCACTGCTGGAGCTGGCAGTGGTCATTTGGATGGGCCCAGAGAAGCTCTGGGCTGCACCTGCAGTCCCCATCTGTGTTCCAGGGACTGTTGGTGAGCAGGCCTGGGGAGAAGTCTCCTCCCCACAGAGCTGGCCAGCCCAGCCAGGTGTGCCCTGCAGAGCAGGTTGTGGCTGCTCTGCGGGCTCGGCAGGACATCCCCACCACGAGTGGCTGTATCTCTGGCTTTCCAGGATGGAAAGCAAATCTCAGAGCTAAAGTGAGCTAAACCCTTGCAGGCAGCAATCCCAGTGAGCAACATGGCTGTGATGTCCCTGTTTGTGGGGTGAGGTGGAACCTGATTCCTAATTGCTAATCTCAAAGCAAGGCTTGGGTGTGCCCCCAGCTGAGTGGGCTCTGAGCTGTCCCGTGCTCAGTCTGTTTGGCCCAAACCAAGAGATGCCTCAAGGATGCTGCAGAGAGAAGCTGCATTAGGGTGCTTTGCACCACGTTCTAGTTCCTGATTCCATCCTCACTTTCTTTTGCTGTAGCTTCTTCTCAATGACGACTCACTGTTTATATCTCTTGAAAACAGTGGGAGTGTTGGCAGGCTTCCCAGGGAATTTGACAGCTTGAATTCTCTGAGTAAATGCTGGGTCTGGGTGCACACCCATCACTGAGAGATAAGTGGTGCTGGTTTGGGGCAGGTGAGGGAGCTCCTCCCCATCCCAAAGAGAGAAGCTTGCAGTGTTGAGCAGGGCTAGGAGTGGGCATTTTCAAGGCTGCAGTCTGGAATCTGTGTCAAAGGGAACTAAGTGACGATTAATTCCTCATGCAGCTTCTTGGTGGGCTGTAGTTCAGATAATAAAGAGCTGAACTCCAATCCCACTTTGATCCTGCCAGGATATTCACCCCAGGATCATGTCATCATGGGTGCCTGACTGGATATTTGTGTCCTTTGCCAGGCTTTCCCTACACCCAGCGCTGTCGCCTCACCAACAGCTCCGCGGTGCCGCTGACGTTCCAGCTCCGCATGTCGGACGATGGCACGCAGCCGGCTGTTGACAGCGTGGATCAGATCCGCAGGCACAGCGACCCAGCTTGGAGGAAGGGAATCCATTTCTATGTGGAGCCCAGGGAGTTCACCATGAATCCCAGCCGAGGGACCATCCTCCCCCAGGGACACCAGGACATCGAGGTACAGCCAGAGTCCAGCCACAGATGCTGCAGCACCAGGGCTGAAGCTGCACTGGAGTGTGGGAGGGCTTTAGCTCTGGTGCCAGCTTTGAGCATGGTGGGAGGGAGAGATCTGCACTGCTGGGAGGCCTCTGCTAGCTGGCTTACTCGGGATGTTTTTCCAGGAGCACTGTTTTGTTTCCAAAATCATCTGCTGAGGTCACATACCTGATGGTCAAGGCCTGAAGCCATTCTTGTGTTTTTGAGAGTGATTGATTTGATTGCAAGTGGGCAGAGCAAGGATGATGGCAGAAGGTGGCTGTTAGAGAGATGTCATTGTATAAAGCAGTTGGCTTTTCCTCTTGGTCTCATTTCCCCTCTCCTGGGGAGCAGAATGATTTGTGTTCAATGCAGGAAGCTCCAGGGGGAAGAAAAAGCTCTGCAGCCATGAAGTGCCCAGCACCTGCTGGGCCACACTTTGCCCTCAGCTTGCTGCTGTAAAACTGAACTCATTGTGTTCAAGTCAGATTCCCTCTGCATGGATGTCATTGTAGCCAGATGAGAAATTGGACCCTTAATTTGAATGCAGTGTTTCAAAGAGCTTTAGTCTAATGTTTGAATGTAGCTGACCAATGCCCTGATAGCAAGGTGTGTTTAACAAATCTGGTATTGCCAGAAGATTTTGTTACTTGAGACTTGCTCTGCACATGGAGCTGCAGAAGAATGAAGGCCAAATCCTCCTCAAGAACTGGAGGATATCACACGTGGGTAATGAGCTTTTGTAAGGAAGAATTTCCTGTTCTTCTCTTCCACCAGGTGACCCTGTGTTCCAACACGGTGATGGAGTTCCGCCGGAGGATGCTGGTGGATGTGGAGGGCATTGGCAAGGGAGCGGCAACACTGATCATCACAGCCAGGTACCAGCCCTTGCCTGGCCTCCCCCAGGCACTGCCTTGCACAGGCTTTGCTGGCTGCAGCTGCCAAGGAGAAGTGCTGCTTAATGGCCTCATGTTGTGCCAGCTGGACATGAGAACAGCAGGGCTCGGACAGCAGCCTGTGGTGAACAGCAGCCCTGCTCACAGCCCAGCATGGTCCTGGGCCCTCTTCAAAAGGGACCAGGAATGATATCATTTCTTGGCCTGGTTTTTGGTACTTGAGGTGGAACAAATTTCCCGAGGGCCTCCTCTCCTTCTTGCTGCAAGAGGTGGAGTTGTGGAGTTGTGCTGGTTGTGACCAGCGTGCATTGGTTTGGGCCACAGCAAGCAGCCTGCTGAGAGTCAGGCTCTTCTTCTGCTCATGAGGGCAGCTGGCAGGGGGAAGTGGCTCCCAGCAAGAGTGCTCAGGGCGAGGTCTTAGGAGGGGAAAGCAGCCCTGGATGTGGCAGCTCAGCTCCAGTTTTTCTCCTTCCCTCTTCTTCCCATTTTGAGCTGTAATGTTCTCAGATTTGAGACCAAAGGTCGTTGTTGCTGCAGCAGAATTGCATCCTGCAGTGCTGCTGTGGGTGCCAGTTGAATGCCAAGAGGGATGCAGCTCCCTGGTGCTGTTCCCTGTCCCAGGCAGAGCCATCCAGTCAGTGCCTGGGCTGCCATTCTGTAAAGCAGGTGGAGCTGGGGCCAGTCAGTGCCTGGAGCTGGGGAGGGAAGGAGGGAGGGAGCTGCAGGGCCTGGGAGGGGGTGATCAGCCACTCTGGAGGGCAGCTGGTGTCTCGTGCCCTCCAGGGCTGGGGCAAAGAGCTGAGTTCTCAGGCAGGGCAAAAGCACCATGGGAGAGAAGGGAGTCATTTTTCCTGAGACACTAGAGCTGTGTGTCCCTTGAGCCTTAGTGAACCCTGATCCTTGTTGGGAAGGCTCCCCCAGAGCTCGTGGACCACTGGGACTGTGACAGGAGTCCTTGCAAGCCTTCTTGGGCAAAGGAGAGGCTGAGGCAGCTGTGGCACAAAGTGCTCTGCCTGGGGCACTTGGCAGCCTCTGGGTGCTGCCTCTCAGGGTTTGCCCCTCCTTGACGAGACCTGTTTGAGTGGGAAGAGGCAGAAGGCAATTTATCCCTGTAGGGCTGTTAAATGTCCATTTGACAGTGACCAATGTGTTCTGCTCCATTGCACAATCTTTGGGGGTAAACGTTCTCCATTCTCTCAGTATCTCTGATTCCCCTGGGGTCATCTCTTTGCCCAGATGTCTCGTTCCTGAGCTCCAAGTGTCCCCCTATGTGCTCCAGTACGATGAGTGCCACCTGAAGGTGCCCTACGAGATGAAGCTCGTCATCAGGAATCCCAGTAACCTCCCTGGCTGCTACGGGCTTATTCCCCAGGTTTGGCATCACATCCACCTCCTCCTGTCAAGTATTATTGAGGAGATTCTTAGGGGAAAAAAGGGTTTGGATAAGACTTTGCTGCTTTCTATTCAGTCTTAAAGGTCTGCTGAGAACAGGATCCTACCCGAATGTAAACTTGAGGAGGCAGTGTGAGCTGCTGAAGAAACAGTTGATGTTCTAGTCTTCAGGGTGTTTACTTGTGGGAGATCTTAGAGGGTTGTGAAAAGCTGCTGCATCCACAGACAGTGATGCCTGTGCTGGCAGCCTCCTTGCAGGATCCCCTGGGAGTGCTAAGCTTCCAATTCTTGCATCTTGTTTGTGCCTTTTACCTTTGTCCTGGGGAGTTTTAAACGTGTGTGTAAGTTGCTGTTGCGGTGGATGTTAAGGAGTCTAAAGTTTCTTCAGAGGTGCCTCTGAAGCTGCATTTCATTCTGTCCCTTCCAGAAATGCAAGGAGGACTCTGCTGTGTTCTACTCCAGCCCCCAGCCCTGTGGGATTGTCCAGCTCCAGAGCACAGCAGAGATCCCAGTTGTGGTGGAGGTGCAGGCGCTGGGCGAGCATCGCACCAACGTTCTCATCGGCGTGTTCGTGGATGAGAGAAACCCCCTGGTGATGGCAGGGGGAGCTGTGTGCCTGTGGGCAACTGCTCCTGGCAGGGGGCACAGGGACAGGGATTCTTCCGGGGAAAACAGGCACAGGCTGCTGTGGAGAAGGACAGGAGGGATGGGTGGCACAAACAGCTCGTGCCTTAGAGGTGGGAATCTCAGTGTCTGACACGGAATGGAGTTCAGCTAAGCTGGGATCCAGGGTAATTTTAGTTCATTGTTCTTTAAAATGCTGTTCACTTTGGAAACATCTGGAAACATCACAAAAGAGGAGGTCAGAAGACTTCTGGGAACCTTGAACTTTCTGTAAAAGAAAGGAAAGCTGGCATTTGAAGAGTGGATGCAAAGATTGAAACTTATATTAAGACATATGGAAATGGTGATGCCAAATTCTCTGGATGGCAGCAAACATCTGAACCTGGGCCATTGTGACACTGCCTGTAAATCAGTGAACAGGAAGGACAGGCAATGCAGGCTGTGCCAGGGAGCCTCAAGTTTGACAAAACAGTTGCTTTCAGCTCTCAGGCTGCTTCCCTTAAAGAGGAGGGTTTCTCCCCACCAGAAGAACCACTTGTTTAACTGTCAGCCTGGTCTTAACTAGAGATTTCTTGCAAATCTTTTACCTTTGGGCCAATAATTTGTACTTTGAAAAGTTCTCTTACCTTAATCCTTTTCAATTTGGAGGTGAACATGTAATTTCCTTTTTCCCCAAAAGCCCAGCATTTCAGCTGGAGAGTGCTAGGTGTCCCTAAAGAAATAACTTGAGCAGGGTTGAGCTGTTGAAGGTTTTTTAGGTTTCCCTGTTGTGGTTTGTTTTGGGTTTTTTTAAAAATCTTTCTTGCTTTCTTCCTGGCACAGAGAGCACAATTACAGAGCTCAGAATGGCTGGCAGAAACCTCCCCAAGCCCAAGGGTGACAGAGCTTGGCAGGATCCCAGCACCACAGCCTGTGTATGTATGGATGGGGAATGTGACCTGAGTCGCCTGGGAGTGTTGGAAAATGTCAACCAAGGCCCCAGCAGTGTCAGGGGAACATTCCTGATAAATCCCTGGTGGAGCTGCAGAGTTTCTGGCCTTGGGCACTGGGGGGCTGTGCTGGCTGGGCACTGGCTGGGTCTGCCCCTGGGTGCCTCAGATCTCACCTTTTTGCTTGCCTTCTCTGTCCTTTCCTCTCCCACTGTGCTTTTGGCATCCCCACAAGGTGTTCATGCCTGTCCTCTGTAGCTGCTCAGTGCAAGCAGTTGCAGCTGCTGCAGCAGCTCAGTGTCATCCCTGGGCTGCCTTTAGAGCAGAGCTGCTCCAGCCTGGATTGGGAAGGGCTGGATCAAATCATTTCTCAGTTCAGGGTGCCAGCACCCAGCCAGGGGCTGCATCCTCACCAGAAGCTGCTGGTGCAGGTGTCCCTCCCTCCCACTGCATGTCCCTGTTCATAGTTCTCTTATTTTCCAGAGATGAGCCTCACCCACCTAAATTCAAGCCCCAACCACCAAAGGAGCAGAGAACCAGCTTGGACTCCTCGGCATCTCGCTGGCGGCACTTCAAGATCAGGAATGAGGAGCCAGTCACAGCCCTGAGAGAAGTGCAGGATCTTGCCCACTCTTCAGGAGCAGAGGTAGATTTTCTTGTCCACCCA
Organism: Haemorhous mexicanus; assembly: GCF_027477595.1. Lineage (NCBI taxonomy): Eukaryota > Metazoa > Chordata > Aves > Passeriformes > Fringillidae > Haemorhous > Haemorhous mexicanus. Next base: position 12,621,692 of record NC_082356.1, on the reverse strand, counting down.
GTGCTTGTGTTGCCTCCCCAGCCTGCCAGCACCAAGTCATGCTCGTGCTGACCTCCCTTTTTGCTGCCATGCTGTCCTGTGCCCTGGCAGTGGGCTGGGCAGAAGGGCCAGTGGCTGGACATGGGGTGAGTGGGAGGGAGAAAGAGGAGAGTTTTCCTTGGAGAAGCTGACTCAGATCCTACAGGCCTGTGCTGAGTGTGGGGTGTTTTGCCTTGTTTCCTTCCCAGTATAAGATGAGGCTTTTATCTGCATCATCATGCTCAGAGCTCCAGCTTCCTTCCCAGAGCAAGCTGGGATGAGTCCTGATCTCCATGGAGCCTCTTCCCAAGCCAGCCAGACTCCCTGTGTGCAGGGCTCTGCTTTCACCCCAGAGCTGCTATTGCACTGCTGGCCCTGAAGCTCTCTTACAAAGGGAGACTTTGCAGAGTGGCTGTCTCTTCCTCCCAGCGCAGAAAATGGCTTGTTTTTCAGGTGCCAGCACAAACTCCTGAAAACCCTCCCCTCCCATGAGGCTTGGGGGGATTCAGGTGCTCCCTGGACATAGTGCACACTCCCCTCAGAGCGGAGAAGGCAAGAGGGAATCTGTCTCACTTGCCCATTGTCAGTGTGGCCAGCAGGGCGGGAGCTCCCAGTGCCACTGGGGGCCCTCAGCATTGGCCACAGAGGGGCCTCCCCTCCCTCCAGGCCCAGCACAAAGTGCTGCTGAAGCAGCTGCTTGTTGGAGAGGCCGTACAGGACACGTTGTGGGGCTGCCCAAGGACGCTGTGCAGTGCCTGTGGAGGGCACTGCTCCCCCTGGAACTCCTCAGGTGGTCCACAGGAAATTTTTGCAGGAGCTTTTGCTGTAGCACCTTGAGAAAGCAGCATTTAAATCAGAGAGAGGGGAGGAGTCTCAGGAGTCAGATGAGCTGGGCTGGACTCCTTCGCTCAGCTCCAAGAGCTCTCACTCTGAGTCTCCTCCTTTTCTAAAAGCAGGAAGTTTTTAAACTTTTTCAAGGCAAGTTGTGCATCAGAGAGAATTTCTGCTGCCAGGAGACACCCAGTTCCTTTTCATGTAATGTACTAATTAATGCATTGACCTGTGAGCATGGGAGAAGATTTTCCCCATGGTCCCTGCCCTGGCCAGTGGCATGGATGCAGGAGGAGGTGAGGGTAATTCTGGCAGTGTTTGGGAAATAGGCCCCTCCAGGTCCAGCTGCACTTTGCTCCAAGATGCTCTTCGGCATCCATTTCCATGCTCAACATCTCAATCTCTCCTGTCTTCCATCCAGGCTTTCAGTGTCCTGCCACTCTCAGGTGTGCTGCAGCCAGGACAGAGCCAGCAGGTCTCCTCCACCTTCTCTGGCCACCTCAGCAGCACCTCCAGTGTCACCGAGCTGTGCCACGTGGAGGGAGGCCCCACCTGCGAGGTGCTGGTGACCGGGGAGGCCTCAGGTGTCAGCTCCTCCCTGAGCCCCCGGGAGATCAGCTGTGGCTCTCAGGCACCTCTCAGGGAGAGGTGAGTGAACCTTGCATGGGTTACTGCTCTGCCATGGGTTCTTGTCCCTGCAGGGCTTCCCTGCTCCAAGGACTCTGAGCTCAGAGGTGCTGCATAGCAAAGGCCAGAAGCAACACAGGGATGGCCACTCTGAGCTCCCTGGCTCCCAAGAGAGGAAGGACCTTCTTCTGTTGAGAGAGAACATCATCTGCTCTATTGGAGTGCTGAGCCCTCCTGGCTTAGCTGCTGCCTGCAGGGAGCTGGGCTCTGGGCTTGCCTTGGCACTGCCTCTGGAGGTGTCTTGAAGTCCATGGTGTTGAGTGGCATCTTCTTCATCATTTCCCTTTTTCACCCAAAATCGTGGGATTGTGGGATGGGCAGGCCTGAGGAACAGACCAAACCTTGCTTTGGGTCCTGCTCCTGCCCCAGATGAAGTCCTTGCAATGCTGATCTGCCAGGTTCTCCTTGTGGTGGGACAGCACCCAGAAAAGCTCATGTCCTTGAGGCTCCCCTTCAGCTGCAGCAGTAGGCAAGCACAGGAGAAGCTCAGCTCCAGCAAGGCAGCCCAGCTCAGGACACACAGGCCAAGTGTGGAGCTGGGAGTGGAGGCTGCTCAAAGCAAGCCTGTGTATCAGGACTTCTTCAGGCCAGGATGAAGTTGGTTTCATGGGGAGGAGATGGATGAGGCTGCTTCCAATGGTTTCCATGGCAGCCAGCCCTGGTTTGCTTGGTCACAGCTGGGTTCCAGCAGGAAATCTGGCTGCCAAGAGCCTGTCTGGCAGGAGAGGAGTTCCTGCAGCCTTTGCTTTCTGACTGATAGGATTGTTCTCATTAAGGAGCAGGCTAGGAGTCCTTAAAACCGAAGATGAGGGACAGAGACTCTCTAACTAATTAAAGTCAGACAGTGGTGTGTTTATTAACACCGGCGGGTGGCACCAGAGCCGTCCCTAAAAGGCGTGACCGCGCTGCCCAAGGTTCTTTGCCCTCTCTTTATTTCCCAAGATCTTACATACAATACATCTGCACAGCCCCAGCACCTCCCATCCCTGCTCTGTATTCAAATGAGGTCATTGGTCCTTCACACCTGTGCAATTCTTCTCTTGAATTGGGTCGGTGGTCTCGAATTGGGTCCGTGGTTTTAAGGGATGAAGTCAGGAATGTCTTCATCAGGTCTCTGTGACCCTCTGGTATGATCCAAGATCCCTTGCTTAGTGATTGATTGACATCAAGCCCAGGTGCTAACCATTGTTCTACTGGTTTCAATTTGTTCTTCTAACAGTTCACTTACTCCCCTTCCTTCTAGAAAGAAGCTCCTAATGGTAAACAATAGAACAATCAGCTCCAGCTTAAGCATCTCATAATCGTTAACCTATGGTCTGCCTATCTACCTTACATCCTGATCCATGGGAATTGCTTCTAACCCTCAGCTGAAATCTTAACCCTTTAAAATCATGCTTCAGCTATGCCCAGGGAGAAGGGGGCTGAATGAGCTGAGTAAGAATGGTAGGAGAGAGAAGCAGATGTGAGCAATCTGTGCTCTGCTCTAACCTGGGAAGCCAAGAGACAAAGGGCGTTTTCAGCACCAGCACAGAGAGCTGGTGGATCAGCCTTTGGCACTGGGCTGGAGGGCTCTGGCTGAGCCTTAAGAGGAAGCTTGCACAGTCAAGAGCTGATGATGGCAAAGCTCAGGTTTGGCTGGTCCTGGAGGTCCCCTTCCACCAACGCCCTCACTTGGGATGTTCCCAACCTCTGTGGGTTGAGGAGAATTCACGGAAATGGCCTCAGGGTCAAGGAATGAAGTGCAGGGCCAGCCAGGACTGGTGAGCCCGAGTTTCTGCTGGGGACTCTCAGCCATGTTTTCTGTTTTGTCTGCAGAAGGGAGCTGAAACAGCCAGCTCAAAAGCCTGAGGAGGAGGCAAAAGAGTTAGAGGAGGAAGAGAGGCGGAAGGAGGAAGAGAGGTGGAAGAAGGGAAAGAAGGGAGTCTGTGTGGGGAAGCAACATCCAAAACCAGAGAAGGGTAAAGCAAACTGCCAGAGAAGAACGAAACCAAAATCCCAGAAAAGGAAACAAAATCCCCAGAGAAGAAGCTAAAGAAAGCCTCAGAGAAGAACACCAAGGCCCCAGAGAAGAAGGTCACTGAAACATAAGAGAGGAAAAGAACCAAAATCCCAGGGAACAAAACAAAAGCACCAGAAAAGAAGGAGCCAATAGCTCTGAAAAAGGAAGCCACAGACTTAAAGAAGGGGGGGAACTGAAATCCTCAAGGACCCAGCTGAGCTGGAGAACAGGTCTTTAATCTTTATGCACACAACTCATTTTACACAGTTTGACAGACCTCAGTGCAAGTTTAGTTAGTTAATAGGTTTCTTAGCAGTTTTTCTATTATTAGTTAATAAAATAGATTTTACTTGTGCATCAAATCTCTCTATTGTATTGTTTACCTGTTCTCTTCACTGATTCTCATGGCACAAATCCCTTGTTGTTGCAGGTGCATTTTTTTCTCACCCTCAGAATAGATCGTTCACAAAGTCTCATTCTCAAAATCGCTTCACTTGGGAACTTGTAACTGCTTAGCTGCACTCAGAGGAGATGACAGGCCAGCTGTTAATAGAGCAGAGCAAGGCCTGATTTCATAGGGCCTTTCTTTTATCATTATTCTACCTGTCTATGACATCTCCCCCTTTTTGTTCATTTAAAAAAGGCTCCTATGTTCTGATGTTGAAACTGCTCACTCTGTTGAGGGTATTATCTCTTCAAGGTTATCACTGGTTATCTATTAGATATGGGACAAGGTAGATAAAAGAGCAATTACAATCAACAAAACTTACCAAATTCTATCAAGTCATTGACACAGGGTTTGGCAGCATGAGAAAACAGAAGAATATTGTCCAATGTCTCTTGGGGAAATGGAAAGAAATTACCATTGTTTCCAATTAGTTGAGGAGTGTGAGAAAGTCCATTAGCTGGAAATGTTGATCTTTGCCATCCCTGAATGTCCTCCTGGGAGCTGGAACAGGGAATAACTGGAGAAGGTCAGTAGGAGCACTGTACCATGAGGGTGCCATGAGGCTTTTGTTGGCTAATTGCCTCTGTCAGGTTCCAGACCCAGCCATGTCTTGGCAGTCCTCCTCCTGCTCCTGCTCTGGCCACAGAGGCTGCAAGGTGATGAGGTTATTTCTCTTTGCTCTGGGCCTCATTTTTTCAGAGCTGATCAGTGTCTGATGGAATGAACAGGTGACTGCTTTGAGCTGCTGATGATAAAACACAGGCACATCTTCTCCTGAAGGTAATGAATCAATTGGGCTTCACTGTGGTGCACTCAGTTGGGATTTAGATGTGATGATCTTTTTTCCAAATTTCTCATGTAAATATTGCATCATTCAGAATGATTAGTTGTTCAAATTTCTCACGTCCATTTTGCATTGTTTGAACGTTCTTAAGGTGTTCATTCCTCTTCTTTTTTGTTTTTTGAGAATGAGATGCATGTCTTTTGTTATGAGTATGAAGCAACATCACAGTAAAATAATACATGCATTAACAAGAAACTTAGAGCAATTAGGAATAATTTGGATACAGCAATCAGGAATATTTCAAATAGCAGGCAAAACTAACAGCATAGGTGGAATTAGGTAAATAGCAATCTCTGAAATGATGTACCATCATCCCTGAGTCTGCAAACAGCTGACAAACCTCCATTCAGGGGGGACTTGGATCATTATTTCCAGACAATAATTCCCAAGCTCCCTTTAAAAATAGTTCAACTGTCATGTCTGGAGGGTCAGATTGCCAAGTCCAAGCAACTCAAATCTAGTTTTGATGCAGAAAACATCTGGCTCTGATGGCAAATTCCTGTCCAGGCAGAGCTGAGGCCTGGCCACCACCCAAGCTCTAAGTGGGAGAGAATTACCTAAAGGTAATTTAAAACAAGGCTCTTGAGAATGGCACTTAGGAGTGAAGGTCTGGGGGTGACAGACTAATGAACCATCCAATAGCTGTCTCCTCCAAAATTCCCTCTGCACAGAGATGCTTTAAACCCAGCAAACTGTTGGAGTGGTTCTGTAATAATAATTGGGGCTGCATCTGACTCTTTGGAGGAGATGTCACAACACCATCAGTTTAGAGGAGGCTTCCCACAGAGCTGAGAGATCATTTCTTGGAACTCTGAAAAATCCTTAAAAATTCTGAGACAGCCCTGGGTCAAACCATGGAGGATTTTGGTGGGATTTGGGGCAGATTGTTTGGTGTGTATCCAGAGTGACTTTGGGCAGATTTGGGGCCTGCTTGGGGCAGGTTTGGGGCAGGTTTGTTGCTGATGTTGGGGTTTTTCTCCCGTTTGCCCAGCTGTGGGCAAAGCCCCGAAGCACATCCTGTTCCTGCCCCAGCTCCTGAGGAGCCCAAGGAGCTGATGCTCTCCATGCTCTGCTCTCAGGGAGACCTGGGACAATCCTGGCATCCCGGGGATTCCGGGGATTCCGGGCGGCCTTTTGGCCTTGGGGGATTTGGGGCTTGGGGGGGGTGAGGTGGGGCTTGGGGGCTTGGGGCTGGATTGTTTGGGGAAAGTGTTGGGATTTGGGGTGGAATGTCTGCATTTTTGAGGGTGAATATCTGGGGTTTTAGGAGGAATGTCTGGATTTTTGATAGGAAATTTCTGGATTTTTTGGGGGGTGAATTTCCGAATTGGGGTGGGGATTTTGGATTTTTGGGGGGTTCTGGATTTTTTTGAGGGGGAATTTCAGGATTTTTGTAGGCATGTTTCTGGATTTTGGGGGGGGGGCTTCTGGATTTTTGGGTATGTTTCTGTAGTTTTTGGGAATGTTTCTGGATGGGAACTGAGGTTGGTTTGGATTTTTTGAGGAGGACTGTTTCTGGATTTACTGGGCAAAGTTCGTTTTTTGGGAATGTTCCAGGATTTTTTGGAGGAGCATTTCTGGATTTCTTTGGAGAACATTTCTGACTTTTTGGGGGAATTTTTCAGGATTTCTTTTTGAGAACATTTTTAGACTTTTTTTGGGAACTGTTACTCATCAGGGAACATTTCTGAATTTGGGGGGGGAACATTTCTTGATTTTTTTTCGGAGAACGTTGCCAGGTGTCTGGGGAACATTTCCGGGTGTCAGGGGAACATTCCCGGGTGTCTGGGGAACATTCCAGGTGTCTGGGGAATGTTCCCGGGTTTCTGAGGCTCTCCTGACCCCATTCCCATCCCAGGTTCCCAGGGTTCCAGGAGCTGCCCTGGTGCCCGGGCACCGCGACATCGCCTGGGTGCCGTTGGAAAAACCCAAAATGTCATAAAATGCTCCCAAATCTTATAGAAATACCAGAAAATCCCTCAAAACCACTGCAAAACACCCTAAATCCCATACAATTGCTCCCAAATCCCACAGACCTGCCCTCTAATCCCATAGAAATACTCAAAAATCCCAGAAAACTGCCCAAAACTACTCCTGACCCTGCCCCGCCCCCCCCCCCCCCCCCCCACTCTCCCAGGTAGGCTCAGCTCAACCCAAATCTTCCTTTTTAAACCCCAAATCCTCCTGCAGACGCTGACTCTGGAGGCTCCCAGTGCTTCCTTGTCTCCAGGAGCTTCTGTCAAGTCCCAGTGGAACCTCGGTGCCGCATTGTTCCACAGCTTCACAACGCTCTCCTGACTTCCATGAGGTCCCTCTGTGTCCCTGCAGCCTTGGCTCCATGAGGGTCTCCTGGCTCCATGGGGGTCTCCTGGCTTCCATGAGGGTCTCCTGGCTTCCATGATGCTCCACTCTGTCCCAAGGGGCACCTGCGGATCAGCTTTGGAGCCCTGCAAGATCCAAAGATTCCCCCCAAAAATCACCATCCCAGGGACCCCCAGGATATTTGGGCTGAGCTCCCGCTCCCCAGGCACCTGCAGGGAACCCAAGTGACCACTGTGACTCCATGGAATGTCCTGGAACAAACTGTCCCTTGTCAGACAGCGGAGTGCCATGGAACACAGGTGCCACTGGGACACGGCCACTGCCCATGGAACCAGGTGTCCATGGTGACAGAGCTGGGCCTGATGGAACACTGGAGAACATTGTTACCCAATGGAATCTCATGGAACCAGGTGTACACGGTGACAGAGCTGGGCCTGATGGAACACAGGAGAACATTGTTACCCCATGGAGTCTCATGGAACCAGGTGTCCATGGTGACAGAGCCGGGCTTCATGGAACCTAATGGAACACAGGACAACATTGTTACCTGTTGGAACCCTGGCTGCTGAGAATTTTAGACTTTTGAGCTGAAAGACACTGACCCCTAAGAGAACACTGCATTTGACCTGAGGCTGTGGAGAAGGCTTCCAAAGTGGAATGATAGAACTGGGATTACGGGTGTGAAGTTTAAATAGAAGGGTGTAATATCACATGGTGGAAAACTTAGAGTTTAAGGGTTTAGAATATAGTAATATATATAAAGGAAGATGGAGGGATTTTAGGGTGGAGGCTGATCCTTCTTCTTCTTCTTCTCTTTCTCCTTCTCCTTCTTCTCCTTCTTCTCCTTCTTCTCCTTCTTCTCCTTCTCCTCCTTCTCCTCCTTCTCCTCCTTCTCCTCCTTCTCCTTCTCCTTATCCTTATCCTTCTCCTTATCCTTCTCCTCATCCTCCTGGTCATCATCATGTCCTCATCCTCATCCTCCTCCTCCTCATCCTCCTCCTTCTCCTCCACATCCTCCTTGTCCTCGTCCTTGTCCTCATCTGCCCTCCTCTTCCTCCTCCTCCTCCTCGGGTTTGGGTGGTATTGTGTAATTGTGACCTCGTGGAATCCCATGGAACCAAGTGTCCCGAGTTTCACGGCTCAGCCCCATGGAGCACTGGAGACCATTGTGTCTCAGTGGGAACACAGGGAACAAAGGCTCCACTGTGACACAGCAGGGCCTCATGGAATGCAAGAGATCATCCTGATGGAATGGAAACTCATGGAACCAAGGGCCCACTCTTTGGCTGCGTGGCCTCATGGAATGCTGGAGACCATTGTGGCACCATGGAATGAATGGCACAAAGGCTCCACTGTGACCCAGCAGGGCCTCATGGAACCAAGGACACTGCTGGGATACAATGGAATCTCATGGAACCAAGTTCCAGTTGTGACAAAGCTGGGCCTCATGGAACCAAGGGCAGCCCGTGATGCAATGGAATCTCATGGATCCAAGGATCAATTGCCAACACATCAGGTTCTCATGAAACCAAGCAGAACATTGTGACACAGGGCAATCTCATGGAATTAAGGCTCTGCTTTGATCAAGTGGGGCCTCATGGGACACAGGTGCCACTGGGACATTGTCAGGCCCAGGAGGAACAAGACACCACTGTGGCAGACCAAGGCCTCATGGGACCCAGGAGAGCTCTGTGACACAATGGAACCTGATGGAGCCAAGGGCCCCTTGGGACACGGCAGGGTCTCATGGAACCCCTGTGCCACTGGGACATTGCCAAGGCTCCTGCAAGCAAGGTTCCACTGGGACAAAGGCAGGCCTCATGGCACCCAGGAGACCACTGTGGGACAATGAAATCTCATGGAACCAAGGCTCCATTGTGACAAAGCACGGCCTCATGGAAGCCCAGTGCCACTGGGACATCTCCAGCCTTGGAGGAAGCAAGTGTCCATGGTGACACAGCACAGCCTCAAATCACAGGAGAGCAGAGGGATGCCATGGAATCTTGGGGAACCAAGTGTCAATTCTAAACACAGCGAGGACTCACGGAACCCAGGAGACCATTGTGACACCGCCCTTTGTCACAACGGGGCCATGCTCCTATGAGAATCCACGGGCTCACCATGTTCTCCTGGGTTCCAGGAGGCCCCGCTGTGCCACAATGGCCCCTTGCTCGCACGAGCCACAGCACGGTCCCTGTTGCCCCTGGGTTCTGGGAGGCCATGCTGCGTTCACAGCTGACACTTGCTGCCATGAGATTCCACTGTGTCCCAGTGGTCCCCATGTTTCCATGAGGTTCTGCTGTGTCCCAGTGGACACTGGGTTCCACAAGAGCTGGCAATGTCCCGGTGGCACCTGTGTCCTGTGGGCCCCACTTTGCCAAAGCAGAGCCTTGGCTCCATCAGATTCCAGGTTGTCCCAATGCTCTGCTGAGCTCCATGAGGCTGTGCTGTGTCACCATGGACACTGAGTTCCACCTGCCCTGGCAATACCCAAGTGGCATCTGGCTTGCACAAGGCCCCGTTGTGGTTGCAGCTGACACTTGGTTCCCCAAGATGTCATTGTCACAGAGCTCTCCCGGGCACCCTGAGGCCTTGCTGTGCAATAATGGAGCCTTGTTCCTGCCAGACCTGGCAATGCCCCAGTGGCACCTGTGTCCATGAGGCCCCACTTGGTCAGACCAGTGCCTTGGATTAACAACTGACCCTTGTTTCCTTGAGATTCCATTTGTGAAAAACACGTTCACCCTCCTGTGAAAATGTAAAAAGTTTAATAAAAGCCAGTGGGAGACCAGGACCATGGAGCAAAGGTTATTACGGCCGGGTGCATCTTGGCACTCAGCCAGGAGCACCCTGTTCCCGTTCGGGGATCCCCCTGAAATACCTTTTCCCTTACATCAGCCTGTTGCATATTCATAGACCCTCATGCATATCCATAAACTACTTCACATATTCCAGGAACTGTTCTACCTGGCCCCTCCTTGGGTCTGCCTTTTCAGAGCATGTGTGTTTCTTGGCTGTGGTTTTGGCTCCTTCTCTTTATCACCTCCAGGTTTTGGGCCTTGGTCCACTCTGCCTTCAGACAGGGAGTGCTGATAGTTGGCAGATCTGTGCAGGTGTCCTCATCCTGTGTGCATTGGATGTTATCCCATCCCAGCAGGCATTTAACACAAGCATGCTTCTCTCAGCTATTTCACTACAATGTCTAAGCTCAATTAACAACAGAAATAAAAACTATATCTTTAGAACAAAGTTACTTTAACATCACACATATAAAATCCATTTTAATATTTGCTAAAAGCCAATATTATATTATGTATCTATAACAGGGTGGAGGAGCTCTGGCCCAGGCTCTGGCCCTGGGGGACACGGGGACGCTGCCGGGGGGTCCCTGTCCCCCTGTCCCACCCCCATGGCCCCGGCCCCCCGTCCTCGTGTCAGGCTCTGGGGTCGATCTCATGGAACATCCCCTGGCTGCGGGGCCAGGGCCGGGGGGACCCGGGGGGACAGGGGACCCTGCTGGGCACGAGCAGGGTTGGACTGCTCAGGGGGGGCTGTGAGGGGGGACAGGGCAGAGTGACCTCCCCAGTGACCTCACACAGCCCATGTGATGTCACACAGCCCCCTGTGATGTCACAGAGCCCCCTGTGATGTCACAGAGCACCTGTGAGGTCACACAGCCATCTGTGATGTCACACAACCCCCGTGATGTCACACATCCATCTGGGATGTCACAAAGCACCTGTGATGTCACAAATCCATCTGTGATGTCACAGAGCCCCCTGTGATGTCACACAACCCCCGTGATGTCACACATCCCCCTGTGATGTCACACAGCACCTGTGATGTCACACAGACATCTGTGATGTCACACAGCCCCCGTGATGTCACACATCCATCTGTGATTTCACACAGCCCCCCGTGATGTCACACAACCCCCGTGATGTCACACAGCCCCTGTGATGTCACACAGCCCCCTGTGATGTCACACAACCCCCGTGATGTCACACAGCCCCCTGTGATGTCACAGAGCCCCCTGTGATGTCACACAACCCCCATGATGTCACACATCCATCTGTGATGTCACACAGCACCTGTGATATCATACAGCTCCTTTGATGTCACAGAGCCCCTGTGACATCACACAGTATCTGTGATGTCACACAGCCATCTGTGATGTCACACAGCCCCTGTGTTATGACACACAGTCTCCATATGATGTCATTCAGCTCCTATGTGATGTCACAGAGCAGCTTTGTGACGTCACAGTCACCCTGTGATGTCACACCTTGTTTGCGATGTCGCAGCTTTCTCTGTGACATCACACAGCTGCTCTGTGATATCATACTCTATATCACAATACACCTTCTGATGTCACAGAGCCACCATCTATGATGTCACAGCTAGCTCCGTGATGTCACAACCCCCTCAGTGATGTCAGCCCACTCTGGGATGTCACACAGCCCCTTGCTGACATCTCAGCTGCTCTGTGCCTCCATGACACAGCCACAGAGGTGCTGCTGTGACACAGCCCCCTCGGGGACATCCCACAGCCCCTGCCAGTGCTGAGCCCCTGTGAGCTCTGTCTGTGCCCTGCTCGTGTCCCTGAGGTGCCCTGGCAGTGCCCCAGCCCTGCTGGGCTGTGCCCAGGAGCTGCTCCTGCCCAGAGCTGTCTCACTGCAGCGCTGCCCTTGCCAGGAGCTGCCTCTGGGCCAGGAGCCCAGCCCAGCTCAGCAGCACAGACACAACACAAGGACTTTAATGACCTTCTGGGGCTTTGTGCTCAGGCCCTGAACATCAGTCCCTGAGAGGGAGCTGAAGAAACCTCTCCAGAACTCCAAGTCAGAATCACACTCCAATGTTTCTTTCACTTTTAATGGGTCCCACTGAGGGACACGACTCAGAAAGTGTCCCCAGGCCCCAGGCAGAGCAGAGAACTGCAGGCACTGATGACAGCTGGGGACAAAGAGAAGCCAAGTCTTGGTGCCCTGGGGCACAGCAGGGTCTGTGCCACCAAGGGCTGGGAGGAGACACCTTGTCCTGAGGCACTGGGGCCTCCTGGCACAGCCCCAGCCAGGCTGGGCACTGTCAGCCCCTTGTCCTGCCCTCAGCATCCCCCCCTAGCCCACATCCCAGTGGCCTCAAGGATCTGCTGGAAGGAGTCCCTGGGGAGCCTTGCTCAGCAATGGCCCTGGGGGCTCCTGAATGCTCCCAGGGACTGCAGGGTTTTCAAAGGACTTTGGGTTTGGCTTTTGCCTTGGAGTCTCTGAGAGGTTTGTGCAATCATGGCCTCCAATTATCTGCTGTAATTAGTCCCTGGAGAGGCTTTGTCAGTAACAACACTCAGTTGTGGGGCTCATTAATGCTTCAAGGTACTTCAGTTCTTTTAAGGTACTTGGTGTTTCCCTTTGGATACAGACTGTGTGAGAGGTTTGTGGAATCATGGCCCCAATTATCTGCTTTAATGAGTCCCTGGAGAGCTTTGTACTGACACTCAGTGGGGCTCATTAAGGCTCCGAGACACTCAAGCTTTTTAAGGTACTTTGGATTTTCCTTCCCACACTGAGTGTCTGAGAGGTTTTTGTGCCATCCTGGCCACCAATTCCCTCCTCCAAGGAGCCCATGAGGAGCCTGTGTTGGAGAGGGACCTCAGTGGGACCCATTCATGCCTTGAGACCCTTTGGGTGTTTCCTCTGACTTGGACTCCTGGAAAGGTTTGTGCAATCTCTTCCCAGGCCCTGAGGTTCAAGGGCTCAGCTCCAAAGGCACAGTGAGGCTCATTAGGATCAAGCAAGTCCTGACAAACCATGGTTCTGCCTTGATTTTCCCTCTGCTCCAGTGCAGTTCATTAGGAGGGTTTCCTTTGACAGTGATGGAGAAAGAGTTCAAAGAGTTTCTAGGAAATATGGATTCCTATTTTAAAGGGTGTCTTTTATGGCTGCTCTTATTACACAAGAGGTGATTGTAGCAATCAGGGACTGATATTAATGCAGGAATTGTCCTAAGGAGGTCTGGCCTGCTCAGAGAAGCTTTGCCTTGAGGTCTGAGCCAGCATGGACAACCTTGCTCCACATTCCCCAAGCCCATCGTGTCTCTCCTCACTCACCTGGGACCTGCTTTGCTTGGAGAACTGGCTGCACACAGCCAAAGAGGAATTTTCCTTCTTTTATTTTTGAAGCAATCTGAAACTCCTGAGTTTCCCCATTGCAAACAGACATCCTCCTCAAGTGTGTGCCAAGCCCAAGGTGCCACCAAGAGCACTCCAGACCTGCCCTGGGCCAGCTGTGAGGGTGGATCATCATGCCAACAGGCAGTGGGCCATTGCAAGGGACTGTTGCCATGGTCACTGCACTGACCTCACTGCTGGGTTTGGGTGCCATGGACACCCCCATCAGTTCAGGTTTCCTTGGAAACCAGCCCAAGGAGCCATTTCTGCAGCCAGGTTCCATGGCCACGTGCCTGCAGAGCTGTTGCTGCCCTTGGCTGCCATGGCAACCCTCAGGACAAAGCAGTGCCAGGGCTGTTCCAGGTACAATTGCAGCAACACTCCTTGGTGCCACCAGGTGCCATGGCAATGGCCACGGGGACCCGTTCCTTAGTTTGGTGCCATGGCAACCAATGCCCGGACCCACTGTGGTGGTTGGTGGCCATGGAAACCTGCCCTGGGCCCCTTGCTGGGGGCTGGTGTCACTGCCCAGAGCCAGAGGGGATCCCTGGCTGGGGGCTTGTGCCATGGCCACCTGCCCTGTGCCGCGCTGGCCGCTCAGGCACCAGGAACCAGCAGCCAACGCCACTGCCAGGGCCAAAGGCCAGGTCAGCCAGACAGAAAGGGGCAGTGCTGGGCACTGTTTCCATGGCAACCGTCCCTGGGGGTGACACCTGGCTCACCTGTGCTGGCAGTTGCCATGGAAAGCCCTGGCAGGGACTGAGGGCACAGACACTGGCACTGAGGCACTGCTGGGCTGGTGCTGAGCACAGGGCTGAGCACGCAGAGATGGTTTTGTTCTTGCTGAGCTGCAGCAGAGCCAAGGCCTGTCCTGCCCCTGGTCCAGCCACGCTGGGGAGGGGCTGGGGCTGCGGGGCAGCTGGGCAGGGGACACAGCCAGGACAGGGGACCTCAACTGAGCCCAGGGATACCCCAGACCATAGGACACCATGCTCAGTGTATGAAGGGGGGAACAAGGAAGAACAGGGGGAATTTTGGAGGGAGGGATTTTGCCTTGCCAGGGAACACTTAGGCAAGAGGGGGCCCTGTCTCACCAGTGGTCAGGGTCACTACCAAAGACACAGACACCAACTTAAGGAATTGTGTCATTTATATCATGCACAGCTGCAAAGAATTACAAAAGGATAAGCTCAGCAAAGCACATCATCGTTAGCAAAGAATTACAAAAGAAGCTCAGCAATCCATCCAGTCATCACTACCAAAGATTCCCTGCAGTGATTAAAGAAAGATCCACCAACAGTTCCCATCAGGCTCTACCATCACCCAGATCCACACATCAGCTGGGGAAGCCAAGGACTGCAGAGCCACTCCCAGACACTGGGAATTCCTGCAGGTGCCTCCACCTCTGCAGGCAAGGAGGCTCCAAGCCCGCTGGGAGAGGACACAGCTTTTACACTGTTGAATAAACAAGCTGACATCACTGCTAGTGTGGGAACATCTGGTTTCATTCTCCTCATTGCTTTCTCCCAAAGCCTGGCCAGGGCTCAAGGAGGAACCAGGGGAGTTGGCTTTGATCCTTCAGCCCCAAACAAGGCCAGGTGGGGGCCTGCTCTGGTTTCTAAATACAGAAAGATAAATCCACGTTTTATCAAGGAACACATACACTGATCATGTTGGTAATAATGCTTCCTTAAGGAGTGGATACAAATCTAACATTTGGTTGGAAGGTTCATCTAGAGGTGAACTTTGCCTCAGGGCCTCTTCAGGCCTTGGTACTTTGATCGGCCCTCAGACCTACAATGAACTACAACCCTCAACAATTCTTTCAATAACACAGTTTAGATTTCCATATCAGGCATAAAGGCACCTCCTCTTCTGCTTCAATTAGGTGCTATTGCACATTTCAACAGGATCAGATGCTACTTCTGCTAAGTCAGCTTGATCATGGAAACTCCACAGGACAGGGCAGCACACATGGTGATCAGGATGAACCAGAATCTTTTGCTTGCTGAAAGCCAAGGCACTCCTTGGGGGGAAAATGTTCCCTGGGCCCCAATTCTTCCTTGTGGTTGTTGCTGAAGGACCCGAAATGGTGGCCCTGCAGCCAAGAGTGGTGTGACACTGACACCGAGCAGCTCCAGCACCCCGAGTTCTACTGACACTGGCAGGGATGGAAAAGCACAGAAATCCTCTCACACTGGGGCCTCTAGAACTAGAACAGGGTTTGGTTTCTCCTGGAGAGGAATCTTGGGGAATCCTGTCCAAGTGATCCTTGTATTCCTGTGTTTTCTTTAACTGTCCCTTCACTGACAGTGACAGTCAGAGCCCAGGGACAGAGTTCTGGCCACCCCACAGAGTGGGCCCTCCAAGGGAACCCCATCCCTCCCAACTCCAGCTGAGAACATCCCCAGCAATTGGTGACATGCACTGCTTTGGCTACCCTGATCTTCACATTTTCATAACTAATCATTCCATTTTGATCACTCACCCCTTGGTGAAACACTAGAGGTGTTTGTGGCAGACAAAGATTCTGGCTGACCATCAAGGTACAACTTACAGACATCAGCAGCACTTTAGTGACACAGTTCTTCATTCTTTTTTCTCAGTCTCATTCGAGTTAGGAACAATGATTCTGTTGTCCATGGAGCTGGTGCCTTTTTAATTCCAGAATAATGCCCCAAGGCCCTTTGCTGTTCAGCTTTACCATGTTGTCTGTTCCTAACAAGGCCTGGGGGGGCCCTTTCCCCTCTGGCTGGAAGGGGGCCGGGTCCCAGTCCTGGAGGGGCACCCAGGCTCCTGGATGGAATTCCTCTGGAAGTCCCTCAGGGTCACAGCAGCCTGCACATGGAGCCCCGTGGATCAGAGCATTTTCCAAAGGGGCCCTTGGGGCAAACAGGGAGATTTGCTCTGGCAGGATGAGTAAAACAATATCCTGTCAGATCTACTGGGTCTCACACAGAACACTTGGCTGCAGGGACACATTCCCATTGCTCCTGCCCAGGTTTCAGGACTCAGAGTTGTCTTTCCTAGGAGCTGTTCCTTCATCTGCCTCGGGAGGGCCTTTTGGCCTCCACACCCACACTCTGGCTCCATTATTAGGGCTGCTGGAGCCAAACCCTTTATCTCCACAAATGGTGGTGATTGGAGGTGGAGCTCCTTTTTTCACAACCTTTCTTAAAATTGCAATTTCAATTGTGCTACCCTGTCATGGGGTTGAATAATCCAAACTTGTTCACTATTGTTTAACAGAATTATTGCAATTTCTCCTTGATATTCTGCATCAATTCCTCCTGCCATGACATGAACACTTTGCAAGGCCAAGCTCCAAGCGAGCAGTGACCAAAGCAAAGTGTCCTGGAGGAATCTCAATTCCTGTTTCAGTATTGATAGCTCTCATTTGCTTTGAATTTATCCTAATGAATTCCAGTGCATGAAGGCCCAGCCCTGCAGCCTTGGGCTGGCCCTGCCAGGGGCCATCCCAGCCAGAACAATTTCCCAGGCAGTCCAAGTCTCACTGCCCATGGCTGTATTTGCAAATTGGGTGCAGCCCTGCACAGCCAGGGGGTTTCCATTTCCCCAGTGGGCCATTGTTAAGGGCATGGAGCACATCTGGGAGATGGGCTCTCCATGGGCACAGGTTCCCATCTCCTCATTCTTTCAACTGCTCTTTTCACAACCCCTTCACCCGTTCAACCAATCCTGCAGCTTGTGGATAGTCTGGTACATGAAAAACCCTGCAGGCGTAACCACTGCATTTTTCACAGGAACAGAC
The DNA here is from genome assembly GCF_027477595.1 of Haemorhous mexicanus. NCBI lineage: Eukaryota > Metazoa > Chordata > Aves > Passeriformes > Fringillidae > Haemorhous > Haemorhous mexicanus. Next base: position 12,604,608 of record NC_082356.1, on the reverse strand, counting down.
AAAGCACTCTGCATCACAGTATCAGCAAACCCTGTAAAAATAGCCAATTTCATCCCTTCCTCCTTTTTTCATTGTATGCAATCTCACAAAGTTGACCACTGACATTAGGGTCCTGGCCAGTCCTGTTCTGTAAGGTATTTAGTGTTACATCTCTGAGCAGCCAAAGTTACCAAATTAGTAATGTCAGCACTATTTCACATCATTATTATTTTATATGTAAATATAGATATTGATACTGACATAAAGATATAGATAGATATGGACATATATATATATATACATATATTATGCTGTAAATACATATATAGTTATTTCTTATATTAATATTTCACTTGCACAAATGCATTTGTGCTCAAGATTAAAACCTTCTCTTGCTCCATGTGGGAGCATTCCAACAATAATTGCTCCTTCTGAAGGTGCTGTTTGCAATGTACTCTTACAAATCCATCTTTGTCTGCCCAAACCCACAAGTTCTTTTCCTTTTCCATTTGCAGTTTTTGGATGCATTTGAAGACATCCAGGGGTGCAGCCTCTTTTCACCGACTGCCCCACTGCTCACATGGTGCTCCCACATCAGCCCACTCCAGAGCCAGGGAACTAAAAGGGAAGGGCGTCCCATCTGGGAATTTCTGATGGGACTGATTCCTCACATTTACACTGAACAAGTGACATTTTGTTGTCATCTGGCCAGACTGTGCCAGTTCTGTTTTACCAGTGGGCAGGGTCAGCACCAAGGACACAGACTCCAGCTGAAGGAATCAGTGTCATTTCCTGCAGCTCAAAGCAGCAAAGAATCACAAAAGGAGCAGCTCAGCAATGCACCCAATCATCCCCACCAACAATTGCCTGCAGTGATTAACAAAGATCCAGCAGCATTTACCCTCAGCCTTTTCCATCCCCCAGATCCACACAGCAGCTGGGGGAAGCTGTCACAGCCCAGAGCTGCAGAGCCACTCCTGGGCACTGGGAATTCCTGCAGGTGCCTCCAGCCACAGGTGAGGGTCCAACCCCGTTGGGAGAGGGCCCAGCTCTGACAGTGCTGAATGAACAAAATGACAGCACTTCTAGTGGGGGAACATCTGGTTTCATGCTCCTCTTGGTTCCCTCCCAAAGCCTGGCCAGGGCCCCAGGGGGAACCAAGAGAGGTGACTTTGATCCTTCAGCCCCAAACAAGGCCAGATGTCAGATTTCATGGCCTTGTCTGGCTTCTAAACACAGAAAGGTCAATACATGTTTCACTGAGGAGTGCCTACATCTATCACAGTGCTAATGACCATGCATATTTCATTAGGGAGCAGATACAAAGATAACCTTTGGGTGGAAAGTTCATCCAGAGGCACCTTTGGCTCAGGGCCTGCTGTCCAGGCCTCACTCAGGGCTGCTGTCCAGGCCTTGGCACTTCAGGGACGTGGTTTAGTGCTGGGCTTGGCACTGCTGGGTGACTGACTGCACTGGTGAGCTCAGAGGTCTTTTCCAACTGAAAGGATTCTGGGATTCCATGATTATATCCGCTGCATTCAGCTGGGGCTATTTTAGCAGCATGACTTTGCTCAGAAAGTTCCCTCTTGCCCAGCTCCTGTGGCCTGAGGCTTCAGCTCATTCAGCTCCTGGTGCTGAGCTGCTCATGCTGAACGAGACGACGCGGAGAGACGAACACAGTCCATCCAATTCCTTCTGGGTCACAGAGAGGGGAGGCTGTGGAAACAGGAGCATTGTTTGCTTTGGCCTCCTCTCTGCCCTTCACGCCTTTCAGCGCTCTGAACCAGCCAAGAGCTTTCTCCAAGAGTGCAATGGAGCAGCTGTTCCTGCTCCTGGGTCTGGCTCTCTCCAGTCTCTGACCTTGCCTGGTTCTGTCCCTCTTGCTGTGCCCTCTGTTCCCCCAGGGCTCGCTGGCTGCTGCCCAGGACTGTGGGACTGGCACAGATCCAGTGCTGGAGACCCTCCTTTCTGTGCCGTTGGAGCTGCCTGGCCACAGCAGCCTTTTCCATCTGGAAGCTCCCCATGGACAGGGAGTCCCCAGCTCCGTTCCCTGCACAACCTCCAGGAGCCCAGGGCTGCCATCTCAAGTCCCTGCTGGCACTGGCGGCTCCCAGGTGCCTCAGGCTGCTGTGACACCACTGCACACGGGAGGGAAGAGGGGCAGGGGCTGTGCTGAAAGTCAGCTCTATGTGCTGCTGCTGCTGCTGCTGCTGCTGCTGCTGTGGGGTCATTTGTGCAGCCCTGGCCCAGAGTCAGAGATCAGATCCAGGCCCTGCTTCTGCTCCCTCGGGATCAGCCCCACTTTGGCTGTTGCTGTCAGGGCCAGCAGAAGCCCTGACTGGAGCTGCAGGTGCTGAGAGTGCCCCAAGCCCCGGGGCTGGAGGGGTCCCTGGGCTGGGGCTGGCAAGGAGCTGCCCCTTGTTCTTCCTCTGCCCCAAGCAAAGCTGGCCCGGGCACAAGTGGGGCAGCACAGCCAGCAGGGAGCCTGCCAGTCTCTTCCAGCCCTGTCTGCTCAGAGTTTAGGCCTTGGAGCTTCAGGTGGCCAAAGGCAGCTGCTGCTGGTCCCTCTGGGTGTGCCCGTGTTCAGCAGTGCTGCTCCATCAGTCTGTGCCCAGCAATGGGGAAAAGCCTCAGCCCTGCAGGGCCAGGAGCTGCTGGGCTCTGCCTGAGCAGCTCAGCCAGCAGGAAGGGAGCTGCTCCACACGGGAACCAGGAGCAAAGGACATTCCTTTTGTAGGGCATGTTTTCTATTTAAAGAGAAAAAAAAGAAAAAAAAAAAATAATGTGAAAGATAAAAGCAAAAACAAAGCGTTAGGGAAAAAACTCGTGTAACTTTGCATTAGGAGGTAAATGATCATTAAAAACGAGAACTCAGTTATTTACATTGTAAATGTGCTGATGGCATGGATCGATCTTACTGACGTCAGCAGCCTTTTAAAAGATTTTGTTTCCAACACTGGTATTTGAAATTGTGCTCAAAGCAAGAGGAAATTGTTTTGTGCCCTTCCAGCACCAAGCAAGACTGGGAAAGGAAACTCTGTAAATCCCTAAATCCCTTAGAAGATGACCTTCCTTCTCAGCCTGGTAATGAGCTGCACATTCCCTTTGAAACTGTCTGAAAATTCTTAAAGACACCAAGTCCCACTTACGGCTTTTTGCTCTGGTTGGGAAGTGCAGAAGGGCAATTCTCCATCCATCAGCTCCAGCCTGCACTGCCTCAGGAACACGGCCCACTCACCAGCCTTGGCCCACTCGTGGCACTTCTAGAGGAGGAAGAAAATGCAATTGCACAATTCCAGCCAATAAAGAAGGAAGAATGGGACAGACAAAAACACCCTGTGCAGATCCAGGCGTTTAGATGGGACTGTGGAGAGTCTGGGCCCTTGCCAATTGGATGTGTGTCCCCAGCTGCAATCTCTGGGCCTGCAGGAGAGTCTCACTCACCTGCCAAAGCAGAAAGCTCAGGCGCTGTGCTCAGAACGGGCTCGTCTGATGCAAAGCTGTCAGAGCAATGTGAGGGCAGAGCCAGCCCAGCTGGGCCCAGGGCTGAGCCCAGCAGAGCCCTGGCAGAGCCCAGAGCAGCCTCAGCACCCGCAGAGCCCGGCTGCAAGGAGAGAAAGCAGAAACTGCCCGTCAGCTGAGGGCTCCTGTCACCTTGTGCCAAGGCCTGCGGTGCCCAGGCCATGCTGGCTGTGCCCAGAGCTGTGCCCAGAGCTGCCCATCCCTGCTGCCTTTGGGAGCAGAGCAGGAGGGCAGGACATGTGCCCAGCCTGCAGCCAGCCACAGCACATCCAGCCCTCAGCAGCTGCCCAGAGCAGGATGCTCCTGTGCTCGCTGCCATCTCCCAAAAGCTCTGATCCCACCCTGCCAAGCAGACAGGGACCCACCTCACGCCATCCACGGCTGGAAGAAAAGCTGCTCCCAAACCATGTCCTCAGCCTTCTCCAAGGGCACAGCCCATCCAAGCCACAGCTGCTCCCAGGCACTTCTCATCCAGACTGGACCACCCAGAATGCTTCCTCTGGAAAAAGAAACAACACATTATTGAAAAGAGATTGGAGACAAAAAGGGAAAACAAGAAAAAAGAGAAAAACTCTTATCTCTGTCAAAGGCTGAGGAAGGCCCAACCCCTACACGCTAGGGAAAAATCCAGCCTTGGGGAGGGAAGCCCACACTTTTTCTCTTCCCCCCTGTACTGCCCCCCAAAATCACCGGGATCCCAAAGCAAACAAGGGCAGTGCAGCAGCCCAAGCCCTTCCTTGCCTGCACAGCAAAGCAGCTGGGCACAGGTTCTGGAGTCCCACCTCTGCTCCCACCATGGGGTTTGTTTGTGTCGGGCTGGCTGCCCCAGCCCCAGCCCAGGCCACGGTGGGTGCTGGGGGCTGTTGGCAGGGCCAGGAGCCCACTCCCGTTTTGTACCCACCCCAGCCCATCCCCCCAGCCCTGCCAAAAAGCAGCTGGGCAGCCGACTGAAGAATGAGTTGCATCTGCCCCAGCAAAGGGGGAACCTTTGCTTCCCTGCCAGGCTGGGCAATGCCCAAATCTGAGAGCATTTCCCCAGCTCTGGACTCATCTGCAAATTCCCTGTGGACTTTGGCTTTGAAGAAGGTGCCAGAATCAAAGTCCATCACCTTCAGCCACTGGTGGCCAGGTTGAGGAAGAGCTTGTCATCCTTGATGTCATCCTGTCTCCAGCAGCAGCAGCAGCAACATCCCCACCTGGTACAACTTCTCCAGGGGCTCCTTCTCCTTCCCTGCGGTGAGACCAGGCTCTCAGGGCTCTGCCCAGGGCCCCAGCTGTCAGGGAACCAGGACAAGCAAAACCAGCCTGGATGGCGGCCACCACTGCTGGGCAGAGCAGCTCAGCTCCAGCACAAGGGCTGCGTGTTCCCATCCCATGACCTCTGGGCAGTGACACTGGCAGCACAAAAAGGTCTGGGCTCCTTTGCTTCTGATTGCCAAGGCGTGTGTGGAGCTGGAACTTACCAGGGCCCGGGATCAAAGTGTGCCTGGGACTCTCTCCCTTCTTCTATGGCAGAAAAATATCCTGCACCCAAGGATCACAGAACAGGTCTTCTAATGTGGGTCTGTCCAAGAAGTGCACGGATAAACACCACCTGATCAGATCTTTGCACTCTGGGGAGAGAAAGCAGAAACTGCCTCTCAGCTGGAGAAGGCTCCTGTCTGCTTTGCCCCACTATTCCCATGCCCAGGCCATTCTGGATGCACTCAGAGCTGGGCCTCAACTTTCCCATCAATTCCCTGTTCTGGAGGAGAGCAGTGCCACCTCCTCAGCAGCTGCCAGAGCAGGATGCTCACGAGCCTGCTGCTGGCTCCCAGCACTGGTATTCCCCCCGTGCCCAGAGAAGAGGATCCACCTTGAGAGAGCCCTTGTGGCAGTGAGAGCTGGCCCCAGTAGATGTTCCAGCCCGTCCTGAAAGGGTGCTCCCCA